>NW_027397076.1:19885410-20280306 GCF_003265705.2 Callorhinus ursinus | reverse complement strand
CACACACACACACACACACACACACACACACACACACACACACAAACTAGTCACATCAGTGTATGTGCAATTCTTGCAATAGGATAACTTTTTAGAACTATAGCCTTCACAGCTTTACCCTGGCACATTCTTGTGCTGTTAGCCACCTTTTCAATATTTATACTCAGCTTAAATACTTTTCCAGTTTCTGCAGTTTGGGGATAGTGCATCTGCTTAGCGCTACATTATCATTCTAAAGGAGCCTCTACCCAATGCACTGAAGTCATTCGTCTGTAACTGTAGTGTGCATGTTTCTGCCTCTCCCAGTGGAGTTCAAGTACCTTCAAGATAGGGACCACAGTTTATTTGTTTATAATGTTTGGTAAATGGAATATAAAATACCTAAATACATTTTATAGGATAAATGATTGATTAATGAATTAATGGGATTTATTTCTTGGTATTATATGTAGAAATTGATATTTCTCTTCCAATTTTTGGCTATGTCTATTTTTAAACATTTAGAAAATATTAAATACAAACACGAGTTAAAAATTATCTAATTCTACTATACATAAAAAAATTAATTGTTAAAATTTTGTTTTATTTTCTGAATTCATTCACATATCCACATGTGTTTAAAATTTAAAATAAAAACAAAACATTCTAGAATTGCATTTTCTGTCATGTATTTTCAAAAGGAAAACAATGGCTATTTTTAATAAGTTGACTACAACCATCTAAATTCTAGGATGCTAGCAGGTTATTTTTAAACAAAAGAACAACTTTTTGCTTGGAAGAAACTTTAATGAGCTCTTTAGTTATTCTAAGGAGAGACTGGAGTAGATTGGAGAGACTGAGACAAATTGGAGTTCATTTACTCAGTGAAACAGGGTAAAAGAGACTCCCCTTCTCACATTATAATAGAATTGCTGATTTTCAGCTGACACATGGCTGCCTAAAATGGAAACATTTCCCAGCCTCTCATGTAATGTGACTTTGGACAGACAGTAAAATGTAAGATAAAGCTTTCTGCTTTATCTTACTGTCCCTAACAGACAGCTGGTGCATATTCTTTGTCCCTTCCTCTTCATTCAGATCTTTATTCTGCTTCTTAGAATGCAGTGTAACGGCTGGAACTCTACTTATATAAAAGCAATCCTAGAATGATCTTTCTTGAACATGAATCTGATACACATCTCTGATTGTTTTGTAGGGGAATATCCTTAGAAATGGAATACATGTTTAATGCATTTGATCAACAGTGTCAAATTGCACTCTAGAATGGATGGATCAAAATATAGTTACACAGTGGATGTCCAATTCGCAATATTCTAAATATCACTGGACATTCTCATGTTTGAATCTTTGCAAGTTTTTAAATAAAGTAATCTCATTGATATTTTAATATGCATTGTTTTTGTATTTACAGATTGGGTTAAATTTTATTCATAATTATGACTTTTATAATTTTTCATTCTTAGTCTTTTCTTTATACAACTTTTCCCTATATTAGTTCACCATATTTTCCTAATAATTGAAGGAATTGTGTATTTAAAAATTTATCTTTGCCATTAAAGATGAAAATATTATTTTTTTCTAGGTTGAAATTTATCTTTAATTCTCATGTTTCAAGATACAAAATTTAAAATTATGTAAAAAATACACTTCTATGAGAAACATTATTAGTAGAAAGAACCTGAATTATGTATTGTTAAAAAAATGTATGTCTATACATGTTTACACTAAGAGAGAGCAGAGGATAATGTACAATATAGGCCTTAACTTCAGGTTTGGGTAAAATCTTCTAATCCATGTTGAAAACACTTGCCTTCATCCACACAGTTTAACAGAATCAAGAACTATTTCAGCAGTTGGCATTAACAAGACCTTGCTCCTGAAGGAAGTTCTAGACCAGGCAGATAAATTTGTGACTAAGTTTATTGTTTATTTCACGAACGTTATAAAAAAAAAAAAATTCTCTGAACAACATACTGCTCAAATAACACTCTCTCAAGAAAACAGATTTCTCTTTAGGGAAAATAGTCCTTTCTTAGGGTCATAAATCACTCAACTGGGCAAGCTTCTTGCTTATCAAAATATTTTATTCATCAAATTCTTGCCTCACTGTGTCCACCTATTCTAAGCAATTCTGACATGAACTTCACCCAATACTAACCAAATTTCTACATCAATTAAATTAGGCTTACCTAATACCAAATTCCAAAACCTTATGAGTATATAGCTTTGGCAACCCAAACCCTCACACGCACTTCAGAAGCACTCCCCAAAAATATACCAAGGTGTCAAGGTTAATTCACCCTTACTGCAGTATGGGATAAGCTTGGCTTAGGTTGAATGAAGTGATTGACGGTTTATTTGGTAGCATTTTAGGAGAATTGGGAATAGGTCATATGGACTCTTCAGGAGGTTGACATTTTACACGTGATTCCTCTTTCCTATTTGACTCCCCTTCACTCATGCCTTTCTTTAACATGTCCCTTCTTGTTAACTAGAGAACATTTTCAATTCTAGTCACTAGGAAATCCATGCTTCCCTTAAGGAGAGTCTCTAGTTTTGCTGTTACTTCTTTTGCCTTTTTTATCTTTGACTCTAGCACAGGTTTTCAGTCATTCAGCAACATTAAGACCCATTCTTAAAGAAGTGGGTTGTGGGTGGAATGGTAGAGGAGTCACATGGAGAGTGGAAGACCCACAGCTGGTCAAAATGAGCTTTTAATAAAATAATATTGCCAGTTAGTTAGCATGTTAAAAGGGGACCAACCTTTTTCTTCCTCTGTCTTGGTCATCATTAGCTAATCCCCCCTTTTTAATCCTAGCAGATAAATTTAAGGAAAGAATGAAAGCTACATCTCATTCTATGTGGCATTTTTCAGGAGATCTCATAGATCCAGCCTCTCTGAGTGATTGGGTAAGCATTGAGAGAGGCACAAATCACTTCTTTCAAAGTCCACAAACTGGAATTTTTCTTTCTGTCATGCAGTAATGTGTGTGTCAGACTCAATCACCAATTCAGTTGCCTTTCAGTGTCACAACAAAGAAAATCATCTGGATTTTAGCAACAGGTAGATTGCCAATTTGGTTTGTCAGAAGCATTATGAGTTTTGAAAGGAACATATGCCATAAGTTCATACAGATCTTCCTAAAGTTTTCTTCAATTTTATTAACATGTAATGTTTTGTAAGTTTCATTTACGCCAACTCAAATGACTACTTTCAGCATTTTCACCAGGAATATAATTCTTATTATATCTTCTTATCGTTCAGGTATCAATCAAAGTAATATGTTTGTGTTATGCACACGTAGCTTTTTTTTATGTAGGTATCTTTTTCACACAGTATTCATTGCATTTTCCAGAAGGAAACTTACTTATCCTTTAGTATTTTGTAACAAAGTTTTTAAGTATTTTACCTATTAAAATATAAATCCTAGTGAAGACATATAAGTGATTCATAATATTTACATAAGAATAAATAGCTTATTTTTTCAATAAATTTTTTATAAATATATTCAGGCATTCTATTCTTGTCCTTAGTCAGAAAACACAATAAATTTTACATTAAGATACCCTTTTGCAGCCACTATATTTAATATTATGGGTTGTTGTCGCTTTTTAAAAAATAAGAGAAAGCAAAGTTTTCAATAGGGGCATATTTATAAATCTGAATCCAAATTTTATAAATCTTGAGGTTTATCACATATTTTATTTTATAAAGTCTAAAAAGTTTTATTTTTCCTTCTTCTTATTAAAATGTAATTTATTGGATATAGTTAAAAACCTCTGTTTACATTCAATTCAGTAAGTATTTATTGAAAAAATACAATATGCAAGATGCCCTGCATGAAATATATATTAGAACCAAAATGGCTCTTGATTCAAGGAGCTATGTGAGCTACATATGAAAAGTCAAGAAAGCACTGATAGATAAAATGCTGTGGAACATGATTAAGTAATTTATAAATCTCAAACTTATGGTGAAGATTAAGAGATTAGATTTGGATTTTACCTGTATAGGATACACTGGACCTAGATGAACAGAGTTGGATGGATACAGGTTATAGTTGATGGACTATAGAAGGAAAAGATTAAATTCCACAGTAACTTCTGAGAATGGACACTGCTTGCATCTTTTCTTCTCAAAACATTGTTACTGTTGTTTTTAACTTGAAATGCATTTCATATACTGATACCTGACAGTGAGATTGTCCTTTACACCTTAATGGCTTACCGAACACCCAGGGAACATTGCCCAGGCAGAGCAAGAAAAGTAATTAAGCAAAGTTGGAATGCACAGCATTTGTAAAGAAATTATAAACAATAGGGGTATCTGGATGGCATAGTCAATTAAGCATCCAGCTTTTGGTTTTGGCTCAGGTCATGATCTCTGGATTGTGAGATTGAGCCCTGCATTGGCCCTGCACCCAGCTGTGGAGTCTGCTTGGGATTCTCTCTCCCTCTCCCTCTGCCTCTCTGCCCCCCCAAAATAATAAATAAATCTTATAAAAAAGATAAATTATAAACAATAAATCTGAAAAGTGATCAGCCTATATTATGGAGAATATTAGGGTTGTCTCTTATTAAATAGGTATCTCAGTTGACAAGATAATTGTTGGAATAATAATGCACTGCAGTTGGCTTTATTACCAGATGTGTTTCTGTTCAAAAGGTCAGAGAGCTGCCACTACAAGCCATCTTCCCCCTCTTGTGGTCATATTCTCCATCCAAAGGGGCCCATTTGGATGAATGAGATTCCTCAGCAGAAAAAGAGATTTTCTTTCTTTTCTTTTTTTTTTTTTAATATATTACTCTTTTACAAAGAGGATACTTATTTTAGCTGCTAGCCAATCCAGAAATTCCTTCTCTCTAACTGTATTTTTTAAAAATCTCTGATTAGTCTCTGGGTAAACTCATATGTTCTGCTCAGGCATCTCAACCATCTACAAGACAGCTTCGCTTCAGAGTTGTAAACAATCAGCAACTGCCACTCTCTATTTTGTTTGTTTTATGTAAACCAGTTGTAGCCTTATTATCTGCAGACCATAGATCTATGCAAATATTCTCCAGACATAACTTTGAGGGGTAAGAAGACAAGGTAAGAGGAGCTGCCTAGGCATTCCCTCCCTGAAACTTCTATGAAAAACTAAAACCAAGAAGCAGAAACAGTTCCAAGGGATTGTGCCTGACCTGGTGCCCCTTCGTAGGCAATGGGAAGGAATTGACATTTTTCAAGCAGGAGAATGATATCAGAACTGAACATTGCTGAAAGCAATTTGGCAGCAATGTCAAAGTTATATCAGAAGGAAAATATAAATTATTTAAATAGACCAAGTGTAAAGTAATGAAAGTCAGCAGGAGGCATCCAAAGGAAAAGTCTAGATTTAAAAGGCAGAGTTAGGACGCACAGACATCACAACTAATTGGATGGGGAGAGGTAGCAAGGGAAGAAGAAATAACTAAGTTTTCAAATTTGGGTGGTTGAGAAAATATTGAGTTTATAGACAGAGGAATTCAGGAAAAAGAAGTAGTTTTGAGGTAGGAACAGTCAAAATTGGTTTTATACCCAGTAGGGAGTATACATAAAAATATCCAGAAGACAAAGAAAAATTGGATCTGATTTATGAAAAAAAAATGAGAATCAGAGATTTCAAGATACAGACTTGGCTCATGTGCATAAAATGAAAATCCTCCATTGCAGAAGATAGTGACTCTGTTATTAATTAAAATTAGTTTATATTTGGGAAAGAAACAGCAGATGATTATTGCTGATCTTTAAATTATGTCATATTAACCTTCAAATAAACCTTTCTTCATTATTAAAACTATAAAGATAATGCTATATTCCTCAGGGTAATAGTGGAAAAAGAAACAAAAAAAATATATGAATGGGACTAACATGTATGCTTAATTTGAGGAAGTTCTATCTTTAGTTACTCATAGTTTAGAATAACTTAGATAGCAAAGTCAAAATAAATTACCCTCAGGTTTCAAGTACTGATACCCATTAGGCTTACTTATGTCAGCAGATAATTTCATAGCTCTGAGTCACAGTCTGTTGAATCAAAGTGGGTATATTAATGAGGGAAACTTCTACAGGAATTTCTTTTATTTTAAAACAAGCACACATAAAGAATTGCATAATATATATTCTAGCATTTTGAACTAAAAGTTCAATGTTTACAGGCCTCAGGCAAATGCTCAGTGCTTTCCAAAAGTATTAGGCACACAATCAAGAAGAAAATTCACTCTCCATTGGAGCCTACTAAATCAACACCTGTCATATTAAATCCCTCATTTCCACTGTTTAGAAAATACAGGGTCTAATCTTAATGTAAAAATTCAATATAAAAACTATATATTGCTTGTGAAGCTGGAACTGTGGTAAATAAAGTAAATCAGTGAATAGTTATCAGCCATGCTGTGGTTTTTTTTTTGCAATTTAGAATTTTTAATTTTAAAAATGAAAATTTAGAATATCAATGTATTTTATAATTGGAAGGGATGATCCTAAGATATTATTTACACCAAAAGATGTGTGAACTCCTGTGAACCAGGGATAAAGCTTGGGTCATTCCACAAATGTTTATGCAAACTTTATTTTTAAAACCTATAGTAACATATTATATGCACTCTGAAATATCATACACTAAATACCAACACATTATTTGTCATTAGTTTTGAGTTTTTACTTTGGAGGTAATTCAACCTAGAGGGAAATTTGAGATACAAACTCTCCTACTGGGCTTGTGTAATTGAATTGTATGAAAAAATTGCAAATTCTGCTTTAAAAATATATTACCACATAGCAGAGGTATCAGGCTGAATATGGGATCTCCTATGAATAACAGAAATGAATAAATTTAAGTTGTCTGACATTCCAAAGAAGTACAGAAGAATAAATACAACACAGGGTAATTAAAAAAGAAATAACAAAGTAATAAAACTAACAAAGTGATAACTTATTTTTAACTTGCATTTTTAATATATTTATATTCAGTACAACTGACCTATTATTCTCCTAGACTGACTTTATAAGTACAAATGCTATGCATTTTATATATAAAATTTAAATATATAAATTCTGCTTTTAATTATGAGCGCAGGGTCAGCTTCCCTTCTATAGGTTTTATCGTAGTCAGTTCAGGATGCTATAACAAAGAACCATAGACTGGGTAGCTTATAAACAACACAAATTTACTTCTCATTATTTCTGAAGTCTAGAAGTCTGAGATTAGAGTGACAGCATAGTTGGGTTCTAGTGAAGGTCCTCTTCCAGAATGCAGACTGCTGACCTCTTATGCATATCTTTATGTGGAGGGAAAACAGCAAGCTAGCTCTCTGGCCTTTTCTTCTAAGGGCACTCATCCCATTCATGAGAGCTCCATCCTCATGACCTAATTAACATCCCAAATTCCCCACCTCCAAACACCCTCACAACATTAGGGGAGATATAAATATTCAGTTCGTAACAGTGTTTGCTTAGTAGTATCCAATAATGATATTTTACTTATATCTATTGTCATTCATATCACAGATTACTAATGTCTTCTTTACTATTGGAAATAGAGTCAGTAGGAAGGACAAATGAAGGGGGGGATATCAGAGGGGGAGATGAACCATGAGTGACTATGGGCTCTGAGAAACAAACTGAGGGTTCTAGATGGGAGGGGAGTGGGGGGATGGGTTAGCCTGGTGATGGGTATTAAGGAGGGCATGTTCTCCATGGAGCACTGGGTGTTATGCACAAACAATGAATCATGGAACACTACATCAAAAACTAATGAGGTAAAGTATGGTGATTAACATAACATTGAAATAAAATAAAATAAAATAAAATAAAATAAAATAAAATAAAATAAAATAAAATAAAATAAATGCCTATAAATCTAATCATATTAGAAAACAAATTTTTAAAAACCCAGAACCAATTAAAAAATTCATCCTTAAGATTCTGTCCTTCTAGAAACACTCCTAGAAATAAAATCCATGTTAGGGTTCACCAAAGAAACAGAAAAATACACGTATATGTCTGTCTGTGTATGTATATGGCATATATATGTATGTATGTGTGTTTATGGGTTTGTGTGTATGTATATGTGTGTGTAAACGTATATGCATACAGAAAGAGAGATTTCTTTCATGAAATTAGTTTATGGAATTATGGAGTCTGGGTAGGTTAAGTCTGAATTCTGTAGGAGAGGATGGCATGCTGGAAATTCTCAAGCAGGAGCAGATGCTGTACTCCACAGGGGGAGTTTAATCTCCTTCAGGAAAACCTCAGTTTTGTTCTTAAGATCTTTCAATTGATTGTATGAAGCCTATCCAGACTATCAAGGATAATATCCTTTACCTAAAATCAATTGATTGTAAATGTTAACCACATCTACAAAATACCCACAGAGCAAAACTTAGATTACTGTTTGATAGAATAACTGAGAACCATGGCCTAGCCAAGTTAATATATAAAACCTGCCATTAGAGCAGTAAAAAAGTAAACAAAACAAAAAAAAAAATTAAGAATTGGTGGGACAGGGGTAACTGGGTGTCTCAGGTGGCTGAGCGTCTCCTTGGGCTCAGGTCACAATCTCCAGGTCCTCGGATGGAGCCCCATGTTGGGCTCCTGGCTCAGCAGGGAGTCTGCTTCTCCCGCTCCCTCTTCCTCTCCCCCGGCTTGTGCTCTCTCTATCTCTGTCTCTCTCTTTCTCAAATGAATAAATAAAATCTTAAAAAAAAAAGAATTGGTGGAACAAATAGAAAATAAGATAGTACAATGAAATTTCACCTAGTAAGAATTAGATTCAGTATAAAAAGTCTAAATACACTAATTAGAAGGCAGATACCATCAGACTGGATGTAAGACCAAACTATAAACTGTCTATAAGGGACAGCCTTCAATGCAAAGTTAGATATAAGTTAAAAGTGAAAAGAAGGAAAATGTATATCATGCAAATTCAAATAATTAGAAAGCTAGACAGGCCATATTAAGATAAAATAGGCTTCAGGAGAAAGAATTTTACCTGAGATGAAAAGTAGCATTTCATCCTGATAAAAGTATAAACTCATCAAGAAAACGTATCAATCTATTTACCCCAAAGATACAAATGTAGGGATTCGAAGGGGTATGTGTACCCCAATGTTTATAGCAGCAATGTCCACAATAGCCAAACTGTGGAAAGAGCCAAGATGTCCATCAACAGATGAATGGATAAAGAAGATGTGGTATATATACACAATAGAATATTATGCAGCCATCAAAAGGAATGAGATCTTGCCATTTGCAACGATGTGGATGGAACTGAAGGGTGTTATGCTGAGCGAAATAAGTCAAACAGAGAAAGACATGTACCATATGACCTCACTGATTGGAGGAATTCTTAATCTCAGGAAACAAACTGAGGGTTGCTGGAATGGAGGGGGGGTGGGAGGGATGGGGTGGCTGGGTGATAGACATTGGGGAGGGTATGTGCTATGGTGAGCACTGTGAATTGTGCAAGACTGTTGAATCACAGATCTGCACCTCTGAAACAAATAATGCAATATATGTTAAGGAAAAAAAAAAAGATAGCAGGAGGGGAAGAATGAAAGGGGGGAAATCAGAGGGGTGACAAACCATGAGAGATGATGGACTCTGAAAAACAAACTGAGGTTCTAGAGGGAAGGGGGATGGGAGGATGGGTTAGCCTGGTGATGGGTATTAAAGAGGGCACGTTCTGCGTGGAGCACTGGGTGTTATGCACAAACAATGAATCATGGAACACTACATCAAAAACTAATGATGTAATGTATGGTGATTAACATAACAATAAAAATTTAAAAAAGAAAAAAGAAAATGTATCAATCAAAAAATATGTATGCAAATAAAAGAACTTAAAAATAAAGAAAATAAAACTGAAAAGAGAAAAATATGTATCCATAATTATAGTATTACTTAAAAAATGCCTCCTGCAAAACTGATAAAGCAGATAGATAATAAATAAGTCTACAGAATACTTGAACAATGTGCTAACAATAAACATCATCTGATTGTAATAGAAGAGTACACCAGATAGCTACAAAAATATACATTTTTTTTGCATAAACAACACAGTCCCTAATACATTTTCAAGTATAGAACTGGTACAAGAATATATTCTCAGGCCACAACATAATTAAAGATAGATAACTACAAACTACTAAGGAAGTCCCTAAAATAGTATATTAAACAGCATATCTCATGTATCAAAGAATTCACCAAGGAAATTAAAAATATATTTTCACTGAATCACAATGAAAAGGCAAAAAATAAAATTTGCTGAATGTAGCAAAGCAGTTTTAAGAAGAAAATTTATAATAATATATAGAGTTGTTGAATCAGTATGTTGTACACCTGAAACTAATGTTAATATTGTGTGTCAACTATACTAAAATTAAAAAAAAAAGTTTCATGAACCAATCAAAAAGAAATGTTCAAATTCACTGGACTGAGTTTTCACTTTATGAAACTTGAAAAAAAAAGTAGTCAAAATAAATAGAAGAATTTTTTTAATTAGTACAGAAATCAGTGAAAAAGTAAATAAAGCATAGGAAAAAAGTCAACAAAGCTGAGTCCAGTTTTGAAATTTTTCAATAAAAATTGATAAACTTCTAGCTAGACTGATCAAGAGAAAACACAACTCACCAATACCTGGAATCAAAGAGCTATTTCTATAGCTCCTACAGACTTTAAAAAGAATGTAAGATTATATTATTAACAAACTTAAGCCACTAAATTCAATAAATGACAAAATGTAAAAACACCCTTAAATGTAAAATACCCATAAAAACAGAAATTTCTAACACTGTCACAAGAAAAAATTTAAAATCTAAAGTATTATATTAAATAAAGAAATTAAATTAGCAATTGAAAATATCCCTACAAAAAAATTTCATGACCAGATGTTTTTACTGCAAAGACCTTTCAAACATTTAAGGGAGAATAATGCAAAGCCTATAGCAACTTCTCCAGAAAATATATAAAGGAAGGATAATTCCCAGTTCATTTTATAAGGACAGAAATACTCTGATAACAAAACCAAAAACATTAAAAAGAAAAAAAAAGAAAAGGAAGAAATATCACAGACCAAAGCTCCTTATAGACATAAATGTAGAAAATCTTTTTTTTTAAGATTTATTTATTTATTTGAGAGTGAGAGTGTTCATGGTGGAAGGGGGGGAAGGGGAATAGGGAGAGGCAGAAGGGAAGCAGACTCCCCACTGAGCCTGGAGCCAAGGCAGGGCTGGATCTCAGGACTCTGAGATCATGATCTGAGCCCAAAACCAAGAGTTGGATGCTTAACTGAGCCACCCAGGCACCCCAGTGCAAAAAATCTTTTTAAAATATATGCACATTGAATCTAGCAAATATAGAAAGGATGAAACATAATGTCCTGGAGAGTTTTGAGAATTCAAGGTTGGTTCACCATGCAAAAAACAATCAATATTTTATCACAATGTTAACAAAATAAAGAGAAAAACCATGTGATCATCTCAACAGATGAAGAAATCACACTTGAAAAAACTTCAACACACATTCACAATAAAAAAATCCAGCATGCTAAAAATAGAAGGGAATGTCTTCACCTATAAAAAAAGTATCTATGCTCTGAGATAGCATCATACTCAATGGTAAAAAGCTAAAAACTTTTCCTCCAAGATCAGAAAAAAAGACAAGGATGGCCACTCTCACCACTTTTAATCAACATAGTACTGGAAGTCCAACCAGAGCAAATAAGCAAGAAAAAGAAACAAAAGGCATCCAAATCGGAAAGGAAGAAATAAAATTGTCACTATTTTTAGACAATATGATATATACAGAAAACTAAAGACTCCACCCCGGGGCACCTGTGTGGCACAGTCAGGTAAGTGACTGACTCTTGGTTTCAGCTCAGGTTATGATCTCAGGGTTGTGGGACTGAGCCCCACATCAGGCTCCACTCTCAGCACGGTGGAGTCTTCTTGGGACTCTCTTTCCCTCTCCCCTCCCCAGTCTCTAAATTAAATAAATAAATCTTAAAAAAAAAATTTCCAACCAAAAAAAAAAAAAAATCCATGTTAGAACTAATCAACAAATTCAGTAAAGTTACAGGACACAAAATCAATATACAAAAATTAGGTGTGTTTCTATATACTAACAACAAACTATCAACAAGAGAAATTAAGAAAACAATCCAATTTTCAATTGTATTAAAGGGAATAAAATACCTAGCAATAAATTTAACCAAGGAGGTGAAAAACCTGTACATAGAAAACTCTAAGACATTGATGAATGAAACTGAAAATTCAAAAAATGGAAGGATATTCTCTGTTCATGGATTAGAAGAATTAATACTGTTAAAATGTCCATACTACCCACAGCAATCTATAGATTCAATGAATCCTTATCAAGATGCCAATAGTATTTTCAGAGAAATAGAGCAAACAACCATAAAAGTGTTTGGAACCCACAAGACTACAAATAGCCAAGGCAATGTGGAGAAAGAAGAACAAAGCTAGAGATATCATACTTCTTGAATTCAAACTATACTACAAAGCTATTGTAATCAAAACAGTATAGTATTGGAGTAAAAATAGACATATATATCAATGGAACAGAATAGAGTCCAGAAATAATTCCATGCATATATGGTCCATTAATTTATGACAAAGGAGCCAAGAATATACAATGGGGAAAGGACAGCTTCTTCAATAAATGGTGTTGGGACAAAGAACTAAAGAACCCAGACACAAAGTACATACAGCATGATCCTATTTATTTGAATTTTTAGAAGAAGAAAAATGAATCTGTAATGACAGAATTCATATCAGTGCCTGAGCAGAAGGGATTCATGAGCCTGAGGCATGGGGGAAATTTTGGGGGTGATGGAAATGCTTGACTGTGGTCATGGTTACACAAATTTATATATCAAGACTCATAAAATTATATACTTAAAATGGGTGCATTTTTCCCTTGATAAAGAGAATTTGATCTTTCTTTTTTTAAAAAAAAATTTTATTTATTTATTTGACAGAGAGAGAGAGAGCACAAGCAGGGGGAGCAGTAGGCAAGGGAGAGGGAGAAGCAGGCATTCTGAGGAGCAGGGAGCCCAATGCAGGACTTGATCCCAGGACCCTCAGATCATGACCTGAGCTGAAGGAGATACTTAATCGACTGAACCACCCAGGCACCCCAAGAGAATTAGATCTTGAAAAATTGAAAAGCATACATAGAATGATGATTTTTTTTTTTTTTTTTTTTACTGTAAAGACAGGTTGTAGACACTGGTATAAGCATAGAAAAAAATTCTCAAAGAATACATAAGAAACTTTTAATTATGGTTTTGTTTTAAAGGAAGGATATCATCTTTCATATTAAATCTTTCTACACTGAATTTTTAAATGATGTACATGTATTCTTTTTAAATGATGTTATCTGGATGGGGTGTCATGGGCTGCTTTTTTTTTGTAGCTTGTATTTTCCCTTATTTCAAAGCTAATAAATATTATTAAAATATAAATCACAGGTGAATCATAGAATCACTTCAATAAAACAAGTGTTTACTTCTAAATAAAAAATCAAAACTGTTTGTAGTAGAAAATTTCAAACTAATTTACAAGACTCTACTGCCAATTCCTAACCAAATACAAAACATTTGGAATGAATTAAAATCACTGATAAATATAATAAATTAGAAAAAATCAATTAGTTTTCAATATTTCAAACTAAATAATGTAAAGTATACGTATCTAGTTGTCAGAGATAGTTATCATGTTGCCTATGTTATCTTTCACTCACTATACTCTCAAAATAGCTCTTCCAACTGCATAATTCTCATTTCTCTTTACTATTTTGTATAACTTTGTTATAAAAATGGTTTTGGTGTTTTGCATTTAGCTTCTTTAAAGATTCACTTCATGAAGTCAGTTTCTAACAAGAAGGTTCCTTAAAGGAAGGAGCACCTGGGTATGACATAGGAGCCCTAGAACTATCAAAACTAATTGTGAGACCTCAGCCACACCATTTAGTATTTCTGAATATTGTTCTGTAAATCTGAATACCTACTCTGTACCAAGCACTGTGTTCACCTTAAAAATAAATTAATTACCAGGGCACCTGGGTGGTGCAGTCAGTTGAGCATCCAACTTTTGGTTTCTGCTCCGGTTGTGATCTCATAGTCATGAGATCAAGCCCCCATTTGGGTTCTGCACTCAGCATGGAGTCGGCTTGAGATTCTTTCCCTCTCCTTCTGCCCCTCCCGTTCATGCTCTCTCTTTCTCTAAAATAAATAAATAAATCTTAAAAAAAGAAGTCTCTCTCTCCCTCTCCCTCTGCTCCTCCCCCTGTACACTCTCTCTCTAAAATAAATAAATCTTTAAAAAATATTTTTAAAAAATAATTACCTCCTAATTCTAAGATTGCACAATTTCAGAAATTTTGTGAACATTTTCCAATTCAAGATAGAATTAAGCCATAAATAACTCCAATGTTTTAATCAGAAGGATCCAGTAGGAGTGAGGTGAGTTTTCTAGTTTGTTTGCCTAGCACAGAAATACTTACTTCTATCCATGCAACATATATAATTAATTTTTATAACTTTTGAATTTAATGTACATTTCCTTCATATTACTGGACAACTAAAAATAACATGAACAGTGCACTAAACCTGGATTCAAGAAGATCAACTATTTTCTTGATGGGTCTGCCTGCCATTTTGCTCTCTGTGTCAGATAATTACAATATAAGTGCACAGAATTTGGTCCTTTCCTCACTGAGATCCTGGGAGGATTCTGCACATCCTATGCATAAACCACTTTGCTTCATTCAGAAGAAAAGGGCTTTATGTACAGAGAGCATTGTTATTTTTTTCTCTTATAGTACAAAACATGTTGCATGATAAATTCTGCTTCCCAAAGGAATTAGCCTTCTCCATTTTCTTTTCAAAGGGTGAATGAATTATGGTTGAGCAGAAGCACAGGAATGTTCTAGCAGTAAATACTGCTTTGAAATACTGCCCTTATTGATCATATGATTATAATTTTGCTGCATTTTCCCATTTTAAGGCTAATATTATAGAATCTCATACAAACTAACAATCACTCTTTTGGCAGTATGCAAATACAACTAATACTACACAGTGAAATCATATTTGGAAAATAATTTTGCTGCATAACTAATTTACACTATTTTGAATGTGGCTGGCAGATACACAACATTTTATCTTTTGCTCTGCAAGGGTAAGAAATACAGCTTTTAACATTAAGTCTAAGAAGAATGTGAGAGGTTAAAAATGGCAACACTGGACTCTCCCCTCTCTCTATCACTTACTGCACACTGAACTAATCTCTTCAGCATAAACAAAACACACATAAAGCAAAAGACTTTAGACATAAAAATAAATGAGCTAAAAGGAGCTTTTTGTGCAGAAAATGTGATTTCCACATGGTCCCCCAAATCCCAGAGTGTTAATTAAAGAAAAGTAATGACATGTCAGTGTAAGTAGGAATCAACTTGAATGGCAACACTCAAGCCCCATCAAATAGTCACAAATGTCTAGCATATTAATACACAACATGCAAAATTTGTGCATCATTAAGCTCCCCCTAATTTTGTCTATATGTCTTTTGGTTTAAAAGGTTGTAATATTGACCAATAATATAATGTTATGGGGGGGCACCTGGGTGGCTCAGTCGTTAAGTGCCTGTCTTCGGCTCAGGTCATGATCCCAGAGTCCTGGGATTGAGCCCTGCCATCGGGCTCTCTGCTCTGCGGGAAACCTGCTTCTCCTCCCTCTCCCATCCCCCTGCTTGCGTTCCCTCTCTCGCTGTCTATCTCTCTGTCAAATAAATAAATAAAATCTTTAAAAAAAATAATGTTATGGGAAAAGAGATGCTATTTTTATGACTCCCAGATTACATTGTATATTTGGGTTAGAAAAGTAAGTGGCATTTTCATTGCCAGGTGGTGAATGGTGTTTCTCCATAAACAGGAGATACTGAAGAAAAAGGATGAAGAAGGGGAGAGAAAACAAGCAGCAAAGGCATTAGTTAAGCATGCTTCTGAGAGAGTAAAGAAGTCTGCTCTTGGGACACATCATTTCAACCACATAACATAAACTCTTCACAATCGTTTCTTGATATTCACTTGCCCTTTCTTTCAAAATCCAGGGACAGAGAAGGGTTGTTTAAATTTTCATTGACTTTCTATTAAATCTACTAGATCCCAGAGGTTTATGAATACTAGACCACTTGGTTAAAAATCTAGGAGACAATGATAGGTGTCTCCCACATCTGAGATGTTCTAAGTCAGTGCTCTACAATTTGGACTAAGAATCACCTAGAGGGCTTGTTGAAAACAAGGGCTTTTGGAAAACAAAAACAACCTGACTCATAGGGGCCAGGTTTGGGTTTGGACATGAAAATTTGCATTTCCATAAAACACCTAGATGATGCTAATGTTGCTAGCTTGCAGGCAACATTGAATAACATTGTTCTTGTCATCATTTGGCAGTATTTATGTCCATGTGGATTAAGTGAATACTTATGTTAAGTTCTATCCTATTTTTTAAAAACCCAGACAGTCAGATTCAGCCTTTAAACTTTAACAAAACTGTCTTTCCTTATATAGGTATTAGAGATAACTAGGAAAGCTGAAAAATATTTATTTTTCAGGTTCACAAATCTGAGTGTCTCAGTCTTACAAGGTCCTTAGATGATTTATAAATGAGCTTCATCTTAAAGATGACTTTTATAAAAAGTGAGAAAAATATCCAGTATTATATAATGTTAGTCCCATGGTCACCAAACGTCATAGCTGTATCTTTATATCTACATTTGTTAAATATGTCCCTTCTAGCAAAAGCATGCCAGAGATTCTGATTAGGTTTGGGGGCTGTGGGGGGTGAGGATGGTAGCATACTCAAGAGGTCTCAAAATCTAAACTAAGGATTATTGTAATTTTAAAGGGATTGTTCTGAAATTACTATATGAACTTTGACATTTATCCATCATACCAGTCCAAGACCAGGAAGGAGCTATAAACTCCACAGTGGGTTAAACAGGAAGCATTTACTATAATGAGTGATTATCTATAAGAAAAGAATATCTATGAGATATAAGGAAGCTATATGGCACCCTACTGCTAAGGAAGAGTACCTACAGGAGGACAAATAAGAACTCTTACAGAAGGCTTGTTTCAGCCACCAGATAGCAGAGAAGTTCATTGATTTGGCCAGGCCAGAGCTACTCTGGATTGCTGGGCATCAAGAGAACAGTCTCCAGAATGCAGATGATCAGCAACTGTCCAGTTGCTGGTAGGGACAGGAGGCCTTTGGAGTGCGCAAGCCACATGGGGAGCAGCTGCAAGCAGGTGGCACCTGGCTGATGGAGGAAGGTACTGAGGACTTGGACAAGAGGCCTTGGAGCACATGCTGTACAGAAGCTCTGTATTCCATGCCCAGACAACTGTGGAAAGGTTATCATGTCCAGGCCAACCCTCCGAGGTCCTATAGAGACCACCTTCCTCTGGGCCTGTGCTGAGGCAGTGCTCCAGCAGGTGTTTTCACACTCACATCTTCTCCTTCCTCTTCAGCACCTCCTGCCTTTGCAAAAATACCACTTATCATCTTACAAAAAAATGCTACTTACTTTTTCTAATCCAAATATAAAATGTAGTCTGGGAATCATAAAAATAACATCTCCTTTCCTATAAGAATCTGTCAGTGTTATAACCTTTTAAACAAAATGACATATAAACAAAATCAAAGGAAGCTTAATGATGCATAAATTTTACATGTTGTGTATTAATATACTGGACATTTGTGACCTTTATTTTGAGGAGGCTTGAGTGTTGTTGTTCAAATTGATTGCTGCTAACTGCATTTATTTTCTCCATCTTCTATAGTTTTCGCTTTCTTTTAGTTTTACTCTTGTCTTTATTGTTTCTTTCCTTATACCCTTTTGTGTTAAATTTACTATATTTTGAGCTTCTTAAGGTGTGAGCTCAGAAACCTAGATCACTGATCTCAAACTTCCCTTCCAATATAAGTATCTAAAGCACAAATTTTCCTCAAAATACTGCTTTTCCTGCAATCCACAATTAATAGGTTATACTTTTATTTTCATTCAGTTTCAAATACTTTCTAATTTCCCTTGTAATTTCCTCTTTGACCCATTAGTTGTTTAGAACTATTGTGTAAAGTTTCCAAATATTTGGGGTTTTCCAGATATATTTTTTATTTATTTCTAATTTAAGTTTGTGTCTTCAGAGAACATGCTCTAAGTAATTTCCATTCTTTTAAATTTAGTGAGACTTTTATGGTGAAGCACATTGTCTATCTTGGTTAATGTTCCATGTACAACTGAAAGTAATATGTTATGGGGTGTAGTGTTCTATAAATGATAATTAGGTTAAATTGGTTGATAGTGTCATTCAAGTATTCTACACACTTCTTGATCTTCTGTCTACCTGTTGTATTACTGATAGAGGAGAATCAAAATAACCAACTTTGTGGATTTATCTGTTTCTTTCAGGTTCATCAGTGTTTGCCTCACCTGTTTAAAGATCTTATGTTTTGTGCATAGACATTTAGGCTTATTATGTTTCTTAATTAATTTACCCTTTTATCATTGGGAAATGTCACCCTTATCTTTAGTAATACTTCTTGTACTGAAGTTAACTTTGTTTAATATTAATATGGGCACTTGAGCTTTCTTATTTTTTTCAAGATTTTACTTATTTATTTGTTTATTTATTTATTTATTTATTTATGGAGAGCATGAGTGGGGGGAGAAACAGAGGGAGAGGGAGAGAGAAAATCTCAAGCACATTCCCCAATGAGTACAGAGCCCCATGTGGGGCTTAATTTCACAACCCTGAGATCATGACCTGAGCTGAAACCGAGGGTCAAAAACTCAACCAACTGAGCCACCCAAGGCACCCCTTCAGCTTTCCTATTATTAGAGTTTGTATAATATATTCTTTTCCATCCCTTTACTTTGAAATCATCTGTCTTTATAATTAAAATGTGTTTCTTTTCTTTTTTTTTAAGATTTTATTTATTCATTTGACAGAGAGTGACACAGTGAGAGAAGGAACACAAGCAGGGGGAGTGGGAGAGGGAGAAGCAGCCTTCCCGCTGAGCAGGGAGCCTGATGAGTGGCTTGATCCCAGGACCCTGGGATCATGACCTGAGCTGAAGGCAGACACTTAACAACTGAGCCTCCCAGGTGCCCCTAAAATTTGTTTCTTAAAGAGGATATATAGTTGGAAATGGCTTTGTTTTATCCATTCTGAGGCCCACTGCCTTATAATTGGCATGTTTAGTTCATTTACATTTAATACAATTATTGATACAGTCAGATGTAAGTTTATCTTAGCAACCAGCTTTCTATTCATCTCATAGTTCCTTTGTTTTGTTTTGTTTTCCTCCCACCATTTGCAATGAGCATTTTGATATTATTTTAAATCTTGCCTTTGGCTTTTGTTTAATTATCTTTTATGAGCTGTTCTATTGGATAAAATATGCATATTTAACTTATGAATCTCCATTCTCATTTGTTTGGCTATTATTGTCATAAATTTTACTTCTCCCTATATTACAAACACCATACACGTTGCTATCATTTTGTTTTAAATAGATAATAATTTTTCAGAGTAATTTTAAAAAATAAAAATACAATAAAGTCTATTATATTTACCAACATGTTTACCACTTGTATAGATCCTCTTTGTGTAGTTCTGTCTAGTTTAGCTCTACTTCTTTGTCATGATCTGATTTCTCTGTGGAATTTCCTGGTTCTCAACACGATCTCTCCATTCTGACTGACCAGACTCAAGACTCTCTCAGCCCTGCTCCTGATAATTATTTAGTGTGAAGTTTTCTCATGATGGCTTTTCCCCATTTTTCATTCTTCACATAGCCTTACCCTTCACATGCACGGTTTAGCACTCAAAGATTTAAAGAGATCCCTATGCAGATTTTTGCAGTTCTTTTTCTGCATAGTTTAAAAAAAACTAAAGCCAAACTCTACTCCTTCCAAAAATAAAAATACCTTAGACCAATTTAAATGCAATTAGCATCACCTAATATATACATTACTTTTCTTTGTCATTTCTTCTAATTTTATTTTTCTCAAGATTTTATTTATTTATTTTACAGAGAGAGTGAGAGAGCACAAGCAGGGGGAGCAGTAGAAGGAGAGGGAGAAGCAGGCTCCCCACCCATCAGGGAGCCCGATGTGGGGCTCGATCCCAGGACCCTGAGATCACAACCCGAGCCGAAGGCAGACACTTAACCATCTGAGCCACCCAGGTGCCCCTTTTCTATCTAATTTTAATAACATAACAAATAGGAGCAGAGGTATGAGTTAGGAAGATATGGAAATAATCCAGGTGATAAAGGTCAATGTCTCATAGTAGAGCAGCAGCAGTAGGGATTAGAAGGGTTTGACTTCGAGTATTATTTTGAAGGTATTACAGAATGGATTTGTTGATAAATTAGGTATGGATTATTATAGAAAAAGAGGAATCAAGGGTGATTATAAGCTTTCTGGCCTGATTAACTGGTAGATTTTCACTATCACTTACTGAGGGAAAGCCTCATGGGAGGAGCAAGTTTGGAACTTAGAAACCATGAGTTTGATCTTGGAAAATTTAAGCTTAATAAATCAATTAAATATCTAAATGGAAATATATAAAATTAGATATACAATTAGAGATTTCAAGAGAAAGTCGGTACTGGAAATACAAATGTGAGATCTATCAATGTGTACATAGTACTTAAGGACATGAAACCAGATGAGATCAACTGATAAAGTTTATATAAACGGGCTAAAAGATGATCTGAGGGCTGGAGTCCCAATGCCCATTAATATTTAAGGAGTGAAGAAACAAGAGGAACTTGCAAAGGAGACTGAGAAGGGGTGGCCAATTATCTAAGAAGAAAAGTGAGAGAATTATGTCCTGCAAGAAATATGAGGGAAAGATTTTCAAAAGAAAGATGGATCAAATGGGTCAAATACCACAAAGAGCTTGACTGCTTTGAGGTGACATGGCCATCGGATTTTGTGATTTAAAGTTTATACATGACAATGAAAAGATCTGTTTCAATGTAATACACTGACAAAAAGTCCAACTGAAATGGATTCAGGAGGAGATACAAATAGAAAATGTAGAGCCAGCTAATAATGACAACTCTTCTGAGGAGTTTTGCTATAAAGAGAAGCATAGTACTAGAGTGGAAGCTATTGGGGACACAGCAGAAGCAGTGTCCTGAAATAATAAGTGGCAAGGGATGGGACTCAAAGAACAGGTGGAGGGAATGAGTTTAGGCAGCACTTTAATCATTTAATAGAAATACAGATACATTAAATTTCACTCAGAAGTTTGTGTAAGTTTTCTTATAGTCAATACTATTTTTGCAATGTTAGGAAGAAAGAGGAGATAATTTTAAAGTTTATTAGTGGTTTCCAGGAGTACCAGGTGAAAGAAGGTGATTCTGACTAAGCATATGACCTACAAAGGCCAAAAGTATGAAATATCACCACTTACTAGATTCTGCAAACACATACTTATAAATGATAACATTGACGTTTGGTAAAAATTCTTAAATTCTTTTACTTTCTGAAATGACTTTAAGGTAACTGTAAACCCAAAATGTAAAAAACTGAAATGGAAATATCTTTTTAAATATTCTTATGAGTGACAATTTTTATATTCTATGGCAAATGTAATTAACGTAACCTAAGGTGCTTTTAAACTAATTACTAATCAGAATGGAGTCATCATGTGGTAGAATGCTTTGCTTGATTCAAGAAATTTATAAAGTTTAAAAATAGATGAGAAGGGCTTTATTCCTGAATAAGTTGACAGAGAATAAAATGAGAGGCTAAGAAATTCTCTGACTACCTCCTCGTACAATTTCTGAAGACGAATTTAAAAACTAAGGTTAAAGGGAAGAGAACACAGATGTTGTCCTGTTAGTAATGAAATTGAAATAAATGAGGTCCAAGGAGAACCAGATGAAACAAAGTCTGTCTCCTGATTCCTCTCTGTCAGGGTAAGAGGGTTAACATGAAGATTCAGGTCAAGATGGAATATGATGAACAATCATGAGATATGCATTTGAAATATTTTCCTTACTTTGATTCTTTTTAAAGGGAATAAATAATGATTCATAATATATTCAGAGAGTGGATTTTTGCTGCTAGCTTATAATTCCTGAAGGAACTGAACAGTGACAACAGCACAGCCCACAAATCTGCCAATTCTCTATTTGCTGGTTTCTTTGGGATTTTGCCATTTGTTCATTCATTCATTCATTCATCCATCCATTCATTCATTCGTTCAAAATAAAAGTCACATCCCCAAAGATTTTTTGCCTCGTATATATCCATAAGACAGTCAGCATTTGTATCTGGGAAAGAAATGTCTTATGTATGTGGTGAGTTACACAAAGGTAAATGAAATTAAACATAGAGAGTGCATTCTTGTGAAAGCATATGTTCAGGGACTTGGAAATCAACAAGCTCCCTGAAGTGAACAAAGCCTCCAGGATAACATGCAATGGGCGGGTCCCAAATCACAACCAGTGGAGCAGGGAATTACAGCATTTTGCCTGGCAATCATTTGCAAAGAATAGTTATTTTACAAAAAGCCATTTTCTATACATCAGGCATACTTAAAACAAAGCTAAAAAATGTCTTTCCCATGCCTATCCTCAAGAACACAAAAATAATCATCTACATGTGCAAAGAACAAAATGTGAACTACCCAGATAACTCAAGCTAGTAATACATTTGCAGAAACAGCTTTATTTGAGTAAGTGCTTCAGTTCTCCACTTCTTTCATGACTGGCAACCAGACTTTTAAAAGTGCATTGCAAAGTGGTGTGAAATAAATGATCAGGGCAACATCAGCAATAACCTAATTCTTTACTATAAGCCTGCTACTCGGTCTCTCTCTCTTCCCCATACTCCTCTCAACCTGTTCTCTAATCGTGTAAGCCATTCAGAAATAGACATTTTCCCCCTACTTTATAAATATTCTCTGCATCCTTCTACAAAGCTTTTCTAAAACAAACAAAATAAAAAAAAAACACAAAAAAACAACAATCAATAGCCATTGTTGAAAAATCAAGTCCATTCATAATAAACTTTGTCTACACTTATCAGATTTAATTTTTCCCACCATTACTGGGAAAACAGGAATTTTATTTTTCTAACATTCACCATCTTTATGGGGTTTGGTCCCAATGTGTATCTCCAAATGTTCTTTTTTTTTTCCAGAATTGTTTTAATTCATTCTATAATTAGTAATATCTATAATGAGATTTGTTATCTTGTCCAAAGGATTATCTAAATCTTTCCCTTAATCTGTAATAGTATATATTCATCTTCACATGCTATGATTCTATGCTTTATTTAAAAATTAAAATATTGGTAGAATATGTCTAGTAATAAAATAACAATTTTTTTCTAAGAAGTGTAAATATTTCCCAGCAGAATCTCTGACATCTCAATGATATTGATATTTACTAACACAGAACCTTCTTGTTTAAAATTGACTTTGTATTTTCATTCCATTGACCCACTAGCATTATTTCCATGTAATTCTCCTAAATATCTACCCTACAGGACTTATTCTGGCCAGGATTCAGGCTTTTGATTTTCCCAGATCAAATAAAAAGCTGTATCAATCAAAAGCTGGGAAGACCAAAGGGAAAAGAGAGACAACACAAAAGAAATCCCGAAAGGTTCAGTGAATTCTATAAATCTGTGGCTTAGAGCCAAAACCAAACAATTTGGCTTTTGGTTGATAATTTTGTTGGAGGGGAAATTTCTGGAGCTGGAGCAATGGGATGACTAGGTCCAGAAACTGAGGAAAGTGAATAGATGTTCTAAATTTGTCTGAGATACAAACAGAAATAACATATTTTTTTCTGCACATTTTCAATTTCTAGTAACCTTCACAATATGTACAGGGCAATCAACACTCTCTCAAAACAATTATTTCTTAAAAGAGAAACTTACTTATTGGAAAAGTAGATACTAAAACATTTCTGTATCCTGCATCACTTTCCTTACTTATAAAATAATAAGTTATTCCCTATTGATGGGGCCCCACAGGCTTAATGGTCCCATTAATGCAGATAATGGTAAAGCAGTCAATATAAAAGAAAAAAGGTCTTCTTAAAATCAATCTAGATGCCTGATCATCCTTGAGTCTTCAAAGTTAATTTCTGAGACAGAAAATATTAGGTCTGGTAGTGTTAAAAAAAATTATTCTGACACGTGATAAAATGGTAAGGAAGACTTTATTCAGGGAAGTTGCAAATGATGTCAAAACGATCATAACAGGGGAGCCAAATCTGGCTCAATTCTAAATACAGCAAAGAAGCTGAGGATTTGTAACCAAGGAACAGAGTGAGGGAGCCAGTAAATGAAAAAACATTAAGAGACATCAACAGGGGATTCTTGCTAAAGTGAAAATAAGATTCCTGCTGAAGGCAGGTCAAACACTCACATATCAAAGTTGGGGATGAGGAACTTGATCAGATACCAAGAGTCATCAGTTATCAAGAGTGGGAGATTCTCGCTAAACTGACTTAGCAGAATTTTTGCTAAAACTGGGCAACGCCGGCCTGGCAAGAAGGCCAAGTTTGAGAAGAGGGCTTAGAAGGGTCTAATTGGTTCTGTTGGAGAGAGTCTTGGTTAGATTTAGAAACTCAGACTGACAGTGACTTAAACAAATATACATTCATTTCTCTCTAATCACAGCCTGCAGCTAAAATAATGTTCCAGGACTTCAGGAAAACAAGCTCATTCTAACTTGTTGCTAGAAAATCATGTCCTTAAGACATGGCTTACAATTCATGGTCCAAAATGACCAACTAAAAACAAAAGTTATCTGCTCCTCCTCCCACCCAGAACAGGCAAGGCTGCTGCAGGGTTCATCTCTGCCCCATGTATTGGTGGCTTGGATGGCTCTACTGTTACTGAATTATTCAATACAGCCTCATATCCCATATTCATTGGGGGCTGGGGGAAGTGTGTGCTACTTTTTGACTGGAACAGGTTTGTTCTTCAGGGTTCTCCTTCCTTTCTTGTGATTTCTCATTCTCTTTCTCTCTGCATAGCCTCCCAGGCAGGAGATCCTGGTCTTCTCTACACAAAGACTCCTTTCTAAAAAATAAAAATGGCAACCATACTCTCTGTTAATACAAGGGCCAAAAGTCACTCTATGTCACATCTACCACAATTTTTTTTGTTAAATGAAGTCAAGTCAAGGCCAGTCCAGTTCAACAGGAGAGGAAATGGATTCTCCTGCTAGATAGGAAGAATACTGTGCATCTACAGAAATAAAAGAAATTATTGGCAACCATCTTTGCAGACTTTTAAGACAGTTAATCTTCAGGCCTTCATATTCATTGAACAAACTCTACTATATTTTGCCACTTTTGCTTTATCATCTCCTCTTATAGAATTTGATCATGTCCATACCCTTTATGTTTGCTTAACACAGTATCATTGGATTGTCTTTGTCCCTCTCAAAATGGATTTATCTATCAAAGACTCTTTCAAAACATGTGTATATGATTAATTAATGTTTTAATACCAAGTTCCAGAATATGAATTCTTACTAACATCAGGCAACATAACAAAACATGAAAGAAATGGAATAAGTAGTGAGGTATATGTAAATGGAGAGTGCTTCCCAAAATTATTTGTATCCTATTCCAAAGTTTAGGATTATATCCTCCTTAGAGAAATACATCAGAATACCAAATTATTCAAACTGATGAGAATTTCAAGCCCATTGCCAAGAAGAAACATTTCCCCTCAGTTACATTCTGTTCAAAGCATATGTATAGCATTATGCCAAATCCTGGGATTGCTTTCAGGAAAGGACATGGGACACTGATAATGGCATGGTGGTTACTAAAGCAATCTTAAAAGTATGTGCTATGAGGGCGCCTGGGTGGCTCAGATGGTTAAGCGTCTGCCTTCAGCTCAGGTCATGATCCCAGGGTCCTGGGATAGAGTCCCGCATCAGGCTCCCTGCTTCTTGGGAGCCTGCTTCTCCCTCTGCTTCTCTCTCTCTCTCCCTCTCTCTCTCCCTCTGTCTCTCATGAATAAATAAATAAAATATTTAAAAAAAAGAATTTTAAAAGTATGTGCTATGAGAAAAATACACATTTAAATTTGTATAGAAGAAAAGTAAAGAGAAATAACTAAGCTATCTTTTTATTTGTAGGTTTGTGTGAATAGCAATATTTTGTATTATTTCAAAAGTTAATCAGAACAGTGACAGAAATTTCAAAGAGACACATTTTCTCTTAAAATGAAGAACAAGTTTTGGTCCAACAGAATCACAAAACAGATTGTATTTCAGTCACAGAAAGTATATACCTCATTCAATACCTGGAACAGAGTAGGTACTAAATTTTTTTTAAATGAAATAGTGAACAGCCATCAAAAAGGGCAAGGTTGGAAAACAACACTTGAAAACAATGGAAAACTATCCTCAAAGAATAATAGGAGGTGAATAAGAATAATTTATGAAGACATTTTTACTCTGTAAATTTAAAAGAGGCAGACTCTCTTTGTATCTTATCTAAAAAAGGTTTATCAGTGCAAGAAAAAGAATAGTCATGTTATAAAACTGCCAAATATTCTGCCTGCCTGAGCCATTGATGAAATTCTAGCACAGTCCCAATGCAATAACCCTGAAAAGGCACACTGGATTAGTAATAACATTTTATTTTACTGTCTATCATTTTAGTTCTTCTCATGGTTTTTCCCTTAGATGTGTTTACAATAATGTGTATGTCTTTTTACATCTTTATTTCATTTTCATGATTATTAAGGCTTATGTGCTGTAGGCCAATGATCATATTTACTTAATTTTCTCTGTATTAAGCTCAAGTAGGCACAGAATAAATGTTAAGGCAAGACGACTTTCAAGATGGTTCATCTCCATTTGATTTTTTATTTGACTTTTTTTCATAATGCCATATATTAAAACCAATATCTCAAGCCCAGGTAATTTAATATGAGACCATTATTATGAATGTGTAAACACATACATATTCACATATATACAAACACATTCACACATACACACAAAATACATATTTTCAAGTGATTTCACATAAGAAATCTTTCCTCAATCTCTAATATTGCAGATATTAATTTTATAGTGAAATTATCCATAAATACATCAGAAAAATGGACCCCTCCAAGCTCATGGAACTTTTATTCTGAAATGATTTTTAAAACTACAGAGGTCTGCAGTAAAGTAAATAATAGGCACTTGAGAAGCACCAACTCCATCTTTCACATGCACAGTTCAACTTTCATCAGTGGGAAGTGATCCTTAGGAAGGGATAACTGAGAACCTTTACTTTGATGAGCAAGTATTATATTTCTAGTCCACCATACAGTTAGGCATGGATAACGCTATTCCTCAAACCCATGAAAATAATACTAGTTATCAATCTTTATTCACTGTGATGCCTATTATTAATATTTCAAACTGAAAGTTTTTTGAGTTAATGTAGAAGTTTCTCTCTTCTCTCCTGGGAAAGGATAGCATTTGTAAATACACTTGACAGATCACTGGCAAGGCACCACCTCTAATATTATCTTTATAGAAGTGATATTTGTTTTAACCACCAATAATGTATCATTCTTGTCAATAAATTCCCATTAAAATAATATTATTTTCTTGAAGTTGAAATTTTCAGTGCAGAATAAAGACAGTTTTATTGACACATTCATTTCCTCTATTAAAACTTTCATCTTGACTTATATGAATCAAATAGTCATTTACAGACCAGAGGAAGCAAAAATAGGACACTGGATAATTTGTAAGAAACATATTGAAAATAAATCAATGCATTTAAATCTCATTTAAAGTGCAAATTTTACACACATAGTAATCAGAAAAATAACAGTATTATCAAGAAATTATACTATAGTGGTCAAGAGCATAGCATTTGACACTACATAAAATAGCTCCAATTCTTGAAAATTAGATATCCACGAGCAAGTTCATATCTTTGAGCATTAGTCACTTCAAATGTCAATACAAAAAATAATACCAAACCCTTGAGTAATTATATGCATTAAGTGACATAATGTACATAAATTGCTAAACATGGAATAGTGCAAACAGTTAGCTCTCAATACATGGCAAGTGCCATTATTACTAGTATCATGTCAAAATTATAGTATTGTTAGATCAACTGACTAAAATCATACAGCTAGTTATGAATATAAAATGAATTGAAAGATTTCTAATTTAGTCTAGTTCAACTGAGATAATCATTTTTGCTTGACTTATCCTAAATACAGCATCTATATTTCACTTTATAGTCATAGCTACCTTAATTCTTTCAAAGATACTTCTCTGGCTCCATTCGTGAATTCACAGGCCAAAGGTCAATTACAAGGTCACAGTGAGAAACTATCTATGGATGTAAGCCTGAATCTGAGAATTGGCCCTCCATCTCTACAGAAGTGTAAAGTAAGTTTTTTTTCCTTTTGCTACCCTAAAGAGAAATACTGTAGTACCTAAAGTCACAAAAGAAAAAAAAAAAAAGTCCTTTTGTTGTTTTATTGCTAGAAAACTTAATTTCAGAGTAAAGAAAGACTGAGTGAAAAATAAACAAACAAAAAACCACTAGATAAAATGGCATTAGGGGATACTAGGTACAAGTATATTTTACATAGAATATTTAATAATACGATACATAAATCATCACACTAAAACACAAAGTCTAAGTTGACTCAGTGGAAGTTACAAAGGTTAGAACTTAGACAAGTAATAAATGAGGAAATCATCCTCATTACCTTGAGGGTAAGTGTTGTACCAGGACAAAGGCTTTCTACAAAACTGATTTATTAGTGCTTTCAAACAAAAATGTACTAAGAATCTTGTTCATAAAGATCTCCTGCTGTTAATTCATGTTGTTTCTATTTGCATGAATACTGTGTATATATATTTAACTCCTGGCCACAGATTTGCCATCAAAAAGTAAGACACAATCTTTTTCCTAAGTAATAGAAAATCATGAGATTTTTATACACAGAAGTGCCCAATTTGAACTTTGCTAGAGAATGTTACTCAATAACTATATTTTAGATTCTACAAAGACTGAGACAGGGAGCTGTGTAATGTGTCAAAATGAGAAGAACCACCATCCATCCTTGTCAGCCAACCTTAAAATTTGAAAATTGTCTTTGGCATACTTGCCACCCAAACCCCATTTAGTTACTTGTCCAGTCTTGTCAGTTTTACCCCAATACATCTCTTATATTGATCCCCTCTTTTCCAGTCTCCCTGAAAAAATAGACGTGCAAACAACATGCCCTCTTAGCTATTGTTGATGTGGTCTCCTAACTAGTTTTCCTAACACTCAGCTTCCCCTTCTCCGGTACATTCTTCTCACAAACACAAGATTATTCTGCCTAAATTATCTCACTGATCACACCACTTACCTGATTCAAAATCTTCAAGAGTTCCCTGTAAGGGAAAATTGCTTAGGTCCACCATATTTTAGCTCAGAAGAAGATACAATGAGCTATTCTGAATTCCTTTTTATTGTTGGACTATATTCCATTAATAGTGGTACTGCTCTGAGAGTGTGCTTTGTAGACTAAGTTACAAAAAGGATATGGTCTGGTTGTTAAAGCACAAAACTTTTACTTAGGGAGAGTTGAGTCTGAGTCCTGACTCTCATTTATTTGTTACATGGTGTTATTGAAGTCTTAAAGCATTATTTTCTTGGACGCCTGGGTGGCTCAGTTGGTTAAGCGACTGCCTTCGGCTCAGGTCATGATCCTGGAGTCCCGGGATCGAGTCCCACATCGGGCTCCCTGCTCAGCAGGGAGTCTGCTTCTCCCTCTGACCCTCCCCCCTCTCATGTGCTCTCTCTCTCTCATTCTCGCTCTCTCAAATAAATAAATAAAATCTTTAAAAAAAAAAAAAAAGCATTATTTTCTTTATGTGTAAAATAGGTATTCTAATAACAGTATTTACCCCACTGTATTTTGTAAGAGTTAAGTGAAATAATGAATGAAAATGTCCCTGAGATGTACAATGAATATCAACGGCTAGTAATATTGTCATTACTTTCAGTTTAATTGAAATGTTTTACTGATAAGTATTATGGGTAAACCAACCAGTAATAATAGCAATAAAAGGAGTTATAATAAAGAAAGTAAGCAAATTTTCAACACTGATCTAGAGATTAAATACAGCTGACCCTTAAAAAACACAGGTTTAAACTGTATGAGTCCAGGGGTGCCTGGGTGGCTCAGTCTTTAAGCGTCTGCTTTCCACTCAGGTCATGATCCCAGGGTCCTGGGATGGAGCCCCACATTGGGCTCCCTGCTCAGCGGGAAGCCTGCTTCTCCCTCTCCCACTCCCCCTGCTTGTGTTCCCTCTCTCGCTATGTCTCTCTCTATCAAATAAATAAATAAAATCTTTAAAAAAAAAAGAAAAATAAAAAAATAAACTGTGTGAGTCCACTATTATAGGATTTTTAAAAAAATAAATATAGTGCAGTATTGTAAATGTATTAATCTCTTCCTTATGATTTTCTTAATAACACTGTATTTTCTCCAGACTACTTATTGTAAGAATACAGTATATAATACACTGAATATACAGAATATGGTTAATAAACTGTTTATGTTATTGGTAAGGCTTCCAATCAATAGTAGACTAATAGTTAAATTTTGGGGGAGTCAAAAATTATAGATGGGTTTTTGACTGTGTGGGGGTTCAGCACCTCTAACCTTCATGTTGTTCAAGGGTCAACTGTAGTTAGAAATGTTAAAGAGTATTTTTAAGGAAAAAAAGAATATTTTTAAAGGAAAAATCATGACTTATACAAATATAAAATATATACATTACAAATTTATCATATTAATTAGTAGGGGAACCAGTAAAATGTAAAAAAACCAAAATAATTTAAAGAAGAATTCAAAGGATAGGCACATATGCAATCAAGAAAGCTGAAACTAGTTTGTTACATGGTGCAATATTATTCAGTATATATAAGGCAATAAAAAGTTATATCTCCACCAGACAAAATTCAACTACATTTCTACAAATAAAAACCATTTGCATTACTATTAATTTCTACATTTTATAAATGTATAAAATATCTCAAAGACAATTAGAAGTACAGATCCATATATAATAGATAACCCTTGAAAGATCCATAGACAATGGCCAACATTTTATTGCAAAGACACCTAATGATCTTTTTGACCATTTCAAAGTCTGTCACAATTTTTTTCTAACAAAATGTTTAAAGAAATTTCACCTTATCAGTACCTGAGGAGTTACTGATATGATAGCCCTAAACATCTTTGAACTTCATACCTCCAGTTTTATTATTCCAAACTTCTCCCTATTTTTGAAACTTTAAGAAAAGCAATGTTGATTCTGTTCTTCAGAATGGCCTCTGAAAATATGAAAGTCTCTATATCTCTACAATGGATATTTGCCTTTCTGAGGACTACTTGGTTTGGTAATACCCTTAGCACTAGTAATTCCTCAATTTATGTTTTCCCTTTGGAGCATTTTTTCTCACTTTTATACCCAAAACAAAAAGTACAAATTGTTTAGTATGAGAAGTCCTCTGCAACTGGTCCAAACCTGTATTTTCAATTTCACACGCCACTGCCTTTCTCCCCCCTCACGTTCCAATTACATGTGTACAATCTCTTGTTCACAGAAAAAATTCTGGGCTGATAACTTTCTGTCTCTGTTCATGATAGTCCTTTATTTAGAATGTCCTTTGCTTCATATCTGTGTGCCTAAGAGATTGGTCTCTGGACTCTCACTGCCTAGTCTAAAATCCTGGTCCTGCCCCCTTGTTTTTAGATTGCTAATCTAACCTCTCTGTAACTCAGTTTATTTATTTGTAAATGAGGACAATAATAATCCTTCTTCAGAGAGTTGTTCTTACAATTAAATTAGATAAATCAGATAAACCACTTGATAAAAGCCCTGGCACCTAATAAACTCTTATTGTTAGCAGTCATCATCATCATCATCATCATCAATCTCCAAGATCCTACCACATTTACCACAAATTTTGCCTTACCTCTTTAAAGAAAAAATAAAAGACTTTTGTCTAAGAACCCTCATAGTTCTTCTACAGAGAGAATCTCATCTAAAAAAGTGAGTAAGAGGTATAAATCCACAGGTCTTTCAGTGAAGCCCCTCCCCACTCCCGTCACTCTAGAAGAATGTTATCTGTATAACTATCAGTTCCTTCAATAAATATGTTTTCCTTCCCCTGGCCTTTCTTCTAGTTCAAACCAAAAGAGCCATAATTTTGGACTGCTCTTTGGGCTCACATTCTCATGCCTGACCTTCCTCAAATTTGTCATCTTTTTTTTTTTATTGTTGTTTATTTACTTTTGTCTTAATTCATAGTGCTCTTGTGGTCTGGTTAGTATTAGTCCTATATTACAGCAAAAAATAAATTGAAAGAAACAAGTAAAATCTAAAATCTCTAGTCCTCAACCAGATACCTACCACTGTTACAGATTGAGGAATATACACAATGGGATAATTCCATACAAGAGTCTCAAATATCAGGGTGGTGTCCTGTTGAAACACAGTACATCACATGAACTTAAAAAGTACTCCTTTCGTTTGGTGTGGTGGCAAAAATTTATTAACATCAAGAAATGTCATCCTTTGGTATTCTTCTGTTTACAACTGAAAAGATTTTCATAAACTCCATATTAGAAAGTTCTGTCCTAATCCCTCACCTGATCATGGCCACCTAAATGCCATTATTCAGAAGGCAAAGGAAAAGGGAAGACCTACAGAAGGCCAAACTTAAAGGAGGTACAACTAGGCATTTCCAGGGTGGAGTTAACACTTTTATAGGCAACAACCTGGGTGTATGTTTCCATAGCAGCCTCATGAGAGAACCAATAAGCAATCTGAACAGCTTGTGAATTTCCAAAGTATCAAATCTAAAAGTTCATGCCAGGAAGACTTAACAGCTTCTATCATTTGGAATCAATCATTCATTTATTTGATAAAATATATTAAAAGCAGAATTACCATGTTAATAATTGGATAAAATAATGAACAAAGTAGACATGATAAAATATGCCCTCACAGGGTATATGACTCAGGAAGGTAGTTAGACAATACAACTAGAATTTACTACCACCAGATGAAAAGGATTTTAATAAGGAGAAGCCAAATGTGTTAAGGGTCAAAAGGGAGATCAAAGAGCAGAGGCAACTAGCCAAGCCAAGGAAAGCTTTCCATAGGAAATGTCATCTAGGTTGAAACTTAGTGATAGTACAAAGTGCATTAGTGATGTGTGCTAAGGAGACAAAATGAAACAGGGAACAAGAACATAAAGTGCCAGATGTGGAGGATAAGGGGATTGCTTAGCCACAAAATTAGACAAGATTGGACTAAATACGACAGCCCAAAATGCAGTCTAAAATTTGGAACCACTTTAAACTGAAGTTCTTTAAATATATTTTAAATATTTATTTATAGGAGAGTTTGCGTGGGAGAAGAGAATGAGTTTGCCCACACCATTACTCAAAGCCATTTGGTACTAGCCCGAAGCTCTCAGATCCCCTATATCTAAACAAAAGCCCAGTGGTTATTGGAGTCATCCTCCCCAGAAGAGAATTCATAAAAGATGCAAGTTTGCTGTGCAAAACTGTCCCTTATAGGAGTTTTCGTAAATACAATTTCTTCATCTAATTACATTACCAGCCAGGCCTTAGTACCTTATTAATGTGAAACGGTTCTTTATGGATGTGGACTCCTGAGAGCTGACTGGCTGGCTGACTCACCCCTTCATCTGGCTCTAAGTCAAAGTGGTAAGTCATGTTTAATTTTATTTCTAACTGAGGAATTGCAAGGAGTACCACAGATCTAGGAGTAAAAGCAGGATGTAGAGAAGCTTGAAAGAAAGATGAATACAGGTCAAAAATTCACCAACTTCATAATCCGGCCAAGGACTCTTGCTGTAAATATAATTCCTAACAAAAGTATTGCTTTACATAGGCTATTTCTAAATTATGCTAAACGGCCCTTTTCTCTTCTTTCTTCCTACACAAAATTCTAGAAAGTACTCATGTATACCCTATCTTTCACAGACATATGCCCCTGTTTATTTACTGCCAATGTATTTGTTTGCTGCTAAACAGAAAGAGTCATAATGATGGTTTCCAGCTTCTTTGTTTTATGTATATCTTCAATTAGAGCTTGCTGAAAGCACCTCTCACATTCTCCTATCCATTTTTTCCAAGGAAAGCTTGATAGATTTTTAGTTCTCTTGCTATCAAATTTACCAAAATGGCTATTTCCTTTTTATGTCTGCCTTTGTGTTCACAGCAATTTCTTAGCCTCTTTTGTAAATTTGCCAAAATCTTAATTGCATTTACAAACGCAAGCAAATTAAATGCATAAAGAAGTATACCAAATATAGAGGTTTGAAGAAAGATAAAAACAAAACAAAATGGAATACAGAGAGGAGCATTTAAGGCTCATTTTAGTTTTTGAAATTTCCAATTATTACCTTATTATAAATGGACAAAGTACTTCAAATGTCTGCAAAAGAATTTTTAAAATGGTATCATAATCTTAAAATTAATACTTTTAAAGTATTCATCTATCTAGTTGATTTAAATCTCAAAACCTAAGTGTTCATGCCAGAGTAATTAACAAGGTTTGGCTTATTCAACTGTGAATAGTCTGAAAATAAGTTCCTAAAAAAATAATAAATTAAAAAATTAAAAATGTTAAATATGAAGTAAATCATCCTTTTTTCTTTTTCTTTGTATTTCTTATCTGCTTCATAACAAGTTTTATATTTTCTTTGATGTGTAAAGAAATGACATTTATTAGGGAATAGATAGTTTTATAGCAAAACTGAATATTAGCTAAAAAGTCACTAAAAATCAACTTCTTTGTCTTACAGTGATAAAACGATATTGAACCACCTTATAATCTTATAATCCATTTTATAAAATTCATGATGGTGGAATAACTAGCTTATAACATAACACCTACCAAAAAGCAGCAGAGAAATGAAAAAATCAATCCTCCATTCCCGAAGCTGACAAGATATATTTGCATAAGAATAAGCATTCTCAAAAGCTACCTCAAAACTTAACATCTTAATGAGAACTAGTATAACTTGGCCATAAAGTTGCATTCCAACTTTTGCCATCATGTAACCTACAGGAATTTAACTCCAACTATCCTTCCAAGAGCTCAGCCAAACTAAAAGCCTAATACCATCTTTAATTATTATATAGTTATGCTATATCACTTTTTGTTGTTTAGGCAAAATAAGTCTGACTACCCTAAAGGTTTTCTAATGATTAATCATTAGTCATCTCTTATTTCCTAGTTGAAGGGATGAACCCTCAAAGATCTCCCTACTTGTAATAATTTGATTTTTTTTTTAAGTTAATCCTATGATTGAAAGCTCTTAAATTTCTCAACCAATGAATCAGTTAGGACTCCAAAGTACCAGTTAGGATTCCATGTGTTGAAACTGATATAGGAATCAACCCTAGTTTCCTAGTATTCATGACCTCCCACAATGAATCAGGGTTTACTAGTATGATTAACTGAATAATATAGAAATAGCTATGTGAAAAAATAAAAAAAGAAATGAAATAGTCATGGTAAAGTTTCGAGGCAGCGTCTAAAAAAACACATCTTCCACACTGGCTTCATGGATCACTAGCTGCTCTGGGGGAAGCTTGACACCATGTTCTGGGGAAGTTGAAGCAGTCTTTTGGAGAAGACCATCTAGTGGTAAAGTAAGACCTTTTGACGACAGCTGGTACAGATTCCCCATCTATGTGTGTGATCCTCATTGAAAGCAAATCCTCTAGCCTCAGGCAAGCCTCCAGACGACTGCAACACTGGTCAACACAGGACTACAAGCACGACCTCATGAGAGATCCCCCTTGCCAAAACATCTCAGCCAAGCTGCTCATTTCCTACCCACAAAAACTGTGGGTGGTAATAAACAATTATTATTGTTTGAAGCCATTCAGTCTTCAGATAATATGTTATTTAACCATGGATAACTAGTAAACTCTACCACCAAGTACAAGTGTATATACATTTCTTGGCTCTGTGTATGCATGCTCACTCTCCAATGTCAGGCCTCACAGAGTCTCAGGATATCTTCTAGTAACTTGAAAGTGGTGGGAAACATACTCAGAAAGGTTGTGAGGGGCCAGATCATGAAAATCATTGTAAAGATTTTGGCTTTTGGCTATTAATGAGATGGGAAGTCACTGAAGGGATTTGAGCAGAATAATTATTTTATCTGGCATACATTTTAAAGCATTTAAACCTAGATTTTGTGCTGAGAAGTCTATTGCAAACATCCAGGATAGAGAGGATGTACAAGTGAGAGTGGCCGAGGTAGTGAGAACTGGTCAGATTCACTACTTGTGATACCTGTGGCAAGTTACTAAGCTCTGAAAATGTGACATGTTCTATACATGTAAACTTGAGACAGTGCTATCTTCCTCACAGTGTATTATACAGCATTATATGGAAGAAGAATGGGACACACCCAATGAGTACTCACTCCTCAGTCTCAAACAGTCACAAACTATGAATTGAAAAACATACGCAGAGGACAGGCAAAGCAGAATTCTGTGGCTATAGGTCACAGGATGAGGAGGAGGATTTGAGAAATGTTTATGAAATCTTGTTTTCTATTAAAATTAGGAAAATTAGGACAATAACAGAGCATTGCAAAGATAAGAGAAAATGAAATTTTTCAATTTTATAGAATTTCTTCACAGAGGTAATCATGAAATAAAAGAAAAAAGTTGGCTCACCTTTAAACCCATCAAAAGAATGTCTTATCAATAAATTTTAATGCAAGCTGCTTTATCATTGGGGATTGAGGTTGTTGATCCTTGCTAGTACAATTCAGGACAGAAGCACAATCCAGAGGCCAGTGTAAACATAGAGAACCAAACAAAATTCCCCAAACAGAGGACTGAAGGTAGAACCACAAAGATCTCCTAGTTTAAATGAGTTTTGTTCCTATAAGTAGGATCAAAACTGGGTCTTTAATGAAATGCCTAGTGTCTCTAGTTTTGAAGAAGAATGTTATAAAAAGTAAAATGGAGCTAGAGTCCAACACTGAACTCTATACTGTTTTCCAGTATATTCATTGCCAGCAGTTGTGGGTTATTAAATGTTAAGGTATTTGGGAAAGTTAAAAAAAATAAAAAATAGAATAACAAATTATTTTTCAAAATATTTTTGATGAGGGCCAATCCACTTATTTTCTGATCCATTTGCAGTGCTTCTTATGCACATGGTGTGTTGTGGGCAGTTAACTCTGATATCTGTCCTTCAAAACTTTTTAGCATTCCCTACCCCTCCAAACATAAAAATCAAATCCAGACAGAAATATATGCCAAATTATACAAAACATAATCCAAAGTATACTTATTTATACAAGAAAAACAAGGACAACATTTGGAAAAATATGCAAAATCACTTTAAAATAGTTTTTAAAAGCTGGGTAAAGAATACAAAATACAAATAATATAATCCAAATCTGAGAAAGAAATTAGCATAAATAATCATGAGCAATTATTTATTTCTATGCAGTTTATTAGTGCTTTAGTTTCCTGTGTCGGTGTTTATCCACTATATAAATATGACCTGTCCTCACCTTCTATAGAACAGTTTATATCTACAATGAAAGGGTATTCTTTTTTACTTCTTTAAAAGTGTGTTTCCATGGCTAAGTATTATAGTATCTGCACTCCTAAAATAAGAAATAATCATTGTCACAAAGAATCTGACAGTCTAGATAAGGGAAAATGCCTGGCTCTCTGTGTAATGACCGCACATGACATGTTGAATAAGCAGGATGGGTCCAAAAAGAGATTCTACCTGTGACTCTATCTCTTTGAACAGGCAAAAAAATTGCCCAGAAGTCACATGAGCTATAAAGTGCCACATACTAATATTAGCATCCTATGCATTTCATAAAACCTGATCATAGGGCAAATAATGTCTACCTTCTTTATTAAGTTCAGTGGAAATGATTTCTGTCCCTTACCACTCAGAGTCTTACTTGGAATATCCCCTAGGTAAAGACAACATTTCAATAACACAGAATTAAATTTGTTACCTTATGTGATATGTTGGTAAAAGTGAGTGAATGAAATATTTTCAGATTTTACTAAAATATACTTTAATGTATATATAAATTATATCACTAATGAAATCTTTATGATATGGCATTTTGTGTCTGTCTGCAAATAAAATATCTTTCTATCTGCATCCTGAGTTAAATAATTTATATTTTTTAAAAATGTTTTTACTCTGGCAGTGCAAACATGATTTATCTGGTGTGTTTAATTAGCTGTGCAGTGTAGGGAAAAACTAGATGCTTAGATCTGCCTAAGCCAGGGTCTGGCCAAGAGTAGCTGTGGCAAAATCTCTTTTCCTCTTTGTGTCATGAATTCCACATGTGAAATGGGCTGGTTATTCCCTAGGGATAAACTGTCAATACAGTGATGACTTACCACGTGTGGTTCTTGACCATCTGAATGTGATAGTCCAAGCTGATATGTGTTGTAAAGGTAAAATGCACATAGGATTTCAAAAACTTAATACAAATATGAAGGTAAAATATCTCAGCAATAATTTATATTGATTATCTTTTGAAATGATAATACATTTACATGTTGGGATAAATAAAATATAAATTAAAAATTATTTTTCATCTGTTTTGTTTTATTCTTTTAATGTGACTACTAGAAAATTTCAAATTAAATATGTGGATCACTTTTGTTACTCTCATTATACTCCTATTAGACAGCATTGCCCTAGAGGGTTTTCCCAACACTTTTCCAGGCATGATACCTTTCCAGTGTTTTACAAATTCAAAAAAAAAAATGTTTTTTTTAAATCTAACTATGAAGGAATGACTTTTTTTCTCTCTCTCTCTTTTAGCTTATTGGGCTAGAATGAATTTGAGGATGCAATGAAAGGAAATCTATTCACAGTTTCATTCCCTTAATTTTTCCTGCCTGTGTTATTTAGCATCAAAACATGAGAATGTATCAATAGGAATGGATTAACCAGTTTATATATTCCTCCTAAAGGGTTAGGGTTGGTCATTACTTGTTGACTCTACCAGCTTATCTATAGATGATCCCTGTTTCTGAATACTAATGTTTCCACCAGTGTGTATTCCACTTGGTTCTGCTAATATACTGACAAAGGTAATTTCCACTCTAGAAAGTCTTCAAGAACCTCTATACTTCCTTCCAGTTTCCCAGCTGCTAGTGTATCCCACAACCCATTTGGGCAACATTCTTCTCCATACCCAGCCCTTAATAGAAATGGCAGAATTCTACTGTTTGTCCCATTACCAAGGTCTCCCTCAAGCCCAAATAACCCTGATCTTGCCACTACAACTGCATCCTTCGTGCATGTATATCCATTTCTCAAGGGTGAGTACCCCACAGAGCACCAAACTCCACCTGCAGCACTGAATTCTAAGCAAAATGTCTACAAAAGGTAACTGGCTTGCTTTTAATTCTTTTTTTTTTTTTTTTAAAGATTTTATTTGAGAGAGAGAGAATGAGAGACAGAGAGCATGAGAGGGAAGAGGGTCAGAGGGAGAAGCAGACTCCCCGCTGAGCGGGGAGCCCGATGCGGGACTCGATCCCAGGTCTCCAGGATCATGACCTGAGCTGAAGGCAGTCGCCCAACCAACTGAGCCACCCAGGCGCCCGGCTTGCTTTTAATTCTAAAGTCCTAGAATTGAGTCATCAATATTTATCTCAAAAAGAAAGAACTCCAGAAATGCATGTTTTCTATTTTATATTTACTCAGTTACTTTTATAAGAATTCATTTGCATAAATGAGATACATTTTTTTCCTTTTCATTATTTTTTAAATCATGCTTTTTGACCTAAATGTTGAGCATATGGCATGTAATTTCATACAGGAAATTGGCTTGGTTTCTCTAATTCTCATTTTACCATTTACTCCCTTTAGTTGTCATATCCGCAGTTCCTGACAAAAAAAAAGAAACACATCACTGTGTTGTAACTAAGCAAAAGCAATGCTGCCACTCTGGGTTCATGAAACCTTTAAAAATCAAGGCACAAAGATTTACAGAAAATGCTGACTTCTTCAATGGTAAAGCACATTCTTTCATGTTTTACTATAAAGTGATATGGAGTTTTATCAAAATATCTTATAAGACTAAAATTCTCCTCCATAAAAGGAGGTATAAAAGGCAAACAAAATGAAAATGTTTCACAAGTTCATTCAATTTCCCATTCCCTTTTAATAAAGCATAAGCCATTGATAGAAAAATGAGCAAGACTGCAACAAATAGCCTGTCAGTTCACATATATCACATCAATGAAAAAAATCTCAGAAAGTATAAAAAGCAGAAAGGACTTGGCAAAACCTCAATAGACTTACTTTAAGAACATCAGACAGCAACTGAAGAGATTTAAGTCAGTTAAAGAAATGGAAAAGGAAGGGGATTTTTGGCCAAGAGAATCAAAATTAAAAAGGGCATATAGTTAATAGCATGCAAATATTAAAAAATGATAAAAGAGACAAGTGATATAATTAACTTTATGAGACATTGAATAAGCTATCTTTTGTTTTGCATCTTTTGAAAAGGTAAAAGGAATAGGCTAAAGCATTGGTGTCATGTGTATTAGGACATTTTTATTTTATTTTTTAAATTTTATTTATTTGAAAGAGAGATTGAGAGAACGAGTGGGAGGAGGGGCAGAGGGAGAAGGGGACTCCCTACTGAGCAGGGAGCCTCATGCAGGGCTCAATCCCAGGACCCTGGGATCATGACCTGAGCCTAAGGCAGACACCTAACAACTGAGCCACCCAGGCGCCCTGCACTAGAACATTTTTAAATAAAGCTTTATGACGAAAGTGATTATGAGCAAAATCATTATAGCTAATATTTATAAACTATATGACTTGTTATACTCTTTTTGTGGAATATCAGTGTTATTTCTCAGAAAGTAAAACATTTTTCCCATTTTGTAAATAAGGAAACTTAGAGGGAGATTAAATGACTTGTCCAAGGCGCCCAACTAATAAGTGACAGAATCAGTATTTAAACTTAGAAAGTCAGGTTCCAGAGCTCAAGATCTTTAGTGCATTGATGTACTAATGAATTAGATTCATCTTATCTCCACATCTCATGCCCTTGATAACTTAAAACATACTTAAAAAGATAAAGTATTAAGAAAATAATCTCGGGCGCCTGAGTGGCTCAGTTGGTTAAGCAACTGCCTTCCGCTCAGATCGTGATCCTGGAGTCCCTGGATTGAGTTCCGCGTCGGGCTCCCTGCTCGGCAGGGAGTCTGCTCCTCCCTCCGACCCTAACCCCTCTCATGTGCTCTCTCTCATTTTCTCTCTCTCAAATAAATAAAATCTTAAAAAAAAAAAAAAAGAAAGAAAAGAATCTCTAAAAAAAAAGAAAATAGTTTCTAGAGTATTAGACTCATAGTATTTTAGAGGAAGCCACAATAAATTTCACATATTAGCACACTAGCCCAGGGAAGTTAACGATTTAAATCAAACATCATTTTTACTTGGGAAGTTTTGCCAAAGTTCAAAGGAGACTCTCTCATACTTAAGAAAACCTTAACCTTTGGGGCATCTGGGTGGCTCAGTTAGCTGGGCATCCAACACTTGATCTAAACTTTAAAACTCAATAAAATACTAACAGAAAGGCTCAAACATCAATCACATAATAGATGACAAGTTCTTTTTTATTTATTTCTTTGTTTTTTTCTTAGAGTGTAACTTTGCTGCACATATTGGATTAGTCATAATTACTGGTCTCTTTGTTAGTCAATTTTATTGGTTTATTGAAGTGGGAAGAAAATTCTATAATGGCCTCTAAGATTTCCCACCCTGTGGTATACATGCCTTGCACAATCTGTCAGACTATGAATGTCATGGATTTTTATTCCTGTGATTAAGTTATGTGATATGGCATAGCTGACCTTGAGATAGGGACATTATCTAGGTGGGCCAGAACTAATTACATGAGTCAATCAAATTTTCCCACTTCGTTGCAGAACAGGAAATTCGAGATTCCAAGCCTGAGAAGCATTCAGTGAGCACTTGGTAGCTTTAAGAGTTAAGGAATGTTGGCAGCCTCTAGTAACTAAGAGGGCTCTCAACTAAAAACTAGCAAGGAAAGGACATCAATCCTACAGCCACACAGCAAGAAAGATTTGGGAAGCCGTGTTTTTTCCCCAGAGCCTGCACACATAAACTCAGCCTAGATGGCACATGATTTCAGCTTGATGATACTCTGACAAAAGTATCCAGCCACAGTGGGACAAACTTCTAATTTAAATGAGCTGCAAGCTAACAAGTGGTTGTTTTTAAAGCCACTAAATTTGTTGTAATTAATTACACAGCCAGAAAAAACTAATATAATTGACTGATTTATTTTCCGTATAAAATGAGTGTTTGAGAACCTACCACCCAAGCAAAGAACTAAAAATAAATAACCCTACCTATAGGTTTCTTTTCTTTCTTATACCCCGCCTCTACCCTAATAGTCTAGATTTTTTATTTCTTATTTTATTTATCAAATACACATGTATGCCTAAATAAAATATTGTTTGGAATAAATAGTTTATTCTGGGTTTATTTTAAACTTTATAAAATGGGTATCATTATGGTTGAAATCTTTCAAGACTTATTTTCACTAAAAATTGCATCGCTAAAATTCATTCATATGATTTCATTCATGTAACTGTAACTTATTCCATTTCATCACTATGTTACAATGTATTTACCCATATTCTTGAGGATGGTCATCTGAGTTTTTTTTCCAATTTAAGCTATTAAAAACTACATTGCTTAGACTTTCTTCAAGCACACATATATAAAAGTTCATTATGGATATACCTAGGAAATGAGTTGCTAGGTTGTAGGAAGTATGAATGATCAACTTACAAGATGACAAATTTTTCAAAGATAGTTGTACAAGCTTATGCCTTCATCAGCAATGGATAAGGAAATGTTTGTTCCCCATTTCCCCCAACAATATTGTCAGACTTGTTATTTTTTGCCAGTAGAATGTCATCTCTTTGTTGTCTGTTTTGCATTTCCATGAAAAATAATGAGGTTTGAGTCTTTTATGATTTGAGGCCAAACAGGTTTTCTCTTCTCTAAAATGCTTTCTCATGTGTTTTGTCCACTTGTCTTTCAGATTATTGCTTTTTCTTATTGATTTTTAAATATCTTACACGGTCACAATAATAATCTGCCATTAGTTAAATGTTGCAAACATGTTCTCACAATTTGTGGCTTTTTACTTTTCTCAAGGCATCTTTTTATATATAAAAATTCTTATTTTTAAAATATTCAAATGTGTCTTTATAGACCTTTTTTTTTTTCTAATTTGCATCTTAGGAATTCTTCCTGACTCAAGATCAGATAGATAATTACCTTTGGTTTCTTTTAAAATTTCAGTTTGCTTTTGATATTTTAAGGCTTTAATCCATCTGGAGTCAGGACAGAGGTGACATGGGGATCTGGGCTACCTGCTCCTACATCTTATTTGTAGCATGTGGCCCTGTTAATGCTTTATCCTGGATGTACCACTTTCATTTTACAATGATTTCTGCTGGGCCTGCCTGATCATGTGACTTGGTAACACCTGACAAAACCCAGGTCATGATTAGCAATTCTGCTTTCATGGTTACTTTGTGCCCCACAGTCAGACATCCCATCTCTACCAAGGCCCAGTAACATACCAGATGTGTATGTTTTAAAAGGTATATAATTTTCTGCTACAGATGTCCTAGAATCCTAGGGTCTCCTCTGTGACTCTCTCAGGTCTCGCGCAGCTTGCCATGAGCTCCACAGATCTTTTCCCACCATTATACCTCTAATGTCACAGGTTTACTATGTTATAAGGCCCAAGCAAGAAAACTGATTATAATGCAGTCTGGACTGCTGCAGAGCCCTTTGTATTCTGTGTCCCCTGTCTGAGCTGTAAGCCTTTCATACCACCCAATATACGGGTTGGAATATTATTCACAGATGCCAGACATGCTGTCTCTAGACTCCTAAGAGAGTTACAAACCATCATGCTTCATTTTTAGTAGTAGGGAGTATGAGATGGGGCCATCCCATCATCCCTCAGACCACTAGGCAACCAATCTCCGGTGATTAGGTCTTTGATGCCAGACAGATAACCAGCATGTTTTCCAGTTTACAAATCTCACCATCTCCTTTCTTGGGCCATTTTTGGGGCCAAATTTTGCAGGTTGGTATACTGAGGAGTAAATTCTGAGATGGTGATTAACGGATGAAGGCTCTCCTAGGGAGTCTTTGGATTATCATCTGTGGAAGGGAGGGGAATGAAACAGAAATGGGCTAAAGGAGAAGCTGGGCTTCTATGTGGCTTTAATAAAGGCCTCAGGCACCTTCTGGGGAGACCTGAAGCTGGAATGGTCTTCTAGAAGGTCCCCAGCTCACATGAAGGGACATGCCTTTATATCCATAAGCTGATCAGTGAGTGGATTCAGGATGCCCCATAAAGGGTACATGGCCTTGGTTGAAGCATCTCTTTTCTGCTGAGCTGATTCTAAAATGGGCTGCCTGCTAAGAGTTATCTCATGGTAGCACCTTAAGCAATTAGAGAAGCACCTTAGGCAAGTTCTCTAATCATGATGGGGAATCTAGGCGGCACATCTTAGTGTTCATCTCAAAAATCACAATGCCAACAGGGGTGCCTGGGTGGCACAGTGGGTTAAGTGTCCAACTCTTGGATCCAGCTCAGGTCCTATCTCAGGGTCTAGAGATTGAGCCCCACATTGGACTCTGTGCTCAGCATGGAGTCTGCTTAAGACTCTCTCTCCCTCTCAAATAAATAAATAAATCTTAAAAAAAAAATAAGTATGAGTGCCAACAAAGATGTTACAGGATAATTTTGGAAACTAAAAATAACTGGAAGCTCCTATAAAATACAATTTACCAAAATATAACCAGAGGAAATAGAAAGCATGAATGTTCCCCTGTTGAGAGTTTTACTCATAGTTGAAAATCTTTGCACAAAGAAAATACCAAGCCTATGATTTTATGGGCAATTTGACTAATTTTAAAGAAACTCACGAATCCAACTTCTGAAATTTTTTCCAGAGAACAGAGAAAAATGATAACATGCCCAATTCATTCCATGGGGCCAGAATAATGACACAAAAATTGGCGAAGGCATTTTTAAAAAGGAAAGTTATAGATTCACCTTACTTGTGTATATACATGCAAATATCCTAAACAGAATCCTAGCACACTGGAGCTAATAAACAAAAGAATATACCATGACCACATTGAGTTTACCTCAGTATTCTACAGTGGAGTAATAGTAGAAACATTTCAAATGTCATCCACCATATTAATAGATTTATACAGAACACTCTTTTATCTCAATAGATGCAGAAAAAAATTTTGATAAGACTCCTTTTTATTTTCCACTCAACATAAAATTTGTAAAATTAGATATTACACCATTTCTTCAGCCTTCTGCCAGTGAAGCCCTTGTCCCTGAACTATTTCCTGCTTCTAAGTGGCAGGGATTCTCCATGTATTAGAGGAGGAAAGAGCAAATGAATATAAGCTGGTTTCTCCTATGAGGTGACCTTTTTTTTTGAAATAAATCTTTTCCATTTTTATTGTGATATAATGGACATATAATTTTGTAGTATTTATGGTTTACAACATAATGATTTGATATACAGGTAGTCCCCAACTTATGATGGTTTGATTTACAATTTTTCAACTTTATTATGGTGCAAAAGCATACACATTTGGTAGAAATCATCTTTTGAATTTTCAATTTGATCTTTTCCCAGGCTACCAATATGCAGTATGATGCTGTCTGGTGACACTGGGCGGGGGCAGTGAGCCGCAGCTCCCAGTCGGCCACATGATCACAAGGATAAACAACCCACATACTTAACAACTATTCTGTACCCATACAGCCATTCTGTTTTTCACTTTTAGTACAGTACTCAATAAATTACATGAGATATTCAGTACTTTATTATAATACAGGCTTCGTGTTAGATGATTTTTCCAACTGTAGACTAATGTAAGTGTTCTGAGCACGTGTAAGGTATGCGAGCCTAGGCTATGATGTTCATTAGGTTGGGTGTATTAAATGCACTTTCAACTTACAGTATTTTAATTTACAATGTATTTATTGAAGAGTAACACACCATCATAAGTTGAAGAAATATGTATGACTATACAGCAAAATGATCACCACAAGTTTAGTTAACATCCATCACCTCATATAGTTACAAATTTTTTCATGTGAAGAGAACTTTTTAACAACTACCCTCTTAGCAACTTTTAAATATACAATAGGTATTATTAATAATAGTCACCATACTGTATATTACAACCCCAGGATTTATTTTTCTTTTTAATTCAAAATGACAAACTCTGAGGATTTCCAATTATGACTTTTCCTTTCTTAATGGGGTTCTGGAAGACAGTCTTTCTCCAAACTCTGACAACAATAATTCAAAGTAACAAGCATTTATTTATACTAAGCAAAAATTTCATGACATAGTCAAATACAAAAACTGAAAAGAATTCTTTTATTGAATATCTTTGTTGTATATTGTATAAATTATTTTCTGGAAATGGAATGTTCGGACATTGCTATACCATGCTCCTCTGGTGAGAATTAATCAAGCCTATCTGTTACCACACAGAAGAAACTTTGTCCCATTGTAAAAGGGAAAATAATCTACTTGGTAAGATAACATTGGCCAACTGTCTCTAGCCCAGTAATTTTAGCAGTTGAAATAAGATAGAACATGTCTTCTATTATTTCATTATAACATATATTTATAACTAATTTTAAGTTCTCTTCATACTAAGCATAAATATACTTAAAAATACTCAGCCCAAACTGCAGAAATCTCTATATTTGTTTATTTCATGATCCTAGCTCAACATTCTATTTTCTTTTTGATTCATAAGTTCCATATTTTTCTAACATCAATTTCTTGTGTTTCTTCTGATCCCACTATTGACTTTTTGGGTCAATGGGTTAATTGTGTCATGCTGAAGGGCTAACCAGATTTGATTTAGAATATACCATTTATTAAGTTATCTTATTGTTTAAAGCAAATTTACTTCATAGAATCTCTGACTCTGTTTTTATAACGCATAAGTTATCAGAAAGGTTTTCTGGGGGGTGCCTGGGTGTCCCATTTGGTTAAGCACCTGCATTTGGTTCAGGTCATGATCCCAGAGTCCTGGGATCATGCCCCAAATCAGGCTCCTTGCTCAGCAGGGAGCCTGCTTCTCCCTCTCCCTCTGCTGCTCCCCCTGCTTGCTCTCTCTCTCTCTGTAAAACAAAAATCTTTTTTTTTTAAAGGATTAAGCCCATCCAGCTCTGATCCCTGCTTTGAAAAAAATATTTTTTAATTGATAAATTAATTTATTTAAGGGGCTTGTTGAACAAATGAATTTACTAGGTCAACAAATGGTTTATGTAAAGGACAATATAGTAAATATTTTAGGCTTTGTGGGTTATCTGGTCAGTATGACAACTATACAACTCTGTCATTGAAATGCAAAAGTCGTCATAGGTAATATGAAATTGAATGTGTATGGCTGTGTTCCAATAAAATTTTACAAAAAATGGCAGTAACTCAAATTTGGCCCACGAGTAGTAGTTTGCCCAATCTCTGCTCCAAAGTTTCTTAATTAGCTGATTTATTTTGGTTTCATTCTCCTATTCCTACCTACCATAAAGTTAAAAGCAGGCAAGGGAGATGGGGAAAAAATGACCGGACACTATACATCTGCCTGGATCATGTAACATAATCATAGCTGTTCACATTTTGAAACTTTCTATCAGAGATGCCATTAGTACAGACAACCATTAAAAAACAAGACAAAACATATGTACCAATAGTAATTTAGCACCATGGCCATAGTTATGTTTTCCAGCTTTGGAAAATGGCAGTTTTTAACTGGCAGTTAGATAAATACCTAATGAAATGCACTTTATAAGAAATGGTCAAATTGTTTTTCAAGCTGGCTAATATCATTTTGCATTCTCAGCACCAGTTGATCCGCATCCATGCCAGGACTTGGTATGTAAATGTATATGCCAGAATGTAACAAAAAGAAAGGTTTGTTGTTTTTATATTTAAGCCCTTCTCAGTGAGGCCACAAAACTAAAACCTATGTGGTACTATAGTTACAAAAATGCTATTCATACCAAGTTGCAAAAATGATCATAATACTTTATCCCTTTCTGTATCCACTCCCTTTTGCAAAGCAACTTCGCTACTATTTCTCCATCTCTTAAATCTGGGCTGGCATTATGACTTGTTTTGATCAATAAAATATAGAAGACATAATAGGCCAGTTTTGAATGTGTCCCTCAAAAAATTTTTCATGCCTCCACTCTTACTCTTGGATCCCTGTGACAATCATATGAACAAGCCTAGCAACATATGTAAATACATGAAGCACTTTCAAATCATGCTAGCTGAGGCCCTTTTAAATCAGCCAGCCTCCAGCCAAATCTAGCAGCTAACCACAGAGGCATGAATGATCCTAGTCAAAACCAAAAGAACTACCTAGCTTAGCCCAGACAAAATTGCCAAACCACAGAATCATGATTAAATAAGTGGGTGTTCTTTTACGCCACTGAGTTTTTTTGGTTTTGTTTTTAAAGATTTTATTCATTTATTTGAGAGAGAGAGAGAGCACAAGCATGTGCAAATGGGCATCAGAGCAGAGGGGGAAAGAGAGAAGGAGGGAAAGAATACCAAGCCAACTCCCTGTGGGACTTGATCCCACAACACTGAGATCATGACCTGAACCAAAATCAAAAGTCCGATGGGTAACCAACTGAGCCACCCAGGTGCCCCTTAAGCCACTGAGTTTTGAAGTGGTTCATTATGCAGCAATAGTTAATTTATAGACTGTTTCAGCCCTAATCTGTTTATATAACACAAAATAAAATGAATGCTGCTATGATAAAACAAAATTAATGTTCTTACTGGCTCTTCTCTAACTATTCAAATCTGCAACATAAAAAGGTTTTCTTTAAAAATAAAATGGTAATTCATATAAGCATGCAGATTGGTTCCTGTAAATAAGTTATATTCTTAGTTCTGCCAATAATAAGCTTATGTAACTTTTAAAAAATTATTTAACTTTTGTTTGCCTCAGAATCTTCATATGTAAAATGAGCATATTGGAGAAGTCACATTTTAGGAAAGGAAATGCATATGTATGTATCTATAGGTATATATATATGAATACACATTATATTAATGTATATATTATACAGACATATACACACATGTGTATGTGCTTTCTTGTATGTCCTTCTACATTTTTGTATTTTTATTTTTTAATTTTTTTCAAAAATTTATTTACTTTTAGAGAGAGAGAAAGGGAGAGCAAGCACAGTGGGACAGGAGAGAGGAGGGAGGGCAGAGGGAGAGGGAGAGAGAATCTTAAGCAGACTCCACACTAAGCATGGAGTCCAGGTTTGGGCTCCATCTTACAACCCTGAGATCATGACCTAAGCTGAAACCAAGAGTTGGATGCTTAGCTGACTGTACCACCCAAGTGCCCCGATGTACTTCTACATTATATTTATTTTTAAAAGACCTTGGAAAAACAGCTCTAAATGGAGCTCAGTCAGAAAACGTATTAATGTCCCCAAGTTACATAAAGTAGGTAGGTCATATTTCTGAACCATCTTAGAAAGCCCTAAATACATGTGAGTCTATAATTAGTATAGACAGATAAAGAAATAGGACAGTAAAAATTTATAACAAATGTTCTGATACAACTATCTCTGGGAGTGATAAGAAAAACCAACTGGCCAGTCTGTTGTTAGTATATAAGTGAAAGAGGCAAACAGAACTTTGTATATACTACAGTGAAAGCAAACCACAAGTACTGAATGAATGAATCATCATAGAACTTTAGATATAGCAGGTACTTTAAAAATAAAATCCAGCTTTCAGAGTTTCTTGATTTGACTCAGTTCATTTTAACAAAAAATTATTAAAAATCTCCGCGGGGAAGTATATCATGCATATGTCATGAAAATTCTATTCTAGAAAGATCAAGTAGCTTATATAAAGTCAATCAACAGGCAGTTGAGAATAGAAAACAAGTTTCCAGATTTCCATTTCAGTACCCTTTCTACCACACGATGTAACCACTCCAAATAATGACAAAACATCTAATTATCTCTGACAGGTTATAATTACATATTAGTTATATAGTAAACAAAAACTGAATTTTAATATGTTGCAAGAGAACCAGCTATTCAATGTAATCTTATTTTGAAAAGATTTTTTTATAGGAAATGAGGTGAAGAAAGTTCCCCAATTTAACCAAAAGACCAATGTAGTCAAATTCCCCCATCTAGTTGGATTCTGGGATCCTATCCATGTAGAATCTAAATTGTCCTGCCAGTCACAGTTAGCAACTGGGTTCTAAGTTACTGAAATCAATTCATGCCTCACCCACTTTGTTCCCTACCTTAAAAAGAATCCCTTCATCACTGTAATGGTGGGAAGCTTTTCTCTTTTCTGATATCTCCTTTCTTCCTACAAAACTCTCAATCTTCCTGTGCCACTATGTCTCTTAAATTTAACTATTCTCTGAGTCCTAGTCTCCTTTCTCCTCTTCTCTTGCTCAAGTACACTATATATGCTGTCCAGATTCTCCTTTAATTTGAGATTATATTCCTATTTGAGGGAGGAGGAAGATGTTTAAATGGTCTTGATTTTTTGAAATAGTGGTGATAAAGAGATGACAGTTGCTTTTTAATGTCTCTGCTTGACAAAGCAAAAACAAAAACTAATAAACAAACAAGCAACAACAACAAAACCCTGTTAGCAAGACTAAGGGAACATGCCTTTAATCTATCTTCCTCGCTAGTTCAGGAAATTCATAAGTCTGGGAATCAAACAATAGAGTTTCAGACCAAAAATGCTCCAGGTTCATAAAGCAGATATATTTTAAAATTCTCAAGCATGCCCTATTACTTGTTGATTTTCATTCCCACAATTAATTAATCTGTATATAAAATATCAAAGGAATATTCTATTTAGCTAACTCAAATTAGTCTAAATAAAGAAAAAGAAACTTAGTCAAATGAATTATTGATAATTATTGATAATCATATTTCTAAAATATCTTACAGTTTCTTAAAACTTTCACAAATGTTATCTCCTTTGATCAAGCCAGGCAGTATTTCTAGTATCATTTTACAGGATGAAACTGGAGTTAACAGAGATTAAGTGATATACTAAGAACCTAATAATTAAAGGATCTAATAAGGATCTAATGAGGAATTTAGACATAAATATTTTGACGTTAATTCTAGAGTTGTTTCCATTGCCTCTGGCTGCCTCATTTAAAGAGGTTTTATTTTATTTTATTTTATTTTATTTTATTTTATTTTATTTTATTTCATTTTATTTTGAAGATTTTTATTTATTTGATAGAGAGAGAGACAGCATGAGCAGGGGGAGCTGCAGGCGGAGGGAGAGGGAGAAGCAGGCTCTCCACGAAGCAAGGAGCCCAATGCAGGGCTGATCCCAGGGCCCTGGGATCATGACCTGAGCCGAAGGCAGACACTTAACTAACTGAGCCACCCAGGCATCCCATGTCAAGAGGTTTAAATTGAATATTTCATTGGCCCAAATCATATGATTAAGTGAAGAACAGCACTCACATATATGATTATATAGTAAAACCATATTTCATGAAGGTGGGAATTGGGCATTTGCTTACTTAAAATGTACAGAGGGTAGCAGCATCTCTTTCTAGGAGATAGTCAAACTCAGTTCATTGCTTAACATACTTTAAATCTAAATTGTAGTACATAGCAAATTGAAAATCACTTTCCAGTTTATCTGCCACTCTAAATTTTATTATCCTAGGGTAGACTGTGCTTTAATCCACAGCATTTTTTTTTTCAATTAGTTGCTTCCTTTTCATACTAGAAAAAGTGTTCTTTAATATCAGAGATGTATCTCTACCAAGTCTTTTTACCAATTACTACACCCTTCCCCTAAGGGATTCCTTTGAACTATGAGCATTCTTGGGAGGAATTTATGCCCACAAGCATTATATACTATATATTTTCAAATTAGATATAATGCATTGATTTTAAAAGAGTTATTTCTAAAATGTACAGCTCACTATTTTCATCTGAAAGGATTCAAGAAACACACTGTTTTTAGATTTAGCTTCAAAAGGTTATAGATTTAAAGAGATATAAACCTTTGCAAAACAAAATCTGGAGTCCTATTTTGCTTTATACCTTTGCTTCCATTTCTTAAATTTTTAAAAATATTTGATAAGAATTATATTTGTATTTAAAATATTAGGGTGCAATGCTTTCTACACACCGTTGTATAGCCACATAGATTTTATTCCTTCATCTAAAGGGGGGAAATCTATTACATCAGAGAGATTTCAATAATAATTTAATAACTAAGACTTAAACAGGATGGTAGTAAAGGTTGCTGCATGTGTCTGTGAGTGTGTGTATGTATGTGCCTGTGTGTGTGTGTGTGCCTGTGTGTGTGTTTCTGAAAAGACTTATTATAAATGAGCACTGTGTTACTCCAATTGGAATATTTTGTTCCTAAATGTGATTTTCACATGTCTAGAAAGAAATTCACAATGAATAATGTGATTTCGTCCTAGCTTACCAAGTAAGGAAGGAAACAGACTTAAATCAATGCAAATTAAAAGACATTTTGAAGCTTGTATGCCTATACTCATCCAATCATTATTTACTCATTCAACAAATATTTATTGGAAAGTAATTACACGTCCAGCAATAAGATAGGTCTTGAGGGTACATTGATGAATGAAGAAAAAGTCAGGGTTTTTTTTCCTTCAAAGAGCTTGCATAATTAACAGGGGTACTAGTTAAGGCACAAGCAGTTACTTAAGATAACAAACAGTTACAATGAAAAAAAAAGTTATAGAAAAAAGTAGATTCAGGAAGCTATATAACAAGGTAAGAGAGGAAGCCACATTAGAAGAGGGAATAAAAAAGCCTCACAAATGAGGAAAAGGACTAAGAAGTGGGGATGCAGGCATGCTAAAGAGTGAAAAGGGCCAACAATTACATAAAATGAAGAGGTTGAAATATGATATTTAGGAAATCACAATTTCAGTACAAGAGCACAGGGCAGGTCATTGGACAGAAGTTGTAATAGTATACATGTTCTAATTAAAGAGAAGGAATTAGAAAGTACTGTCAAGAGTGGTGGATGATGAAAATTAATATAAAGAATAAGTGACAGACAGAAGGTAAGAAATCAAAGAGTTTCACCTTATAAAGGAAAAATAAAGATAGGAAGAAGTAAGCTTAAAAAGGGATATTTTAACTCAAAATTTTAACATATAGTTTCAGAGTTAGAGAAAAAAGAAAGAACTTCACTCTTTATTTGTAAGCATTTTAAAAAGAAAAATAATCAGAACTATGAAAAGAGACTGACATCCAAGATAGTGGATTATCTTTTAAAATCAAAGAAAATACCTCACCTACAAAAAATATTTCTGGAAACAGAATAAATATTAGAAGATTTCCAGTTAGCATTTTCAACTGAATTATAGACAATAGTGTATCTAAAAATATGGCAAAGATAATCATCAAGAGAAAAGCAGCTGAAATCCTAAAGAGTCTGTTTAAATTTAAGAAAGTTAATTGCTAAATTATAAACCATGATGAAAGCAGGTAAGTAAAATATTGTGAACATCATATCAGCAAATTTAGAAGAGAAAGGTCAAGAAGACTCCTAAAAATTAGAGTAAGTTAACATTTTAAAAATCTTTTAAATTGAAGAAATCCACATTTAAATTAACTGGAAGATAATGCAATGTGTGAAACTAATGCATATGCTTTCAAATCAACAAGAAGGGACAGAATGAAACAGCAATTTACAGAACAACAAGCAAATAGCTAACAAGTATATATATAGAGGTGATCAATTTTTAGATAGAAATGCAAAATGAAATGTAAATTATGTCTTGCTTTACATATATCATAGTGCTGAATATTTGAAAAGTGGATAACATCCGTTTTTAGCAAATATGAGGAAGTAGAACCTTCATGAATTACTGGAAGATATATCAACTGGGATGACCATTTTGATGAGAATTCTGGTAATATTGTAGTGAAATTTAACATGTATGCAAACCAAGAATCCCAGTCCTACGTATAGGCAGCTGAGTAACTTCCCCTTAGTCCATAGAAGATGCATAGGAATATGTCTTAGCAAGGTGTTCAAGGCAGTGAGTAGTTGGTGTTCATCATTAAGCAAATCACTATATGACAGATACGTACTATGTAATATTACGTAGTAAAGAGAAGAAATTAACAATATGAACTCCAGAAATTAGATACATCTTAAAATAAAGGATATTAAGTGAAAGTTTTAAAACATTATGAGTTAAAAGATGACAGAAATTCAGAATAGGCAATCTGAATATACTAGAAATCAAAACATAATTATATTCTCTACTATCCTGTAAAAAAAAAGAGATAAAAGAAAAATAATTACCAAAAAAAGAAATTAAAGGAAAATATTTTCTGAGCTGAAGAAAGATCTAAGTTGGCTAATCAAAGAGGTTTATGAAAATATAATGTAACAGATAAGGTTGGCTAGGTTATATTACAAATAGCCTCCAAAATTCAGTGTCTTAATCCAACTAACATTTACTTCCTCCTTATACAAAGTTGGCTGAGGATCTGGGTGATATTTCAGGCCAATCGACCTCCTTAAAGTGCTGAGAAATTCAGGTTGTGTCCATTTTAAAGCACTCATCTCAACACGTGCATCCACTATTTCTGTGGTAGAGACATAAAGCCCAGAAAATCGCAGACCAGCTCTTAAATGCACAGATCCCTTCTGCTCTTGGTCCATTAACTAGAGCTAGCCATGTGGCCAGTTATCAAGAATGTTAGGAAATAAAAGTTTCCATATACCCAGGAAATGAGGAGAAACATATAGTGGTGAGTACAAGTAATAGTTCTTCACATGGTACATAAATCTTTTTCAAGCCCATATTTAGTAGCATAGTTTAGACAAATTTGTAGTTTGAAAATCAGCAAATAAGTATTTATACTGGGGTGCCTAGGTGGCTCAGTTGGTTAAGCAAATGCCTTTGGCTCAGGTCATGATCCTGAAGTCCCAGGATCGAGTCCCACATTGGGCTCCCTGCTCAGTGGGGAGTCTGCCTCTCCCTCTGACCCTCCCCCCTCATGCTTTCTCTCTCTCTCTCTCTCTCTCTCTCAAATAAATAAATAAAATCTTTAAAAAAATGAAAATAAAAAATAAGTATTTATACTAATTTATCCAAAATGCAGGTGACTATGGAAGAAAGAAAATCTTTAAATTAGAGGCCTGGGGATTTGGAGTCTACTCTAGGAGAATACATTTAATTCATTGTGTAATCTTTAGTAAATTATTTGGGTCACCATTTCATTATTCTGAACATATTTGCTAATAATTGTTAAAATTTTTAAGTGTATTCCCTGTGTCAGGCACTCTTCTAAATGCTTTGTGTATATAGTTCATTTAATCCTTACAACAATTCCTGAGGTTCTATTAACTATCCTCATTTTACAGTTGAGGACACCCTGAGAGGTTAAATAATTTATTTGAAATCACAGAGCTAGGGGCACCTGGGTGGCTCAGTTGGTTAAGCGACTGCCTTCGGCTCAGGTCACGATCCCAGGGTCCTGGGATGGAGCCCCACATCGGGCTCCCTGCTCGGCAGGAAGCCTGCTTCTCCCTCTCCCAATCCCCCTGCTTGTGTTCCCTCTCTCGCTGTCTCTCTCTCTGTCAATTAAATAAATAAAAAAATTTAAAAAATTAAAAAAATGAAATCACAGAGCTAGAAGAACAAGGATTAGAATCCTTGAACTTTGGTGCTGGACTGACCAGTTCATGTTTTTAATCCTAGCATGAACCCTTTTTCCTATTAGTGTCATTCCTGTCTTCTCTATTTCATGTGTTCAATTGGAATATCAAATGAGATTATAAAAATACTTCATAAATTGCAAAGCCCAAAGCAAAAATAGATGGCTTATAAAAATCAGCAAATACTCCTTTCCACATTTCTTGGCAGTCATTTCTCTGAGTCAAAGAAAACAGTGCAAGGTGTGATATTTCTTGCCATAATTTTCACAATGTGTATTTTTCCCATTATAGGTATAGATTACTTTCACCATAATCCTTTGAAGCAATATAAATTGATGAATCAAAATATGAAACTGAGAAATTACAAAAATGTTTTATTATTTGAGTTCCATATTTTGAAATCCATTCTACAATACATGAAGATGTTTCTTAAAATCTATATTAAGCTTACAAACTAATGATGTGATTATATGAATGTTTCAGCTATAATTACATAACTTTTCTTGTTTGAAAATGAACTGATTCTAGGTGCCTGGGTGGCTCAGTTGGTTAAGCAACTGCCTTTGGCTCAGGTCATGATCCTGGAGTCCGGGGATCGAGCCCCGCATCGGGCTCCCTGCTCAGCAGGGAGTCTGCTTCTCCCTCTGACCCTCCCCCCCTCTCATGTGCTCTCTCTCTCTCTCTCATTCTCTCTGTCTCAAATAAATAAATAAAATCTTCAAAAAAAATTAAAAAAAGAAAATGAACTGATTCTTTCCTGAGCACATATCTTTCTTGCAATGTTTTGCTACAGACAACCAATAATAGCCAACACAGGCCATGACATTCTGGTTGTTCACAACAATTTTTCCTCAGTCTTTAGGTTCATTAGGCACATGACTGCCTTCAAACTTTCCACAGGCAATAGCTTACCCCACTGCATCATGAGACAGTCCTGACTTCCAGCCTGCTTTAGTTCCTTTGCTTCATTGAAAATTACCCAACCACTAAGCCAGGGCCACATATTTGAGACTTGTTATGGCAGCACCTTATTATTACGATTTTGTATGTTAGGGTAATATTATTTGCTGTAATAAACACATATGAAATGTCAGTGGCTTGATAGAACTACATTTCTTGTGTAAGAATCTAGTGCATATGTTTCAGGTTGGGGAGTGCATACGTTTCAGGTTGGGGAGGGGGAGGTTCTGATATGGACTCAGGATGACACAAACAATGTCACATTTAATACACGAACGAAGGTTATGCTGCACATTGACATATGGCCAAGAGAGGAGAGAAGAAAGTGTTTGGAGAAGATGCATCCTTCTTGTTAACTACCTTACCTTGGCCTAAGAATGCCACATATCATTTTGTAGCATTCCCTTAGAACAAGACACAGGTCCTAAATTCAAAGAACTGGGAAATATAATCATTGTCTAGACATCACCAGGCAATAACACTATATAATAGGAGAAAAAATATTATCATTAGACAACCAGCAATTTATGCTACACATCACGTATTTAGCTCTCAGCCAGCTATGTTTAATTGATTATTGCTATGTTGCTTTTATTTAGCCTAGCATCCACCTACACTTGCATCCATGCTTCCCAGGATTAGCTTCCTATAACTCGGTAATGATTCCTTTACTTGTCATCATGTTTGAATCACTTGGGAAACTTTAGTGAATACCAATATGTGGATCTAATAAGAGTCTGGTGAAGGGCAGTATTTAATAAAATCTTCTAGATGGTTCTAATTGGCCGCCAGAGTTGATGACCAATGCCTAATATGTTGTGGAAAATCAAACTTTTGTTATTTATTCCTTTGTAGGCTTACATTTACTTTGCTTCTAAGTTTTCTAAAACTCCCTCTGTTTCTTTGTTGGCACCAGCAGAAAAGTAAATGTGGGATCCACTAAAAGGAACTACAACTCTAGTGGTATTATTATAGGTGTACAGGTTTAATGTGTCACATCTTAGAGTTGGTTTGGAACCCTGGAAGTTATTTTACAAAATGTACTGATTCTTTTGATGGCAGGACACAATGCAATGACACTCAGATAGATGAAAGTTCAAACTCTTTATTACTTACAGATCTAAACAGGAGAAGGGTGCCAAGAAAGGCCAAATAGGAGGTTGTAGCTAGGGACAGGGTAACAGCAAGCTGGAGCTGTATAAAGGGCAATTTATGTATGGCATTCAGAGTTGGGTTAGTTAGGTTTCTAAGGCTCCCTGTGGACTGGCTAATTTGAATCATTTTCCAGGCTCCAGGTCATGGGGGCTGTCCCTACTTGTCTGAACCTGGTCTTAGCAGCAGTTAGGGGAGGTACATAGTGGCCCTAGTGTGAAAGCCCCATCAAGGAGGTGGTTGGTATGTAGATTTAATCAGCTGTACAAAAAAGAAGAACTGACTGGCCTCTAGCCAGGATCTCAAAACTGGGTCAAGACAGCATTTCAAAAAAAGTCTATACTATAAATTGACCCACTGATGTTTTGATATAAGTTTTGAACTCAATTATTTTGAGTATTTGAGTGGCCTGAATAATACAGGAGGCTTCGAGAGAACAAGGTATAAGATGTCCTATAAGTATAAGTAACATTTTATTATGAGGAAAAAAAAGGAGAAAAACAAATAGCAATGCAGGGAGTCTTTTACACAGCAGCCCATAACCAAGTTCCCTATTTACATGGCATTAGACAAGAAAACAGATGGGAAATTTCCAGGATCTCTAACAATATCTTGGTGTAGCTATAAAGTGTGTAAAGGTATCAGCTAAGTTTTTCATCACAATAATATACTTTTGTATTCCAAGTTGGTAAGTCCAGCAGTTATATTGTTGGAAGACATGAAGTGATAATTCAGCAATGTATATGCAAAGGTTACTCGTTTTTTGTTTTTGGTTTTGGTTTTGGTTTTTTTGGTAACCGAAGGGAAGGGGTAATTGTGATGATCATGGTCAAAGACATGGTTGGGAGGTCCATGGTGGAAAGGTGGAAGGTGGAATATGAGAAGGTGCTGGAGAGTGAGAAACCCTCTCCCCAGAGGTTTGAGGAGTAGATCTACATGAGGCAATTGCTCCTGGGGAAAGCAATAACCTCCATTATTTTTTTGAAGTGGCACAGACAGTAGCACACATCTCAGTATCTTCCTTTAGGCATGGGAGTATAGGAGTGGATATTTTGACAGAGAACAAGGAATATTCCAGATCATGGGCTAAGCAAATAGTGAGCTTAAGAAATGTAATAGAATCCTTAGTATTGAAGGAAGGAAAGTAATAAATGTCCCATATCCAATTTGTCAGCCCTTAGGAGAAGCAGCCCATGAGTTTGCTGAGCAGTGGTCTGACTCTCTGGGGTGAAGCTGACTCCCGTGTAGGGGGCAGTCATCTCCAACAGTGATGACTTGGGCTGGGCTGTGTTGCCTGAGGCAGTGTCATCTCTAGTGGAAAGTTCCAAGGCCAGGCTGATGCCATCTGGGATATGGAACTGGGATACTCTTCCCAAGTGGATATCCACTCAGGTTGATGTGGATCATGTTTTTGTATAATGGTATTATAACAAGTCTGAGCTACATTTGGAATGTGAAGGCAACACAGTGCCTGAGAGCTTGATTTATATTTTAATTCAAGAAATTTTGGGGTTGTATAGTTAGCAAAGGTGATGTGTCACTGCCATCATCTGGGACAAAGCCACCTGTGACACTCTAATCATTAGACTATAAAATGCTGGAACTTGACCAGCACAATTAAAACTCCAGTTAAGGGTGGCTGAGTCTAAAAGCTCTTAACAATCCAAGGTTTTGCTCAGATAAGAGATGATAGGGATTGTGCTGAAAATAGGTTTTGAGTCATATGTTGTTAATAGGGTATCAGATTGTTTATTAAATAAAGTAATGCGAGAGATGGCCCCTCTTGCATTAGCTTGTAGTCAGGCCCCCAGTTTAACTAATCATCACCAGTCTTTTGTCTCAGTTGTCAGTTTAGTTGGGGACAGGCAAGCCAGCAAGGTCCTTGGGCTACAGGGCTTGTGTTTAGCCACTCAATGACATGGAGACTTCAGTATTTGCCATGCTTGGTTGAAACAGTGGCTTTTTGGGAGGGTTTGGGCCTCCAGATCACAAACCAATGAAAGCACCCAGACCAAGAGTAACAAGACCAACTAGCCACAGAATGTTGTAAAGCTGCACATGACAGTCTTTTGTTGTCTGATGTTGATTTTCCTTACCAAGGAGGAGTTGCTGAATTTCATCATTACAAGATATGGTATTGATTTCATTACTATCTCTAAGTGTGATTTTAACTTACTAAATAGTTTTCTGTTTTTCCTCTTGGTAGTCCATACTGTCTTTGGAAATGCCCTGGGGCATAATTTTAGCTTCTTGTAGGATATCAGAGGCAGAGCCTGAATTAATTATCTAACCCTTATAATTTAAATATTGAAGAAATTATTATGGGGAGGAGAAGTTCAGGATTCCCAGTTAAAATACTTAATGTGGCCCAATGTATGTTAAAACTTGACCTTCAAGGATTCAAACTTATTATACATAAGATCTAATTAATGAATAATTCTCCCAACTACTTTTCCATTTGACAGCCCAATTTTGCCTAGTCTTAAACTTGGAAAGAATAAATGGTGCCTCACAGTGGGTTAGTACCACTTCAATGTTGTGGTCTTATCCATTAAGACCTCCATACCCAATATCATATTAACAAATTTATTAACTCCATCAAATCAGCAATCAATAAATATCTTGTTATTACATATTTGACTCATATGTTCTATTCAGTGTTAGTTTCCACAGGCCATAAATCCCTATCAGAAAGACTGAAAGAAGGATTAACTATGAAATTTTATCAGTGTTTCAGGGTCCTTCCTCAGGAGAACACAGCTTTCCCTTCATTCAAAGGGTTCTGAGTCTGTAAATTGGCTCATGTCTGGAAATTGATGGAAGGGCCATGACTCTCTGTTTTTATGATTCAGATTAGACTTCTGTTCACTTCACCTAGAACTTTTCTGTTTATACACATTAATTAAGAATTCAGTAGATTTCCCATCTATTTCACTTCCAGGAACACCATGATCAACACCATGAACCAACACCACAGGTCTATACAAGTCAGACTATTCTGATTGCTCTTTTGACTCTGTTTTCCATTATAGTAACCAAGCTCATCCTGCCTTTGGTGGTTGAGTATGGTCACTTGGCCCCTGACATCCTAAAAACCAATTATTCTCATTGCGTGCAGGTTTCCCAATTCAGTGATTGCAGTTCCCACTGTAGGTCTGGCCTATGGTAAAGAGCAATCAAAAAACTCTTTATGGATGCTGGTGCTTTCTTCATAAATTTACTGATTATAATATTGGTAAAAAGTATGTCTTCTAGACGCTGCCAACATGAGTGAGTAGGTCTTAAATGACAAATCTAACATTCCAATCTACTTAAGCTTTTTAATTTCTTCACCTATATTAAACCAAGCCAGGTCCAGCATTTCCAACTCACTCACTATGAGCCACCTTCTGGTCCATTTCTCAGCTAACCAACCAAACAAACTGTTAGAACTCTAACTCCTTGAGCTATAACATTAAATGCAGAATCCCTGTTTAATGAGCCCATATCAATAAATTCAAACTGATCCAACTTTATAGCCCTTCTACCATTGTCCTACAACCTTAGTGTCCATTCCCACACATGTGAAATGCAACAGACTAAATGTTTGTCCTCTCCTTCAAATTTATATGTTGATTTCTAACCCCCAGTGACCCCCAGTATGATAGTATTTAAAGAAGGGGACTTTGGTAAGTAATTAGGGTTAGATCAGGTCACAAGAATGTGCCACCTGTGATGGAATCAATGTCCTTCTAAGAAAAGGAAGAGAGATGTCTCTGTCTCTCTTTCTACATGTGAACACATTGAGTAAAGACCATATAAGGACATAGCAAGAAGGTAGCCATCTGCAAAGTAGGAAACAAGCCTTCACCAGAACCTGACCAAGCTGGCATCTTGATCTCAAACTTCTAGCCTCTAGAACTATGAAAAAACAAATTTCAATTTTTAAGACATCTGGTCTATGCTATTTTTGTTATCTCAGCTCTAGCTAAGATATACATAAATACAGTTAGTATAGATGCATGTATTTTTTGCTCTGTCAGATGAGCTGGTATAAAAGAAACAACTCAGCGGCAGAGAGCACACTTAGTCCCAGAACTTGGTTTCTAACACCATTCCCCAATAAAAGTAACCAGAGATTCTTGGAGAAATGGCTGAGCCTAAGACTAAGGAAGGAAATAATATGAGTCTGGACTAACTTATCTCAGAAAATATGGAAATATTGAAAAAGAATCACACAAACAAAAAGAAAAAGGATGTACTGAAAACAGACAGACAAATAAATGTAGTATTCTAGAACCAAAAAAAGGCATTGGGTAAAACTAAGAAAATCTAAAACTATAGACCTTAGTTAATAACAACCTATCACTATTGGTGTATTACTTATAACAATGTGTCATGTTAATATAAAATGTTAAAAAAACACTTGGTGTGTAGTATATGGTAATTCTATACTATATTCTCAATAGATCCATAAATCTAAAATGGTTTTTTAAAGAAATGTATTTAAAAGTGCATTTTTAGTCAAGTGTTCTTTTTGCATAGGTTTTTAGTTTGTTTGCTTGCTTGCTTGTTTGTTTTGGAAAATAAAGTTCTCTTCATCATATTCTATTTTCTTTGATATTTTCACCAAAAACAAAGGTTCTTTCAGAACCTTTGAGCCAGCAGCAGTAATATCAACTGAGAACTTACTATAACTACAAACTCTTGGAGCCCACTCCAGATCTACTGATGGAAGATCACAAACTCCGATGTTGCAACAAATTATGTTTTAACAAGTGATTCTAATTGTATGCTAAATTTGAGAATTATCCTATAATATTAGATACATACGTCTAAGGATAAAAATAACCTTAAAAGGTAATATAATTACATGGGGACTAAATACTGCAAGATAAAACAAATATTCATTAAAAGACCAATAATAATATTTTAATCACCCACAAATTTGATAAGCAACAATTCCATACCACAAAACATACTGGGAGATTTTTCATTATAAAATTGCAAGGTAAATGCTATTACTCTCATTTATAAATCAGAAAAAGTAGATCAGGAAAATTAAGTGACTTGGTCAAAGTCACAGATCTTTGATTCAGAAAGAGTCATAAAACCCTAAAATATGTAGCCTTTCTGCTATCTATACTATTTGCTTTACATTAAACAAACAAACAAATAACACAGTCAAAAACTGATGAACCAGACTTCACACCTTGGCTCAATCACTTCTTAGATCTGTGGTTTTGTCATTAAAATCACTGAATCTTAATTTCCTCATCTTAGAAATAAGGCTGATAATATTTGCTTATTCTACACATCTCTTATGAATATTAAGTTAATGCACAGAGAAGGGTTTTAAACATCAATGAGAACACAAATGAAGCTGTCCTCTTTCTGACTCCTTTACCAGTTAGTGGGCCTCTGATGTCAAGGATACATGTCTCAGTTTCTTCACAACTGTGGCAACTCATGAAATGTAAACAAAGGGTAAAAATAGGGGAAATAGCAGCACATATTAGATGCATCTCAGTTCTGTTTTTTCATTCATTTTAGATTGTAGGAGAATCTGATCAGTTCGATAGCTGACATTACACACGTCCATGTGCATGGACAATACAAAAATCTTGAATGAAATACTAAATTAAGCTACTTCTGTGTAATCTGAAGGGAAAAAAAAAGAAGGCATATTAATCTAGTATATAGATTCTAAATATTTTAAAGTCAATTTAGATCTAGATTTAATACATTTCTTGTAGTATTAAAGGCAGGGTAATTAGTAATGCAGCAACTGAGTAGAGGCATAACTAATGAAGTAATTACAAGCCAATCACCTTAATTAATACAAAGCACAAAACACTCAATAACAAAGATTAGAATTGATCCTATGCAAATTACTTCAGATGACTTAGGTGAGATTTATACTCAAGACCCTGTGAGTAATACAAACTGGTATTTTGGCCTCATGCTTGTAAATTTAAGCATTTAAATCATACTGAGACTCTAATTTAATGTTTGATGTAGTTGTTCAATAGAATAGCTTTAGAGAGATTATTTTAGCTTTTGAAATCACTCACTTTTAACCAGGCAAAAAATGATTTTAACTTGTAATTTAAGAGAGAGTTTATAGTTTGCTTAAAAGATACACTGTTAACAATGTTCCAGAAATTATCTACCATGACTACTGCAAGACATATTTTACAGGTATGGCAGTCATGGTTTTACCAGGGGAGCAGAATCACTAGGTGTAATACAGAATAAGTGATTTATTTTAAAGATTAAGCATTGCCCAATTTGTGGCTGTTGGTAAAGAACTCTACAGAAGGTTGTTTCTTTCCAGCTTGGGGAGTGGTCCTAAAGTTACTATAGGGAAGCAGGGCCAGGAGAAATGAAGAAAAGCTGACATGAACAAGGAGGAAGTCAGAAAAATCTGGCACCTTCAAGAAAAACTGAAACAAAGGGGAAACAAGGCAAACAGGACCTACTACTTTGTAGATCTGGGTGACATGCAGAAGAAGGCTTCACCACAGAACTGTTAGGACTCACAGAAGATAAAAGTTGCTGAGTGTCTGGTGGCTGTCCCACAACAAGGTAAACCAGCATATTGGCACAGCTAGGTGATCTTTGGCGGTGCCTAGAACTCAACACTGACTTTCAGAGCACAATGGCTGTTGCTATTCTCCAAGTATAACAGTATGCATTTAGTCGCCCTACTGTAAGCATTAAATGAGATCATGGAAATAAACCATCGACAGCAGTTTCTTACTCAGAGTAGGTGCTCAATAAATAGGAGCTATTACTCAGATTATTGATACCCAAGCTGTGCCTTAAAACATGGGACACATGAATTCTATCCAGAACTTTAGCTTCAACTTGAAACTATGCATGACTTGGCATTCAACCAAAGATTTAATTGAGCTATAAAAACAAAGTGATCTGGGACCAGTTCTACGTAATCAATCAAAAATTGACCACATGACCCCTTTCTACTAAAGAGAAAGCTATCACAGAAATAAACTATTTATTTTACAGTTAAAATTAAGGGCATAAAGGGGTTAAGTAATTCCAAAAGAAAAATGAATTTTTATAAAATCATCACTTTTAATCATGCTTAAGAATTACAATCAGAAAAAAAATATTTATCATCCTCTGGGATGGCTGATGGTGGGTTAGTCATGAATTATCCCAATTTTTCTTATTGTAAAGCATAATGGGATAAAATATTTGAGGATTTCTGTTTACACCATTACCATTAACCTTTGTCTTCAGAGCATTCTCTTCTTAACTTTGAGTACAACAGTAAACATTAATGAACATTCATATGCATCCTTGCCTTTTACAACTGTTATTTTAACACTTGACTTTTCCTCAGGGACCCACCTTTGCTTTGGTGCTTCAAAAAGTACTACTGTTGTACTTTTCAGTCATTCCAGAGAGGAAAGTTTGATGTGTTTTGATCACTAGCAAGTGCTAGAACTGTGCTAGGTATTTTACTTAATTTCATTTAATCCTGCAAGGAAATCCTCTCTCTATATATATATTATATATATATATAGAGAGAGAAAGATATATATATAGAGAGAGTGAGAGACAAAGATAAATTATAGTATATAGTAATTATATATTAATAAATATATATTTATATACTATATTAATATCTGTTATAGTGATTATATCAAAATTACTATATTTTATATAAATACATATTTCTTGAAATATATATTGAAAATTTAAATATATATATTATCTTTTGTTAAATTTAAGCACAGAGTTCAATAACTTTCCCTGAATTACACACTCATAATTCCATGGTTCATTATGCTGCCTATGATCACGTCTACAATTTTGCCCATGATCTGTAGTTGCATCAGCAATTCCACAAGCGTGAAAACCAAAGAAAAAAAGGACAAAATTTTACAATTAGGAACTCTACCAGAACTGTGAAGATTACAGAAATGAAGAGTGCTGGACCATGTCAGCTAAATGTTCTTTACACAATGCAACACAGTACTTTGCATATTTTGTGTTTAATAAGAACAATTTAATGACAATAACCTGGAGAGACAAACAAAAAAAGATTACTTGTAAAAAAAATCCTATCACACAAACAGAGACAGCTTTTCACAGATCCTAATACCTAAAAGAGCAGGGAAGGGAAATCCAGTATAATAAGTTACTTTGAACTAAATATGAAAAAGCCCAGAAGTTATCTGGTGGCTATTTATCTAGTTTTGTTAATATAATTGACTGATTCTGCCAATATAAGAACGCCACGTCTTTGTAAACAGCATTAAGTTCCTTTAAATTTTTATGTCCTCTTTAATTTGCCTTTCTAGAACCATACTGCGAGCATTATGGAAATCAATACACTCGTATTGCATAATATAATTTTAAAACATTGTGTAAAAAGTCTTTTTGAATAGTAACACTCTGATGTTAAATTACATTAATCCATACATTCACAATACAACCAGCTTCTCCAATATAGCATTCCACAAAATCACAGCAGCTATGGAGGACTATAGGGTTAAGCAGCAACTTTTGTTGAGTAAAAATTTATTTAAAGATGAGGATATTACCCTTCTCTCATTTGGACAGATAGAGAGTATATATTGTCATGGCCCCATTGGGTAAGATATTTCTTTAAATTTTCTTTATTTTGAAGTAGCTTTCTGATTACCTTTGGGATATCAGCCCAAATTGAACTGCCAACCCATATCTCATTGTGGAAAAAAAATTTTTTTTCATTATCTACTTAAAAAGTAGGAGCTTATAGATAGAATTTTTTTCTGTGGGTTTGAATGAACATGGCATACTTTTTATTTATATGTTAGCAAGAAACAAAAATCAATCGCAGATTATTGTATATGCTAGGCTCTAGGTAGGTCAGATTTCTGTTTAGAAAATGGTACATTTTTTTATAAATGTTGAAAAACTGTACAGAATGGTGGTGAATAGATTCTTGAAATATTTGAAAATACTTGCAGTTCATGAAAATGTTTAAATAGGGGTTTAGGAAGTTTGTCCAATGGATTTTTATTAAAGTTGAGCTCTTCTAAATATGTTGTCATCACTGTGATGTATTCAATAACTTGTTATGTAGCAGAATAAGAATGGGAGTATCACAAGACCAGGGACTACAACTTACACAGGATACATTACCAATTAACTTCTTAAATCATTATCACAGCTCAAGAAATGTAAAAGAGCAAAATCTTTTTTTTTTTTTTAAGATTTTATTTATTTATTTGAGAGAGAGAATGAGATAGAGAGCATGAGAGGGGAGAGGGTCAGAGGGAGAAGCAGACTCCCTGCTGAGCGGGAAGCCCGATGCAGGACTCGATCCCGGGACTCCAGGATCATGACCTGAGCCGAAGGCAGTCGCTTAACCAACTGAGCCACCCAGGCGCCCAAAAGAGCAAAATCTTAAAGCTGTTCTAATTTCAAACTTGCACAGTTCTATGAAAAATTTGTTGATGATTTTGTAAACACTAATTTACTGAAAAATTATGTATTGAGCACTTACACAGTGCTTGAAACTATATCTATATACATGCAAGTTAAATAATACTTATAATTCTCTGGTAGTCAGAAAAATGGCCTCCCAAAGAGGTCCACATTCTAATCCCCAAAATTTATGAATATATTATGTTACATTACCAAAAAATAATTAAGGTGACAGATGTAATTAAAGTTGCTAATTAGCTTATTCTAAAATAGGGAGGTTTTCCTGGGTTATCCAGATGGGCAAATGTAACTGCAAGAGTCCTCAAATCTGGAAGAGAGAGGTAGAAGAGTCAGTGTGGGAGTGATATGTGAGACTGACCAGCCATTGTTGGCTTTGAGGATAAAAGACACATACTGAGTCACAGATAAAGGCAGTTTCCAAGGGAACAGACTGTCCCCAGAGCTTTGGGATAAGAATACAGCCCAATTTTAGCTTTAGTGACCCATTTCAAACTTATGACCTCCAGAACTGTAAGAATAAATCTGTGTTATTTTAAGACACTAAATTTGAGGTAATTTGTTATAGCAGCAACGGAAAATGAATGCAGACTCTATGAAATAAATATGGCATAATAGGGGTAATCAGAGCCTAGAACGGGATTACAAAGCAGAATGCTTAATTCAGCTCACGGTAGTGGTGGGGGAGGTCAAGAAAATGTTTCCTTAAGGAGTGATGAATACCGTAGCTGAGTTTTAAGGAATGAAGACTTGGTGAGAAAAAAACATAGGAGAAAGTTATTGTGAACAGAAGGACCACCATATGCAAAATTTCACAGAAGCAAGAAAACATGGACTGCTTGTAAATGTGACTAAAGCACTGGGGAAATACGCAGGGACTGATCCATGGTTTGCCTTGTACCTTAAGCTGGGGCGGGCGCATTTTATCCAGTAGGCAGATGGGAACCAGGATAGAAAGAAGAGCATGAGTTCCGAAAATCGGTAAAAGGTATAATGAATAATCATTTTTAATTTAAAACTTCTGATTAACTTTTCAAATCTGCTGCAGTAGTACTCTGATAAACTAGCTCTTAAAAAACAAAAAACCTCGACATGTAGCAATTGTCATTTTTTTTGTCATGTAAATACCCCAACCATGGCCAATCTCAACATAACAACATTAAACACTGGTGGGGAAGATGGGCACAAATGGCTCTCACATGCCCGTAGGAGCCAGTTCCTGTACATCACTTGTATGTTTTCCACAGTTAATACTAAACTCAGAAAAGAAAAAAGGAAGGAAGGAAGACAGGGAGGGAGGGAGAGGGAGAGAAAGAGAGAAAGAAACAAACAAACAAACCAGCAAAACAAACAAACAAAAAACTCTGTAATATGCTAATATCATTCCTGTGTCTTCCCACCCTTTGAATGGGATTAGGGATTCTAAGGTCTGTGAAGCTTCCCCGTCTCAGTGTGGAGCTTTCATCCTTTCAACAAGACACAATCATCACAAGGGAAGATGGAAGCTAAACTGTGGGTCTTGCTTATTGAATCAGGAGCCTTTACGCTGCCCTCTAAGAATTAAAGAGCCTAATTCCCTTCTTTGTATTGTAGGCTCCCTCAAAATTTCTCCTATTCTGGTCTGGTTCCTATAATATTGTTTCTATAACCCATCACCACTGCTGGGCACAAGTCTCCCACAATGGGGATCATAGGTGCAACTACCTCCTGACCATGTTAGCTTCTCTCCTTTACTAACCCTTCCCCAATTCTGCAACACAGTCCTGGGAGCAGTCTTTTCCTTAAGGGAAAAGCAGATCCTCCCTACAAAGGGATCATCTTCCCTTATAGTTCCATAGTGATAGCTGAAGTATACAGAGTTTAATAACCCAATACCAAAGTATGTTTTGCTATTCAGTCTAAATGTAGGGAACTGAGAGTATAGTTTATGTTAAGATGACAGACTGTCATTGAACTCTTCAGTTTCTCCTTTCATTCAAAGTTAAAGAGAGGGGTAGAACTACTAGACTTTCCCTTGTCCTTGCAGTTTCTGTTCCCAAATCACTGTGAGCAATATGGTAAAAATGCATAAAACTTTTTTTTACTCAAGAGCAAAAATAACTAATAATAAAAATAATAAAGTCATAGGATACTTTAAACTCACACTTTTAAAATAAATATTTTTAAGAGAAACAATCTTTAAAGGTGAAACTAATAAAACTGTTACCAGCTCATGTCTCTATAAACACACAAAGTAGCTTAACTTATTGAACATTTCCAGCTTCAAATATCTGTTTTAGTTGAGGATATTTAATTTACATTTATATAACTTAAAGGGCCACAAACATTGTGTGTTCTTTCCTTATTTGTTTTATTTATTAATATATTTTATATTAATATATTAATATAATAAATATATTTATTAATATATAATAACATTTATTAAGGAGGTATCATTTTGTTTGTTTCCTAAAACGAACAGTCACCCTAAAGATATATTCAAGCCTCAAATTTTTGAAATTACCTTCTATTTTAAAAGACAGGTTTTTTTTTTCTTATGATTGAGACTCTCTTAAAAATTATAGGGTCCAGATTCAATTACAACTCTCAATTGAGTATTGAAAGCAAACCTATAAAATGAATCCTAGAGTCAGGCTCTCTATCTAAGCAAAGATGAGAACAGGACAGTGGAATGCAGGAGAAGCATCAAGCAGGAGCATCAAGTAGGAGAAGAGACAAAAATTTGTGGGCAGGAACCCAATCATTTGGAGATTTGATGTGTCATGACAGCAACTCAGCTGCTGAAGAACTGGAAACTCTAAATGCAACTGTGATACCATAGTACAAGGTGGGTCCTTAATCAACAGACACTGAGGAAGAGAATCCTGGTTATAGGCAACTCAGTTATCGTTGCCAGAGCAGAGTTAGCCACAAATTTAGTGTGATGATTTGTTTTCCAAAGTTTTGACTGGTTTCATATGCAGCCATACTTGAAGCTTAAACCATGGGCAGAGACTGTGCAGTGGGGCAAGAATCTAGGGAGATCAAAAAACTACTATGTGTTCTCATGTTAATATTCTGATTTAGAAGTCAAAGCTCTCTACCTATTTTCAAGAGCTTCAACAACATAGTTCAAGTACAAATTTTCTTAAATATTAGGCTTAATAAGTGCTATTAAAATGCATCTTCTAAATCACATCCTTACATTAAAATAGACTCTTACTAGATTTAGAATTCTTATTTAAGGTCATGACATTAGTTTCTGTACTTCCTTGCTCTAGGAGTACTGTAAATGCAATTTTCATGGATAAATCAAGCTGTGTAACTCAGGCAGAATGTTTCACTATCGCCCAAGGTAGAAATGTGAGTCTTTCATAGCAGTCAACCTAATTACCTTTTATTTTTATTCTTCCCATCAAAAGGGCACGTTCATACCTTTAAAAAGAGCTTATTAAAATAGACTTCTTACATTTACATATTTCAATAGTACTGTACATACTGTGAAAAAGCCAACAATATTACTGTAGCTCCTGTTAAAATTATTAACTTCTTTTATAAGCAAACTGTCAAAAAATATTTCATTTAGGGTAAAAAACTTTGACCCTGTTGCCTCTTAGTAGGCAACTTTATTTTGTGGCAACTAACATTTGTGCTTCAGTCAGTCACAAGTACTTGCTGTCCACCCTTGAGTTACATTCATCCATATAATGGGGCAGCAAAAAGAGCCTGAATAAATGGAATTTAAGACAATCTTCAAACCTCATTAAATCAAGAGCTTCATAATATTTTCCTAACCAAATACTGGACAGATTTGACTATTTAAGTTTCTTTTCTTCCAGAAGATTCTAAAGAAAGGTGGCCCAACGTGGAAAATGGCATGAAGGATATATTACCTACTGGGAAATTAGTCTATTTTCAGTATTTAAAATAAGATAACATATATATTGAATAAAGGCAAATAAAGTAATAAGATGATGTACTTACTGTTAAAACATAATAACTCACATAATAAGCCAGATCAGGACAAGGAAATGTTCTCCTTACAAAAACAGCTTCCAGGATTTGTCTATTACCAAACTATCTAAATTTAACTAAGGAAAGAATATGTCAATCAAAGGAACAAGGAAGTAGACACCTGGTCAGCATTAGAAGTCTAGAAAAGAAGTCACTGTGAAAATATTGTCTTTGCCCTTTTAAACACTATCTAGAGAACATTAGATAACAGACTTTAAATATTCTGTCCCAGTAGCAGTCCAATACTTGTGTGAAACTAGCTAAGCTGAATGTTATTAAACACATACATCACTTCTGACTCTTTTTTTTTTTTTTTGCTGATTGTGTGGTCTAGTAAATGCTTATGATATCTGTGGTAGCCTTACATGTTTTGAATACTCATCCTATATTTGTTTATTCCTATACTTTCTTATATTTTTATATTCCTATAAAGTTGGAAATTCCAGTATTATGAGTCAGGGCTTCCAAAGGTAAAAGTTAAAACACAGATTTCCAGACTTCTGATTTCAACTCTGATTTGTAAAGAACTCAGAAGTCATCACTTCGTTCCTTACAAAAAGACAAAGATAAACAAACTGCAAATCAAAGGCCCTTCTTTTACTATTAGAGAATACATGTTACAGGGTAAAACATCACCCCAAAATCTGGGGATATAGGTAAAATCAGCGAGACACAGCCAAGATTAGTTAACCTGAAACCAAAGCCGCTAGAGCCAGAAACTGGTAAGAAAACTTAAAAGGAATTTGATGAATTATGAGAAACTGAGTGTAGACCAAAGTGAAAATGAAAATGTCCTGGATAGGAGACTTAGAGGAGGTCTCATATACTTGGGATTTACATCCAGAAAGTCTACGTTTCAATGTGAAGATCCAAGAAAGATCCCATTCTAGATCTGACTTTGTGAAATATGCCCAGAGTTTTCTCCATAACAAAGGCTGCTATCCAAGGAAAAGACATTACCAGACTCTTTACAGCTTGCGAAGGGCATTTCTCACACATACTTAAAGGATAAGAAAAAAAATCTAAAAATCACAGTCTAGGGACACAGGACAACTAAAAGACTAAGCTTAAAATTTTTAAAATTAAAGAAAACTTCCCCTTCTCTGTATCTTACCAGCACACAGAGGGAGCTCTGGTATAATAACTAGTTTTATAAATAACTATATAAAATATGTATAAACTATATATAGTTTTCTCAATCTCACCACCGTGAGATTATGACCTGAGCCAAAATCGAGAGTTGGACTCAACCAACTGAGCCACCCAGGCACTTCTTCAATAATCACTTTAAATGTGAATCTGCATATACTAATCAGAGGATAGGGAAAGATATACCATGTTAATGTTAATATAAGAAACCTGTAGTAACTATATTTATTTCAGAAAAGCAAACCTTAGAACAAGGAAAGTTACCAGTGATAAAGTGAGACATTACAGAATGACTAATATTTATGCACCTAACAAAGTGTCAAAATATATGAGGCAAATCTGATAAAACTGAAAGAAGAAAGAGACAAATCCACTGTATACAAATAAGCTTGGAAACTTCAAAACCCTTTTTCAGTAATTGCTATATGAATCAGGTTAAAAATCACCAAACATATAGTTGATTTGAATGGCACCATCAATTTTATCTAATTGACATTTATAGAAAACTCCACCCAATAATAATAACAAGGTACATATTCTTCTTGAACTCACATGGACATCCTCCATGACAGGTCACATTTGGGAACATAAAGCATACTTCAACAAATTTAAAAACATAGAAACTGTCTTATTAATTGAATAAGAAACTAGAAATAAGTAACAGAAAGTTAAAAATCCACAAATATTTGGAAATTGAACAAATTAAATAATACATGGTCAAACAAGAAGTCTCAAGGGAAACAAAATATTTTGAACTAAATGAAAATAAAAATGTAACTTACAAAATTTGTGAGATACACTGAAAGCAGTGTGTAGAGGGAAATTTCTAACATTAAATGCATATTTTAGAAAAGAACAGAGAGCTGAATCAACAATAACCTTAGCTTCTACTGTAGGAGACTAGAGAAAGAAGAACAATTTAAGCCTAAAACAAGGGGAAGAAAATAAATTTGGAAGAGAAATTAATGAAATTAAAGATAGGAATACAATAGAAAAACATGACATCAAAATTGGTTCTTTGAAAAGATCAATGAATCTGTTAAACATTCAGTTAAGCTAACTAAGAAAAAAAGAGAAAATGCATATTATCAATATTAGAAATAAAAGAGAGGCCATCACTACTGATTGCATGGACATTAAAAAACATACCAAAAGAATGCTACAAATGTGATAATTTAGATAAAATGGACCAATTCCTTGAAAGACAAAAACTATGAAAACACATACAAGGCAGAATAGGTCATCTGACTAGGCCTACATTTATTAAAGAAATTGAATTAGTAGTTTAAAAACTTCAAAAAAAAAAAAATAAAGTAACTACCAGGCCCAGACGGTTTCACTGATAAATTCTACCAAACATTAAAAAAAGAAATCACACCAATAACTCACAATTTCTTCCAGAAAATTCTGTTTCCCGGCTTCCTTAGCAGATAAGATACAGGCATGTGTCCTTGGCTCTGCAAACAAGATACATAAGAGACAATGCTTGGGTAAAATAAAGTCATGTCCAGGAGAGATTTCAAGGAGAGCAGTAGTAGATGTCCTTGTGGATATGTCCAACAATTGCCTAATCCTTGGACTCGGGCATAAAAAGATTGTACCCACCAGCAGGCTATAGAATGACTTCGATAATGTTCCTGACTATGTAGCCTCCATGGATTCTATGATCTATCGTATTTTTTATTAAATTTCATTTCTGATTAAATTAGCTAAAATTGCTTCTGTGGTTTGCAACTAGACCACTGTGAGAGATTCTGCTCACCCATAAACCTCTTTCTTAACTAATATTTGGCCTCATACATGGACTCTGTTTAAAGAGAGAAAATATGCTTGTCTTGTCAGCAAGCATTAAACAATTCATGTAATAGTAAGTTAATAGCAGTTGCCGTCTGGATAAAGGTCCCCCTACAACAATCCCCACAGCAGCATAGCATAGTTATAGAGGAGTCAGTCTGGTTTAGCAAAAAATAAACACACACACACACACACACACACACACACGCACACACACACACACACACAATGATTTTGTAACCAGACAGATCTGGGGTTCAATCCTTGCTCTGCTTTTTCTAGTTGTTTTACATTAGGGGAGTTACAAAGATTCTCTAAATCTCTATTCACCTATAAACGCACATAATTAAACCTTCCATAAGCCTCTGGAAGATGCTATCATTTGCCTACTCATCAGCCATTTCTCCTTATTCTTAGTTAATACAGCTCTAATTTTATTCAGATATCATGTAGCTATGTCCTATCCCAGATGACATCTCTTGATTGACGGTAATCCTTTCTCCACTTGCCAATTAGTAATTGGTTTATTGTTTGATATGTAGTATGATCCAATTTTGTTCAAAGCAACCTCATAAGAAACATGCTAGAGATTTCTGGAAATGATTTCACTCCCTGATAAAGACGGAATGAGAAAGTGCGAGAGTGAGAAGGAAAGCAAGATCAAGAGTGAGAAGCTTTCTTTCTTCCTGCCTTTGAGGACTGTTGTGTGAAGATGTGATTCCTAGAGTTATAGCAACCACCTTATTACCATGTGTGATGGGAAGACCAGGGGAAGGGCAAGCCCACAGTGATGCCCACAGAATTAAGCATCAATTAATTCACTAAACCATTCTCAGAAACATCTCTCTCCAGACCCCCTGTTCCAGAAAAAAAAAAATCAACCTTTAATGTGAAATCCAATTTCAGTTGGTTTGCTTGCATCTAAAATAATTCTTGCTGAAACATTGTTTCATGGGGTTTTTTATAAGGACTGAATAAGATAATGCTTTTTAACAAAATACAGGCAAATTACCCCTCTACTCTAATCCCTCCCATGGCTTTCCATCTCATTCAGAGTAAAAGACAAATACCTACGATGTTCATGATTTTGCTCTGCTCCCTCTATCTCACCATTAAATCTGACCTAATCTCCTGCTGCTTTTCTCCTTGCTCCCTCTGCTCCGGCCCTCCGCCCTCCGCCCTCCCGCTGTCTATGCTGTGCCTCCCTCACCCAGGAAAACTCCTTCCTAAGCATCTTTGCTACAATTGTTCCCACCGCATAGACAGATCTTCCTCCAGACATATGCTTGCCTAATTCCCAGCCATCCCTCTTTATGCAGATTTTGCCTCTCAGTGATGCTTTCCTCGTCACGTTTTCAGTACAATTTTCCTGTTCTACAATTTTCTTTTTCCCCATAGCACTTTTCACCTTTCTCATAGTATATTTCTTTATTATGATTATTATATACCATCTAAATATGTGCTAATATTAGCTACATGTAGGCAGGAGTCTTTCTTTTGTTTAATGATGGATCTCAAGGATCCAAAGCAGTCCCTGGGGTATAGTAGGTGCTTAATAAATATATGTTAAATTAAGGATGAATACATGAATTTTCCAAAATTCCCAGCACATGCTAACTAGTCAACAAATCTTCCCTTAATCACCGTGCACTTCCTTGCTTGTTCTTGCCTTCCTTGCGGTCCAAAGCGTGTAGTGAGAGCCACCTCACTGTTCTCTATGGTCCTACTCTTCCTCCCTTTAGTTTCTCTTCTTCCTCCCTTTAGTTTCTCTTTTTCCCTCCCTTTAGTTTCTCTTCTTCCTCCCTTTAGTTTCTCTTTTTCCCTCCCTTTAGTTTCTCTTTTTCCCTCCCTTTAGTTTCTCTTTCTCCCTGTGTTCTTTTCTTTCTACAGTCCTACTGCACTTACTTCATGCTTACTGCCCCTGACTTTTTCTCTTTGTAAGCAAAAAGAGCATTATTCTTATTCATTCAGCAAATATTTACTGTGTAACCACTGTGTGTGTCAGGTATTTTGCAAGGTTTTAGATTTTGAAAGAACAATAAAACACAATCTAAGCTACCAGGTTACTCTGGTATGTATTTTCTCACACACCGATGTGCTTCAAATAGTACACCCGTGCTCTTATGCAACACATGAATAAAGGTCGTGGTACAACATGCCCAGGTCCAGGATGAAACATGCGTGATGGTCACTGGTCAAGAAAACAAGCAGATTAAGCATGCTGAACAATGAACTGCAGAAGGAAAGGTCAGGAGAACTGTACAATGAATTATTGTACAAACGGAAGTTCTGCGCTATGGCACTAAGAAGATAGGAGGGCTAAGGGGTCTTTTCAGAACATAGAGGAAGTGTTAGTCTAGGAGTAAAGGAGGGTACAGACACTATAAATTTGTAGAAAACAGAGTATTTTGGTCAAAGATACAATATCTTTTTAATGAACAAACTCTCCCAGAGAACTTATAAAATATGACATATATTTTATATACTTGAAATTGTCGAATCATCAAAAGCATTTAAAACCTGCTCTCAAAATTTTCTATTTTTTTTTTTTGGTAAAGATATTTTCTTTGGTAAAGATATTAAAAAATATCTTTGGTAAAGATATTAAAAAAAGATATTTTTTTAATGCAGAAATTTCCAATTCTCAGTAGCTGTCATAATGCCAAGTAAAGAAGTTACTCATTCATGAAAGCTTCCTTTGTTAAAATACAGATCGCATTATTTATACAATCTGAATGTTTAATGAATGCATACAAATTCAAATGTCAATGTAGATAAACTAAAATTCATTTCTATCAAGGAAGAAAGCCATTCCAACAAAGAACAAGACTTTTGTTTAAGGTGAAAAAGTTGAAGGCTGAATCCCAAATTGTTTTTTAAGAAGTATATGACAGAGGAGTATATGAAGGTTTCCTTAAAGGTTATCTTAAGTACAAATGTGAAACTGTCTCTTTAAACAGTGAATGGTGTAGAATTTCATTTTGTAGTTTAGAGAATAAATTAAAATAATATATCTTTCTTTGGTATGAAAAACCTGATAAAAACATTGGTAAAAACATTCTATAAGGATAATAAATGCAATTTAAAAATTTCATCTATGTATGCAGACCAAAGCAGCATGAAAAGCATGGTAAAAACATTCTATAAGGATAATAAATGCAATTTAAGAATTTCATCTATGTATGTAGACTGAAGCAGCATGACTCAGGATCTTATCAATAACATTTGCCATTCATAGAAGACTTGCCATTCATAGAAGAATTTGATCATAAAAAAAGATTCTCGAAATTATATTTCAACTGTGTATGAAACTTTTCTCAAACAAAATCTTATATCCAGGTTTGTTATTCCAGACATTTACTCCTCTGGAGGTCACATGAGGAACTATGACAAAAGGATGTGATCAGTTTCTCTCAATTCTTTCCTATTATACCTGCACAAGTAAAGACTTTTTATGGAACCATTTTCAAAGTACTTCCCAAATAACAAGGAAGACACGTAGAAGGGAAAGATTTAATTTCAATGTCTTCATAGATGCTTAGCAGCAAGTTTACTCTTTCTGTACACAAACCAAATTGGTAAAAACAGTGTGCTATCTGGTGAAATGTTGTTCCCCTTCGGGCTTGTTCTAGCTGTTACTTTCTAACTAAAATTCCCACCACTAAGGTATTTTCAGTAAAAGAGTCAACAAAGACTTTGGCAGTATCTGTAAACTGAGCTTTATTAGGTATAAAGGGGTGGGAGAGAGGAAAAGCTTAAGGGAAAAGGAGTCAGAAACTCTCCCCTACCATTTTTCTCACACACAAACAACCTACCCAGTATTGTTTGAAAGAATCATTAATCATCATTGAGTATAAATCCCAGCTGCTATGCATCCTGGAGGAAGATGCTACTTAGTTGTCCACTTGAGAAGCTGCTCAAGTGCAAATCAATGCATATGATTTGTAACATCTGTACTTGTGAATTTCAACTGGAGGCCACTATGATTCTTCCAGATGCAAGAAACAGCAACTTAAATTAAAATGACAAAAAAGTAAAAGGTAATTTATTGGCTCATATAATCAAAAATAATAAAGACAGTCTGGGTCTGGCGACTTGAATGATGTTACAAGATGTAATCCATGTCCAGCAATTCATGATTCTTTGTTTTATGTTGGTTTCATCCAGAATAGTACCTGACAGGTCACCACAACAGAGTCATAATCTCTCACCCAATTCCAAGGCTTGCTTTAGTTTATAAACTCAGAGTCTCTTCGATGAGAAGGTAGAAACTCCTTGAGAAAAATATATAATATAAAAACTTATTCTCATTTTCTCCAAAGGAAACTACAGGTACTTTCCAGAAAAAAATTTCATTTTGGTCCTTCAGGACTTCTTCCTGTTAAATAGTCAATAAGTAATATCACATTCCTTAAGGACAGAATTGATTTGAGACACATCAAAGATTTGAGAGATGAAGGTATTCAATTCTCCTATTTAAAATGCAGAAGAGTGATGGATCTTGTACTATGAGAATGGAATACTGTAAACTTATAAGTCCCAGCAAACATATTGAATACTCCATTCAACAATGGTAAAATACATTTTTTTCAAGCCCACATGGAGCAATCACAAAAACAAAAGACATTTTTTAAAAAGTATCATATTTAAAAGAAATGATACAAAGTGTGTCCTCAGGCCACAATGGAATTAAACTAAGTATATCAATAACAGAAGATAGCTGGACAATCTCTAATATTTGGAGATTTAAAAACACTAAAAATAACACATGGGTAAATGAAAAAGCCTCAGGATAATTTGGAAAACATTTTTTTTAACTAAATGAAAATACAATTCATCAAAATCTGTAAGCGACAAAGAAAGCAGTGATTAGAAATATGTTTATAGTGTTAAGTGTATGTATTAAAAGGAAGAAATACTTAAACTCAATATTCTAAGTTTCTACCTTAGGAAACAAGAGAAAGAAGATCAATTTAAGCCTTAAATAAGTAGAAAGAAAGAAAGAAAAGAGCAGAAATCACAGAAATCAAAAACAAGACTTCAATATAAAAAAGCACCAGTATCAATGTTGATTTTTTTGAAAGATCAATAAAGTTCATAAATTTCAAGCCAGACTAATCTTAGGGGGAAAAAAAGACACAAATTCTCAATATTGGAAATGAAAGAGGGATCATCCTTACTGATCACATAAACATTTAGGATAAAAAAGAATACTGCATAAAACTCTGTATCTACAAATTTGATCATTTAGGTCAAATGGATCAATTATTTGAAAGACACAAACTACAAAAACTCCTACAAGGAAATATATCTATTTTTAAAATTAATTAATAGGTGCTCCTGGGTGGCTCAGTGGGTTAAGGGTCTGGCTTCAGCTTGGGTCATGATCCGGGTGTCCTGGGATTGAGTCCCATGTCGGGCTCCCTGCTCAGAGGAGAGTCTGCTTCTCCCTCTCCCCCATGCTCATGCTCTCTCTCTTGCTCTCTCACTCTCTCTCTCTCAAACAAATAAAATCTTTAAAAAAATAAAACTAATTAATAATCTTCCAAAAGATAAAGTGTGTACCCAAATTGGTGTCATTCATACATTCTACCAAACAGGTAAGGAAGAAATGACACCAGTTCTCTAGACTCTTTTCCAGAAAATCAAAGTAGAGGATACACTTCCTAACTCATTCATTGAGCACATTATTCCTCTAATAATGAAACCAGAGAAAACATTACAAGAAAGGAAAATTAGAGACCAATAATTCTCATGAATGCATGGAGATGCTAAAGTCCTCAACAAAATACTAGTAAATTGAATTCAACAATGTATAAAAAATTATGAACCATAACCAAATGGGATTTATTTCAAGGAGAAAAGGCTAGTCCAACATTCAAAAAATAGTTAATCTATCATATCAACAGATTAAGAAATAAATCATATGATTATCATTTGAGAAAGAAAAAAAGCATTTGAAAAAATATAATACCTATTTATGAAAAAACTATCAGCTAACTAGGAAGAGGAAAACTTCTTCAACTTGATAAAGAATACTTACAAAAATATTAGAATTGACATCATACTTTCTGGTGAGAAACTGGGCACTTTTCCACTAAAATTAGAAACAAAGCAAATATGTCCTCTCTCACCACTCCTATTCAACATTATCCTAGACAGTGCAATAAGAAAAGGAAATAACATTATACAAACTGGGAAAGAAGAAACAAAACTGACTTTGTTGGCAGATAACATAACTGTCTACATAGAAAATTCCAAAGACTCTCTAATTCCTGGTATAAGTATAGAAAAGTTGCAGTATACAAGGTCAATCTAGAAAAATCAGTTTTTTAATATATACTAGAAATAAGCAATTGGAATTTGAAATTTAAATATACATATAATTTAAATGCCACCAACAAATAAAGTACTTAGGTATAAAGCTAACAAATTATCTACAGAATTTCTATTCAGACTATAAAACTCTGAGGAAAGGATCAAAGATCTAAATAAATGGAGATATATTCTGTGTTCCCAGATACTGTTACAATATCAATACTTCCCAACATGATCTAAAGATTGACTGAAACTCTAATCAAAATCCCAGCAAGCTATTTTATAGATAAACTGATTCCAAAGTTTACATGGAAAGACTAAAGACTTAGAAAAGCTAACATAATCCTGCACAAAGTTGGCAATCAGGACAGTACAGGATTTGCAGAAGAATAGACACACAATTCAGTGAAACAGAATGGAGACCCCAGAAATAAACCCATACAAATACAGTCAACTGATCTTTGAGAAAGAAGCAAAGGTAAGGCAAAGTATAGACTTTGCAGCAAATGGTGTTAAAACCATTACACACTACATACCAAAAAAAAAAAAAAAAATCTATAGCTCAAAATTATCAAAGACCTAGGGGCCCCTGGGTGGCTCAGTTGGTTAAACCTCTGCCTTTGGCTCTGGTCCTGATCCTAAGGTCTTGGGATTGAGCCCCGTGTCTGTGTCTGGCTCCCTGCTCAGTGGGGAGTCTGTTTCTTCCTCTCCCTCTGCCCGCCACCTACTCCTGTGTGCTCGCTCACACGTGCATGTGCAAGTGCACACACCCTCTCTCTCTTTCAAATAAATAAAATATTTTATAAAATATATTAAATATCTAAATGTAAAATGCAAATCTATGAAACTTCTATGAGAAAATGCAAATGACCACTGGTTCAGTAATGAGTTTTTCAATAAAACATCAAAACCAAGACTAATGAAATAAAAACCTGATATGTTAGATTTGTTTTAATTAAAAATGTCTGTGAAAAACATTGAAAAGACAAGCCACAGATTGGGAAAAAATATTTGCAAAACACGTATCTGATAAAGTACTTGTCTCCAAGAACTCTTAAAAGTCAACAATAAAAATACAAGTTATCCAATTTTTAAAATGGGCTAGGGTGCCTGGGTGGCTCAGTTGGTTAAGCAACTGCCTTCGGGTCAGGTCATGATCCCGGAGTCCTGGGATCGAGTCCCACATCAGGCTCCCGGCTCAACGGGGAGCCTGCTTCTCCCTCTGACCTTCTCCCCTCTCATGCTGTTTCTCTCTCTCTCTCTCTCAAATAAAGAAATAAAATCTTTAAAGAAAAAAAAATAAAATGGGCTAAATATCTGAAAAGCAAAAGTATCAAAGATACACTGATATTAAGTATATGAAAAGATGCTTAACATCATTTGTACTTAGATAATTACAAATATGAAAACTACAATGAGATACCAATATACAACTATTAGTATAGTTAAAATATAAAACAAAACCTGACAATATCAAATATTGGTGAGGATGTGAAGCATAAGGAGCTCTCATGAAATATGATACAACCACTTTGAAAGATAGTTTTCATTTTCTTACAAATATAATCTTACCATGCAATTCAGTAATTATAATTGTACTTCTAGCCATTGACCAAACTGTATTGAAAACAAGCTCACACAAAAATCTTCCTTCATGTAAATTTTGTGAGTTTTATTCAGAATTTCCAAACACTAGTAGAAGTAGTGAAATTGTCCTTCAATAGGGAATAAATAAACTGTGGTACATCCATGCAATGAAATATTATGCAGCAATATAAAGAAACTAGCTATAAATCCACCTAACAACTTAAATGAATTGTAAATACACACTGATAAACTGAAGAAGCCAGTCTTAAACGGCTACCTACTTTATGACTCTGATTAAATGATGTTCTGAATAGGATAAACTATAGCCACAAGAAAAAGAATTTCCAGGAGTTCCCAGGGAAGTGAGGAGGGTTAAAACAGTGAAGCATGGAGAAACATTTAATGTGGTGAAAGTATTCTCTATAATACTGTAATTGAGGAAATATGACATTGTGTATTAATCAAAACATATAGAACATATGGAAAAATTTTAAAACATAAATTATAAGGTTAGAGAATCCAAGATTGGAATGGAGAATGTGACAAAACAATATAACTGGATTACAAATGTATGAAACAACCTCCGTGAAGGAAATGAGGGGCCGGGGGGGGAAGTGTCAGAGAGGAGTTTGTACAGCTAATGGCAAAATAAATTATACATAAGTACTGAACTATATTCAATAAAGTTGTTTCCCATGACACACAGGTTAACAATTCTGGTCCTGCTATACATTATACTGGAACTGAATAATTAAGACAATGGATGGCAGATGGTAGGTTTCTAACTGTTAGTTAGAGTTAGAGTTCTAACTCTAACAGTTCTAACTGTTAGACTAAGAGTTTACAGATAAATATGGAGTAGAGGCTAAATGATCTATGTGGTGAGGGATTAGCATTGAAGACATCAGTGTGAACTCACGGTTTATCTTAATATAAAAAATGGCCATGTATAGATATATTCATAGAGATACATATATATGAGCATTGATTCGCACACATATTTCTCTGCTCTTTCAGCTGAAATGCCTGGAAGCAACCACAACCAGTAGCAATGAGCACACCTAGCACCCAGATCTTGGTTTCTAATATCATTCTTCAATAAAAGGAATCAGTGCTCCTTGGACAGCCAGCTGAATCTAGGACTAGGGGTAATAAATATAGAAGATGGGCCTGGAGCAACTAGCAGTGTGAGAAAGGGAGTGTTACACACACACACACACACACACACACACACACACAGTGATGGGGTACATGAGAGATACATAGGAGCCAACTGAAAGGGCACAAATAGCCAAAGCTGAACAATTTGAGCCAACAAATTAAATAAAGTAGTATTCAGTTATAATCAAAATTATAAAATATTATGCATGATTACATACTAATAGAATTGATTTAATCAATAGATAGTGGGGAAGAAAAGATAAATCTCTAGTGCAGAAGAATTCCAAATAATCTATGTACATATTCTAGCCTCAAAAATGTAGAGTATAAATCCCTACTCTTTAAGTGCAGCATTCTTCCCAAAGAGTATAACATGGGCAGGGCAGGGGGGAAGTAACCTCAGAAAAGAGAAACTTATCAAATACTACTTTAGCCAAGTGGTCAAGATTAACATCAACAGTGATATGTCATGTGAATAGTATGTACCCTCAATGTGATGATAATAGAACTTTACCTTTGTGGTCTTCCTTCTAATAACATATAAACCCCAAAAGAACCATGAGAAAAACATAAGATAAACTCAAATTGAAGGACATTCTATAGAATAACCAACCACTATTCACGTAAGCTATCAAGATCATTAAAAAACAAGAAAAATAGAATCAAAGAAAGTATAAGAAACTCTAACATTCAAGAAGAGGCGAAGGAGACAGGACAACTAAATGCAATGTGGTATCTTGGATAGGACACTGAACAGCAAGAGGACATTAGGTTAAAAGTAAGGAAATCTTAAAATATGAACTTAATAATGTATTAAGATTTGTTCATTAATTGTAACATGTGTACCATATGAAGGCAAAATGTTAATAATCAGGAAAACAAAACTGGCTGTGTAATACAATGTAACTGCCTTTACTTTCTTCACAGTACTTCTGTAAATGAAGTATTTTTCTAAAAAATGAAGTACATTTAGAAATAAAACTTAAAAAGCAGTACACTAAAATTCCCTTTTATGAGAAGCTGAACTTAAATAACATAAAAGAAAATTGTCAGTAGCTTTTATGAATTGGACATAGAAGAGGGAATTCTCACTGTAGTCATATCAAAGGCTTCCTGAAAATAAAATAAACTTTAATAACATACGCAAAAAAAAAAAACTAAAAACTAAACCCTTTCTGCAGAGAGTACCTATATTGTTGTATTAATGAAACAAAAAAAAACACATTTGAGCCTTAACTCCTTAATGTCTTTTAATATCTTTTCTCCTGTCACATTATTTATGATTGTTCTCAACAAGTACCCTTTAAAATTATATAATATTTTGGGACGCCTGGGCGGCTCAGTTTTTAAGCATTTGCCTTCGGCTCAGGTCATGATCCCAGGTTCCTGGGATCAAGTCCCGCATCTGGCTCCTTGCTCAGCGGGGAGCCTGCTTCTCCCTCTGCCTGCCACTCCCTCCACCTGTGCTCTCTCCCTCTCTCTCTCTGACAAATAAATAAATCTTTAAAAAAAAATAAAATAAAATTACATAACATTTTAATTTATGAGTTATCAATAACTTTAGCCACTGGTCAAAAAAGATATGTGCCAGATTCTTCAAGAATGATTTGGTTCAGATTTGCTAACCATCTATTTAAGTGGGCAGACACTGGCACAATACTTATGGTTCAAAAATTCAGGAGCTTCCTGGGTGAAATCTAAAAATTCCCCCTGTATGTAGAGGACAAAGAGAGACCAAAGAAGGAAGCAGAACACCACAGATTGGTAGATGGCAGTTTTAATAAGCAAGGGAACTTAACATATGATGCTTCTTTTGGCCAGCCGCAAGATGGACAAATAGATCTCTGCATCTACCTGTCAGAACCCTAAAGTTTATATAGAGCGCTTAATGGGGTTTACTCACATACACAGTTAAGATGGTCTCAATAACACAGTATTATCTCCAGGTTGTGTTGACGGCTATGGGAAATGGCTATGGAAATAATGATGAGGTATACATTCCAAGGACAAGGGAGGGAGAGGAGCCTCCAACTGCCCAGGTCCGGCTCATTGGTCATTCTGTGGTCATGTCCTCTCAATGAACTCCTCCAACAAATACTGCTTCAAGAGTGTATATCCAAACTTGCCAAACTTGCAACAGCTCATACAAAAAGAGGGAAGTTTAGTCAGAAGAAAGCTCATGGTCCTAATGCACAGAGAAATGTGACCAAATAGCATACTGGCCCCCAACATTCAGTAAAATTTGCTAAAGCAGTGGCAGCCAAAAAAAAATTTTTTTAAATAAATAAAAATTAAAAAATAAAAGAGGGATATGATGAGACCTGGAAGAAGTATCAGTGTTTTCTAAAGAAACAAAAGAAGTTATGTAACATGCGTGTGGTATGTACATAGTACAAAATTTTTGTGCATTAAAAAGAAAACCTATGTCGTACTCTAAAGAGAAATACCTTGAAACCAATCTAAACACATTCTACCAAACTAATATTATCTACATCTCACCACTAATAATTAAGAGTTAAATTGAATTAAAACTAATTAGCCAAGATGGGAGATTCCATTTTCATATATTAAAATGTTTGTTTAATTTAGGTTCAAAAACTTATTTAGCCTACAGAAAATCCTTTTAGATATTTTAATATTAATGACTCATCAATTAATTATTCCTAGAACATTTCCAGAAGGCCCATAAGAGAGCTGATACAAGTTAAATCATTAGAATAAAATTCAGCGTTTTCACTGCTGTTGTTTTCTATTGGACAACTACCTTTTGTTATGAGTAAACTGAAAGAATCCAGAGAAGTTACATTAAATCCAAGTGACGTTTATGAAAAAGAAAAAGCTTTACTACACCAAAGTTACATAAAATTTCAGAGTTTCAAATGAAAGAAACCCAGAGATGGGTTTGATGAATCTTATTGTTCAAATTCAGGCCTAACCATGTGTCTCATAAAGGAAGACTTATCAGCAAGATGTTCAAAAGAAAATATTGACTTGTTCACATAAAGCTTTAAATCTCCTACCAGGAAATCTGAAAAGACTAAATAAGGATTTTGTCTTTTGGTGAGATGAAGGAATAAAAACAATCTTAGGAAACTGAATACTTTCATTAGAGATTATTGAAAAAACTTCTAAGATCCCTGTTCATCTTCTTCAAGTGAAGCATATCTACCACTACAATGTGTTATTTTATCCAAAGGCCACAAGTAAAAATAATATTACCAAAAATGTGTGAGATGTAATTTTGTATGTATTTTAAAGAAAACTAAACTTCCTCCCCATACACAATTTTTGAGCACCACTATGATTTCCGAAAGAAAAGTTTACCTGGTGAGGTAAGCTGTTGAGTTTGTTTTATTTCCCTCCTTTCTCTGTTTAACATTGTTTCACTTCCCTTATCTTTATTAGAAGTCTTATACTTATTAGAAACTTAGTGTTATTTCTTAATGATTTGGACTTCTCATAAAAATAATTTTGGGACAATCTAACTTTATCTGAGGAAGAAATCTCTATTGGGCTAAATCACAAGTTATTTTAAGAATAAGGCAACGGCAAGTGATTTTGATGTGGGAAACAAAGGCAAAAAAAAAAAATTAAATTTCCTTGCTACTTACAGCCCACTGACAAGTCCTTGAAACAGGTAGAGTGACCTTCCTCTGGGAGCTCAGCTGCCTAGATGTTGACACTTTGCTAAGGGCAAAGGCAATCCCAGCTTAACATTATCCCAACCCCTCCGGATCCTGTTAAGTCTACTTTAACATACCAAAATCCCTTTGGAAACTTCCTTTATCTCCACACCCCAAGATATGTATTAACAATCATTTCCCAAGCATATGGCCCACTGATATACATCTGAAGGGTCTCATGACTAAGGTTTTATTAGACAGTAATAAATGACCTTTTCCTAACAATAGCTAGCCCCCTCAGGGTCCTGGAAACCTTGTTTCCAAAATTCCTTAGCGACTTATGCTATCCCTAACCCTCTCCCAACTTGAAAGTATAGAAGGGGCTGGGGAGGCAGTCCTCCCTCCTTACAGGGCCTTTATGGCAGGTGGTGATCACAGCGATTTCATTCAAGGGATGCCTCAAGGCACTTTGACACCAGGAACCTCTGACATAACCATGCTAATGTGACGCCACCCAGGAGTCAGGGGTGGGGAGGGGGGTGGATTTTCTAGGCAATGGAACTTCTCTCTTCAGTCCCCAAAGACTCTCCCTTAGGATACCTTTTAACCCAGTGGAAACAATTCAGATTGCAAAATTTAAGAAAGGTACTGCATGGCCTCGATAGGATGGCTCAGATCTCTTCTGCAGGAAAGAGGGCAAATAGATGAAGGCACCCTAGGTCCATCCCAGGCTTTCAGGGTTCTAAATCAGGACCCAGACCTAAGGGCTTCTTGAAGAATGTGTTTGGTCATAATCAGGCCAGTAAACTCCCTCCTGATATACTGGATGATAATTATCTAAATAGGCCCCTGAATAAACCCAGGTTGGAGGAAACATGGGCCATCCCTAGCAAAGGGGACTCTGACTACCCCCTTCCCCATCTCTCTCTCTCTCTCTTTCTCTCTTTCTCACTGTTTCTCCTAACAGACCCAGGTTACTCTAGTGGTATGTGGGGGCTTCTCCTTCACTCATTTCCCAGGTTAATGGTGATAACTGGAGCCAACTGTGGTTAGTCTACCTCGGGACGGGCACTTTAAGGAATATTCCCAAGCAGCTGCCAAAACTCCCGTTGTTTCAGGGAAATAAATTCCCTGTCTTCTGCAGCCTGACATGGACTGCCTATTCCCTCTTGTTGTCAGAAAAACATGGTGGCTGCTCCTCTGGAGCTGATGAGCTCTAGATCCGGAAACCCTCTTTCTCTACCTTCTGGCAGCACTTCGCCTCTTCGGTGTCCCTCCCCTCCTGTTTCTGCACCACCTTGGGTGCAGCCTGCATAACTGGCTTCTATACCATCAATGGCTCCTCCCCTCCTCTCCCTATCAAAGAGTAAAGAAGAGCATCCCCTGAACTTAACCCCACCCACTTCAGATTTTCCCACCAGTGTCTCAGGTGAAAATTGACAATGGGGAACAAAGTGACTTTTAAAAGAGGATCCAGGTAGAATATAATTTGGTATTGAAACTAATTTAAGTTTGTTGATTTAAGACAGACCTGTCTTTAGAGTTATCAGCATTAAATGTGAAACTTTGATTCTACCAAGATTTACTAAAGGTCAAATAAGTCTTGTGTTATCTGTTGCATTTTGTTAGCAAAAAGATGACTTAAATTATGGTTAATTGTCTCAAGTTTTCATGGGTAAATAGTTAAGATAGCTTTCAAAGTCTTAGGTAACCTGAAGCTTGAGAGTTATGTCTGTTGTGATTTGTTAGCAAAAAGATGACTTAAATGATGGTTAATTGTCTCAAGCTTTCATGGGTAATTGTTAAGATAGCTTTCAAAGTCTTTGATAACCTGAAACTTTAGTTTTGCTTGGGAGAAGTGGGATTGAATTTGTTGGACATCTAGGTCTTTTCCAAATTGGATAAAATGCTAAATCATTGATTACTGAATGTAGGTTTGCGCTTTTGACTTCTTATGTCAAAGAAACTAAGGATATTTGGGTCTGTTGGTAAACCTGGCTTTGTGTTTAATAGATTCGTAAATTTGCTGTCTAAAGAGTTTTGGTGTAAAAGTTCACATTTGTTACTACTTAGTTTTCAGTGGAGGCTAAGGATTCCAAGAGGGCAAAATTCTGCTAAGTGTAATTAAGACTGATGCAAATAAGGGAAGTAACTCTGTATGTAGAAAAGTAGGAGATGTGTAAGAAAGATGTAAGGAGTGGGAATGCATTTTTGTGCAAGGTAAAAAAAAGTAATTTTGTCCTAAATGAGATTGGTTGTTTGTTTAGAAAGAAATGGCTGGGGAGAAAATCTGAATACAAAGGAAAGTTGTAAAAGGTTTGTGAAGGGAAGTCTTTGGAAAGAAATTTTAGGTGTGGTCAGGATGGATTAAGATTGAAATGAATGGATTGTAAAAGTACTGTGGCATAAGATTGAAATTCTGCCTTTCTCTGTTCAAAAGACAAGGTTTTCTTGAATTATTGGTCTGCTCTTGATAAAATGTAAACAAAGGTTTTTTCTCTTTTGTTTGCCCAGAAAACCAGTTTGTAGGTTTTGTCTTTATCAGGTCTTTGATCACTTAGTTAAAACTTCTCAGTATTAAAGGAGCTAAGTTTTGGTAACTATAGCCCTACATATTTGCCTTTTGAATGTCTTATTGTCACCTTGGTTAAATAAAAATAATTTTTGTAATGATGTGTAATCCTATTTAGGCATGTGCTTTAAAACTTTCTAAGGTTTTAACAAACTTCCCAAGATTTAAATTGTAAATAAAGCCTCTTTCACTCATTAAGCTTTTTTATTTAGTATGTTAAGTTACTCTGGAAGAACTGTTAAGCAAATAATAAGCCTTAGGTTACATTTGGGTAAATGCTATAATTATTCTAGAGATGGTATATAGTTCCTAAAGTTTTAATATGTTGTGATATAGGCCATTACCTGATATTTTGATTTTTGAAGTGTTGTGTGTCACAGAAATAACTTGATTTCTTTGCCAGCTGTATTGTAACAGATCTTTACTCATCAGATCTTTAACCATGTCCATTTTTGAGTTTTTCATTTATAGTTATTCTTATTCTCTTGAAAAATGTGTTTCATCTTCAAGGGGACTCATAAAAAGGATTTTAGGACAAATACAGGTATTCAACATGTTTAAGATTATAAAAGTGAAATTGGTAAAAATTTCCAGAACTAACTAGTCTGAGGATAGTCATACTTTATAACTCTTGTTTAAAACATTTCTGGTGGGGCACCTGGGTGGCTCAGTCGTTAAGCATCTGCCTTTGGCTCAGGTCATGATCCCAGGGTCCTGGGATCGAGCCCCGCATCGGGCTCCCTGCTCTGCGGGAAGCCTGCTTCTCCCTCTCCCACTCACCCTGCTTGTGTTCTCTCTCTCGCTGTTTCTCTCTGTCAAATAAATAAATAAAATCTTTAAAAAAGAATAAAAAATAAAACATTGCTGGTTCTCTGTTTGCTCTTCCAAACTAAGGAAACTTTCTCTTAAGATATCTATGACTTATAGAAATGTGAACAAATTTAAAGCATTTAACTTCTCTCTACCTGAACCCTCCGAAATTCAAAAGGTCTCAAAAATAGTCTTTCTTTAATGGCAATTACAGTCATTTGCATAAGTTCAATAAGAATCTGTTCTCCTTGTAACAGGACACCATTGGAAACATTGGTCATTTTACCAAGGCTTTGACTGGAATGTCATATTTGAGAGACATGAATAGACTCAGATATGACCATATAGCTTTAAGAACTAAGGTTGGCGTTATAAAGCATGGAGCCAATAGAGCCCCTTGGAAATGTTGGCCTGATACTGTCCTCACGCACTGAAATAAAGTTCTCAGACACCAATCTGAGTGGCCGTGCAGGGCTGCCTTTGCAAGGGAGGGCAGCAGCCGCTGAATCCTGCACAGAGCTGTTACTTTGTTTTTTAAAAGAAAAGCCAGGACAGATGCCTCAAAGCTTGGGAAAGGAGTTCAAAGGGATGGCAAATATCTTGAAGCAGGCTTGCATTCTCACATAGGCATGCAGGGAATCAGTCATGGGATAAGGGACTAGCAATCACCAGGTGCAGAAAGGGGAGACTGAGGGTTACATTCTTTCATAGCTCCTAATGTAGGCTCTGCTCCTGGGGGTTGTGGGATCCTGCTCCTACTGGGGCCATTGTATTCAACAGCCCTGAGAACAGGAACACTGCTGACATTTCAGCTGCTTCCACAATCACTCCTTAGTGCTCCCCATATATTTTCTAAGAATAACTCCACAGGTACCTTGCTTACAGAGTTCCCAGCAGCCTTACCAGGTGAGTAAAGAATGTCATTTCCTGGCAGGTGCAGTAACCTCAGGATACTTTGGGGACCTCGAGAAGAGGAATCCACCCAAATTATAGGTATTGCAGGCATGTCTGATGGCAAGCACTTGGCTTGGCTTCTGGCCTGGAGAGGCTACTAAAAGTTCAGCCTAGAGATTCCTTATAAAAAGTTCCAGCAGAGCAAATTCTAAAAGATCTATATGATCACTCACTATTCTTGCTGAGCTTATGTAAATCATTAGTTTGTTAAAATTGCACTTGTTTTACAAACAAATTAGTCCTGATTTGGTTTGTTAAACCAAATTTGTTAAAATTGGACTTGTTTTACAAACAAATTAGTCCTGATTTGGTTATCTCTGGTTAAAAATGAAGGTTATTATAGAGAGAAAATATTTCAATAACACACCTTTGTAGATTAAGAATTTAGACTCAAGAAAACTGGATTACTCTTTTAATAGCAGGGCTTCTTTGAATGAGGATTGCCCCAAAACAATCAAAAGGGTTTTAAGTCCTTTTGAGTTACTACATGAATAACCTTTTCTCACTGTAGACCCATCAACTGATGGAGACTACAATGCTCTGTTAAATTATTCACTTGAGGCCGGGTTAATTCACAAATCTTTAAATGAACGTGCAAACCATATCCTCCCTAAACCTGATCTGACAGTCACTAGCACCTCACTCCATTTAAACCTATAAACCCCAAAGACATGGTTTATTTAAAGGATTGTAAGTCTAACACAACAGGGGATTTAACTCCAAAATGGAAGGGCCCCCACCGGGTCATATTATGTACTCCGATGGCAGTAAAATTAGAGGGACACTCTTCATGGGCTCATATATCTAGAATAAAACCTGTGTCTCCTTCACAGGAAACCGGTGAGAAAACTAACATGCTTTCTTATTCCTGTGAACCTGTGGAAGACCTCAAATTTCTCTTCAAACAACAATAAAGGACTGGAGGAAAATTTTAGTTAACTACCAAACGTCTTTTTGTTCAGGCTTCTCTTTCTTAACCTTCTTTTGCTGTCTTTTCTGGTGTCTCCCTGCCTGCCTGGTGCCAAGACTCCTTCAGTGCCCTAACTTCCAGCTGACAGATGATCCTCTCTACACAAAGAGGTTCATAAATGTTGTCTATCCTGGATTGGCTGCCTCTGCCTTTGGTAACTCCTATATATATAAATTCCCCAACTGACTGACCCATAGCTGGGGACATCTCTGTGCCCCTAATCAGCAAGAAGTTACAGAAGATGAGATGCTCCACCCTGACAACCTTAAAGATTTAAGGGTCAAAATTGTTTCAGGGGGGTATGACTGGGAAACAAAGGCTGGAGGAAACTTAGATAGAATTAAATGTCCTCATAACCTGCAGCCCATTGACAAATACTTGAGGCAGGCAGAGTAAAACATTCTTCCAGGAAGCTCCTGTCTTAATGTTAATGCCTTGGTAGAGGGAAAAACAACCTTAGTTTGACAATAGTAAGGTCTCCTATATCAGGTGAGTCTTTAGCATATGAAAATCCTTTAGGAAGTTCCCTTATCTTTACTTCCCCCCACCCCAAAGTATATAGTCAGTTGCCCCTCACAATCCTGAGGCAGCAGGGAGCAGCAAGAAGCAGCAGGGGGCAGCAGGAAGCAGCAAGAAGCAACTCTTTCTGCCCAGGGGTGCTGTCCCCATGCTTTGATAAAACCACCATTTTGCACCAAATATGTCTGAAGAATCGTTTCTTGGTCATTGGCTCCAGACCCCACCAACCTCACATATATTCAAAAACTACATCACTCTCAGGGTCCTGGAAACCTTGCTTCCAAAATTCCTCAGAAACTTACACTATCCCTAACCTCTTCCCAACTTGAAAGTATAGAATCAGTCACCTGTCACAACCCCAGTGCAGCTCTTTCTACCAGCAGGTCCTGTCTCCACACTTTAATAAAACCACTTTTTTTGCACCAAAGACATCTCAAGAAATCCTTCTTGACCGTTTGCTCCAAACCCCAACATTTCCACATCAATGTGAGGAGCAGTAGTCTAGGGTTCTCTTTCAGTGTAAAATCCCCACCCTTTATTCTTTGCTTATGGGACCTGTTTCTAGAAATCTGCTGTTAAGAGATAAATATGCTGGGGCACCTGCGTAGCACAGTTAAGCACCTGACTCTTGGTTTCAGCTCAGGCCTTGATCTCTGTCCTGAAATTGAGCCCCGCTTTGGGCTCCACGCTGTGCATGGAGCCTGCTTAAGATTCTCTCTCCCTCAGGGGAGGAGGGTGGGGGGATGGGTTAGCCTGGTGATGGGTATTAAAGAGGGCACGTTCTGCGTGGAGCACTGGGTGTTATGCACAAACAATGAATCATGGAACACTACATCAAAAACTAATGATGTAATGTATGGTGATTAACATAACATAAAAAAAAAAAAGACAGTTGGGAGTTCCCTGGAGGAATGTTATACTCTGCCTATCTCAAGTATTTGTCAATGGGCTGCAGGTTATAAGGAAATTTAATTGCATCTACATTCCCTTCTGCCTTTGTTTCCCAGAGCACTATGGAGGGGACGGTGATGTTAGGGCTCCAAGAAATTAAGGGTGATGTTAGGGTTCCAGGAAATTTCTGGAAGTTAGGCTATTGGTAAGATTGCTTTTTTCTTGTAAATCACTAAGACTTTTGTAAGCTAATGGAGATTCAGGTCCTGCGTGATGGTGATCTCTACCAGTTAACCATTTGTTTTTCCCTTTCCTTAGTTCTAGGGCAGCGGGGAGTGCCTGAGAAATGTCACATACATCCCACCTGGGGGGAGGGGGAAGGGAGCACATGGGGTGTCAGCTTGTGCTTTGCCCTCAGCTTGCCTCATCAATAGCAACACCACGAGGAATCCAAGCAGTTCAGAAGGTACAAAAGGGAACCAAAGAGTTAAGGTGGCTCTTTTCAGTTCCTGGACCCAATTCTATGTGAGTGCTGTTGGGGCTTCTACCACACCAACAAACAATTCTCAGACACCAGTAGGCTGTCCAAGAAATCAACTCACTTCTGACACTATCTACCTGGAGATTCCACTGATTAGTGGTTCAGTCTTCCAAGACTACCTTCTACTCTACCCCCACTTCAGATGCACCTCCCAAGCCCAGATTGTTTCCTGTGTGTCTGACTAATGGACTATAAATCCAAGACGCCCTCCTTTGGTTTAATTAATTTGCTAGAGTGTCTCACAGAACTCAGGAAACCCATTTACTCACTAGATTACCCGTTTATTACAAAAAGATATAATTCAGGAATAGCCAGTAGAAAGAGATGCATAGAGCAAGGTATAGGGAAGGGATGTGGAGTTTCCCTGCTCATTTTGAGTGTGCCACTCTTCTCATATCTCCCCATGTTCACCAACCAGAAACTTTCTTAACACTGTCCTTTTGGGGTTTTATAGAGGATTCATTACATAGGCATGACTGATTAAATCATTGACCATTCGCAACTGAACTCAATCTCTAGCCCCTCTCCCCTTCTTGGAGGTGGTAGTGGGATGGTGAGAAATGGAAGTTCCAATCCTCTGGTCAAGTGGTTGGTTGTCCTGGTAACCAGCCCATATCCTTAAATTACCAAAGTGCTTTCCAAAACTCAATGCATTAACATAACTTGAGTGTCCTTACCACCTTACTGCCCTTATCACCAGAAATTACAAGGGTTTTAGGAGCTCTAAGCCAGAAACTACAAAGACCAAAAACAACCCTTGAACAACAAGGGTTTGAACTACCCCACTTATATATGGATTTTTTTACAGTACCATAAATATATTTTCTCTTATGATTTTCTTAGTAACATGTTCTTTTCTATAGCTTACTTTATTGTAAGAATACAGTATATGATACATATAACATGCAAAATATGCATAATTGACTGTTTATGTTATGGGTAGGGCTTCCAGTCAATAGTAGGCTATTAGTAAAGTTTTGAGGGAGTCAAAGTGTGTGTGGGGGGAAGGGGGTCAGCATCCCTTAATCCCATATTGTTCAAGGATCAAATGTACATATGAGAAATATATTTTGATCATCTGAATGACCAAATACATATTTATTATAAATCATGAAGGGGTAAAAGTCTCCCGACAATGTGCCACTTTGACCTGTGGACTATTTTGAGATCAAAGCAATAGAGACCCAGGGGCTCAAGAGAAACTTGTGCCCCTCCCTTAACGACCTATAAGAATCCAAATTGGAGGTCTTCTCCAGAATAAGAGTTATTAACATAGATAAATTTCATCTGAATGACACATCTGTAGGACAGGGTAACATCTAATTACCAAACATCTGCTTTTCTTAATACCCTGTGAATTGCCCTCCTCCGCTTTGAAGCCCCTCCGATTCCTTAGCTTAGGATGGCATATATACCACATTTTATCTGTCTTTAAACCCTTCACGTATGTGTGGTTCCTGAACACACAAAATTAAAGTTGATTTTCTCCTGTTAATTTGTCTCAAGATGATTTAATTATTAGACCAGCCAGAAGAATCTTTGAAAAGGAGAGTAAATTTTTTTCTCCACAACAATCACAAATATCACAGAGGTACTAGATAAATAGAAAGTATCTAAATTCTGAGAAGCCTCAGGGACATAGCCAGCTTCAGAATTTCAAAAGTTTCCAAGTTTCTAGTTAAATTCTTTATCAATGAAAGAAAATGCAGAAGAAATAATTTTCTTATGGATGACCAAGTTCAGTGAAAATTTGAAGCAAAACAAATGCCAAATCAAGTCAAATACATACAATAAATAAAATGATCTTGTCTATCTGCCCTGACATCATACAGTAAAGAATAAAGGAATTTTCACTAAATTTGGAGGGTGGTGGAATATATCAAATCCACTTGTTGGATCCTTAAAGATCACTTCAAAGAATTAGACAGTTACCAATCAGAGAGCCTCAAACTGAGGTATATCCAGATGCTCATGTTACTACTAAATGTATATGAAGATGCTATGGTTGAAGAATGAACTGGAATCACCAAAATGGTCTCTATCAAAGCTGAATTATTAGGCTGTCAGTCAAGAAAGAGCTCACCATGCCAGAACAATTTCAGAGGACTTCTCTGCATGAACAGTGATGCATGCTCTAAGCACAGGCTCAGTTGTCCATAAAGTGTGAAAGGATATAGAAAAAAACAAACACACCAAATCTAAAACAGCAAGAGAAGAATCTTCAAAAAATGGTTGTAGATTGTAATTTAGTTCCTCATCTTATTGGACTACTATAGAGTCTGTTCCACAGTTAATTTTTAACACAAATTATGGTAGAGCTGATGTTAATAAGTAAAAGTGGCAAGTTCTCCAATCTTAATCTAATTTAAAATTCACAGCAACTTTATGGTATCTGAGATACTACACAATTTTACCAATGAAGAGACCAAGTCTTATAAAACTTAGGACATTCCCATCATCATCTCACTAAACATTTCCTTGCTGTGTCCATGGAAATTGAGAGAGTACAGGTTTGTGTGACAATAAAACTCATCCTCTTTCTTCCACAGCATTCTAATAAAGTAATTATTTTCCTCTCATGCTTTCTGTTAGAACTTGGAAGTGTTTCTCTTTCCTTGGTGAGAGACACTTGAGTGAAAAAAGACATATCATTAAAAAATTGTCTATTTTATTTTCAAAAGTGGTTTAAAGTGTTGTTTTTGCTTTCTCTACTCAGACACTGGCTCCCATCTGAACATTTCACTACTGTTTTCATAGCTATCCTCTGACAGGTTTGCCAGGCTATGAATACTTTTCCTCACCTAAGGATTGCAGAATTGCAATTGCTCATAAATTCAGAAAGACTTTTTTAGTAGTTTTTGGTAACACTTTCTTACTAACTTTTACCTTAATATGATATGCTTTTGGATATCATAGAATTGCTTTTCCTGATTATTTAAATTGCTTACTCTAACATTTTGGCTCAGGCAAGGGCTGATCATTTTTAAAATAGTAATTATTATTTAGGAGAGTTGTAAAAAAATAGAAATCATCCTTCATCTCTGTTTACTTTGAAACTTGAGTATTTGAGTACACATATTTTGTTATTGTTTTTGCCAAGCATTATTCCAAGCTTCAAGTAGTTACAGCAAATATCTAGCCATTATTCTACATTGTCATGTCTCTTTCCTACAATGGGCTCTTCACAAATTTCCAAAGCAAGCACACAGTAAGAACCCTGCAGAAATCTCTCCAGTTAACATTTCCTTAGCAAAATGCCCCTCAGGTATTCTATAGCTATGTTTTTAAAATGTACATGTTGGATATGGTATGTCAGTCAGTGTAGCCATAGCAGGAAATGAGAATGAGGCTTGGTAGGAAAAAGTATATTATACCCACAGGTCCCAGAGAAGGGTCACCACATGCCACACCGGGTCACAGGGGAAATCACTAGGGTGTTCATGAGCCAGAAGACAGAAGCGAGGGGGAAAGCTTAGGTCATAGTCTCCACTGGCGTTTCCACAGGAAAGGAAGACAGAGCCAACAGTTTAGGATTGACTAGTTTGAAGAACTCTGGCAGGCTTTAGTCTATAAGAACAGTCTTTAGTCACCTCATACATACCTGACTCTGGGATAATTTAGGGCAGAAGTTTTGGCTTGGTGTAGGAGAACTAAATAAGGAAGTACTTGAGGGGTACAAACTTAGGACTGGCTGGTTTATATATGAAAAGCATGCTTAGAGGCAAGTTATTATTTTTGTTGGGCATTAGCTACCCTGCAAGGGACAATCTCTCTGTAGCCAGAAAGGTTTTTAAAAATGGTTTTTAAAAAGGTTTTAAAAAATATAATATAGAGATACAAAAAACTGACATATATACATTTACAATACAAGTCAAGTTTCATAGAAGGTATGTATCTCTGAAAATGACATCTTCAGCCAATGTTTATATTGGGGAAAAATCATAAATTTACATCTTCAAAACTCAACACAATATTGAAACAAAACAAAACATAAACAAATCTTAATTACATTCTAAATAGAAGTATTATACTGTCAGAATCGGGAAAGGAGATTTTGAAAAAATGCTAATGAAGGGAATAAGCATTATGTATGTCATGTACAAAGTACCTTTAATTATAAACTGTATAGTTGGTGATCAGAACATCATGTTTTACACTTCTTACATTCTAATCTGACAATTTGTTACTTATAAGCATTTATCTATATTTTAGTTATATTTTAGAAAATTTGTTGAGGTGTGCGCTTTCATGAATTACATTATTTTTTCCACTTAAAAATGATGAGAAATAGGCTCTTGGTTAGTGTTTCCATGCAGGACATCTGATTTTCAGGAAGAGATTACTGGTATTCAGTGGAGATAACTCTATCTGTTGAAAACTAGTTTAGATCCCAAGAGTATCAATGCCCTGAGTTAAACTGCAATGTGCAGCAGTTACTTTCACTTTCTTAATGACTACCAGTTCTAAGCTTATAAATGATACCATTGCCATTTTACTTAAACTTGAAGTTCATGTCTAATTTCTTCTTCTATCTATAGTTGTCATCTGCAGTTTCTGTTTGCTTATTATACATTCACTCTCATTCTAGAAGACCTTCCTGATATCCCTTTGAGTTTGGAGTTTGAAGCTATGGGCTAATTCTCATCTATGGCTCTGATGATGGGCATATGACTCAGATGTATACAATCAAACTAATTCATTACCCTAAACATAGTGATTGGCCACAGATGGACAGGTGACCCAAGTAAGAGCAATAAGAACCTTAGAGAGGACTTTTACTTGAATCATTGGAGAAGAGCCAGTTGTACTTTCCTTTTGACTGTTAAGGTAGTAAGTTATAAGCCCAATCCTTTTGGAGGCCATCTTGCCACCAAATGGAAGAGTTTTCATTAAAACACAAATAGAAAGAGCAGATTGAGTCCTAATGACATCATTTGAGTCCATGCATCCAGGCATGTCTGAAGCCTAGATATCCTTCTGGATAAAGTTTAAAATGTTCCTTTGTTGTTTATCATACCTGCAATAAGACTGCTGGTTCTTTCAGAACGTCTTTTGGGTTCAGTTGAAATATATTTCAAGTCTTCCTCTCCCACTGGATACTTTTTACAGAATAAAGTATTTTTAAAAATCAGACACTAAAATATAATCATGGAGAATGCCATTCTATAGGATTTAATGAACACAAAAAAGGAAAAGAAAAAACAGTGATATCATAAATCTCCTCTCTTTGAACTCCTATTTGTGATCCTAAAGGGAGACATGCTTAAGGGTGTATAGCATAGTGATTAATAGTATAGCTCTGAAGCAAGATACCTGGAATTTAAATCCCAGCTCTACCAATTACTAGTTATGTACCCTTAGGAAAGTTACTCTCTGCCTCAGTTTTCTCATTTATAAAATTGGGGCAATATCTTGTGGGGTTACTGTAAGAATCAAATGAGATGATATGTAATATACTTAAAAACAGTGCCAGACGTATCATGAGTATTCATAAATGTCAGTATCAAGGTATTATTTTTATTATATATTATTATTGTTGTTTATTCAGTTATTATATATACTACAATGATAAAATACAGAGAGACAAATAATGTCCCCGCCTAAATCTCTCATAATTGGAATCATCTCTCTTGCATATTTATCTCCCTTCCAAATCTTTTGTCCATCAGAGAAGGCAACTTCTGATAGGCCCATTAATCTCAAGCCTTTGATATGTATTGGATACTACCATGTTCAAAGTTCTGCCTGAAAACTGGATATGCAACAGCAAATGGATAACAATTCAAATGTAATTGCTCTTCTCATAGAATACACATTCTAGACACAGCACAAAAAATCAAAATCAAGTCCTTATTTATAACTTAGAAAGACTTACAGGAAGTAACACAAAATTCTGATTTCAATATGTGACAACGTATTTTGGGGTATCTGCTCCAGGTCTGAAGAGTCAAAGAAGATTTTCTTTAAAAAGTGATTTTTTCAGGGGTGCCTGGGTGCCTCAATCAGTTAAGTGGCTGCCTTCAGCTCAGGTCATGATCCCAGGGTCCTGGGATGGAGACCTGCATCAGGCTCCTTGCTCAGCGGGGAGCCTGCTTCTCCCTCTCCCTCTGCCTAACGCTCCCCGCCTGTGCTCTCTCTCTTACTCTCTCTCTCTCTCTCTCTCTGTGTGTCAAATAAATAAATAAAATCTTTTTTTTAAAAAAAGTGATTTTTTCAGTTGAGTCCTTCACAAGAATAAGAAAAGGAACACACTGATATAGGAAGTACCTTGCGGGAATGACTAGATTTGGGAGAAAGAATGGTGGCATGCTGGAACAGTGAGAAGGCTCTTCTGTCTGAAGCAGACAACAAATGAAAGCATGGCAAAAGAAGAGATTGGTAATGCAGGAAAAAACAAAATCATGCAGAACTTTAGAGCATATAAATGAGGTTTTGATTTTGTTATTTTTTAATATATTAAAAGAAAGTGGAATCTGTTGAAGAGTCTTTTTTTTATTTGAAATAAAACAATCACTTGGGCAGACTGTATCTAAAAGGGATAAAATATAGGAAAAACTGGAAGTGGAAAAAACAGAATCAAATCAATTTCAATAGTTTTGGTAAAATCAAATTAAAGAGAAGTGAATGGCTATGACGCATATTTAGGAGGAAAAACAGAAGTGAATGGATTGATGATATATTTAGAAGTTAGAAGCTACTAGCTTTGATAATTAATGTATTATGGAGAGAGGCAGAGGAGAAAGACAAAAGGTGAGTGTTTCAAGGATTCTTACAGGTATCTGGAGTTTTACAACTAGGTGAAGAGTGTTTCCCTTCACTGGGATAGGAATTAAAAAAGGAAGAAGAACTTCCCATTTTGTGAGGGAAGGTAGCAGGTAATGGCAATGGAAGGCTCATTCTGCAATGATCAGAAACAAAACAAAAGTTTCTTTTCAGGACACCAGAAGAAAATTTGAAAATAAATTACTTAAACTTTTAAGAAGTTAGGAAGGAATAGCAAATTTAAGACAAAAAAACTAGAAGAGAGAAAATAATCACATAAGAAAAAAAATCAATGAAATAGGAGGCAGATATACAGTAGAAAAACTTAACAGATCCAAAAATAATTTCTCTGAAATGAATAAGAAAATTGATGAGCCTGACCCCTACCAAAACTAATCAAAGTAATACAGAAAATACAGATTGACAATTTCAGGAATAAAAATGTAACATCACTAGAGACTTTTAATCATAAAAAAGATAAAATATTTTGAACAGACGTGTAACAACAAATTTGACATTTTGGATAAATTTCTGACACAAGAATAAATAGATACTCTCAATAGCCCTAGGTCTGAACCTTTCCCAAAACCTTACCCAAAAAGGAACCTTTCCCAAAAAAGAAAGTCTGGGACCAGTTGGCCTCACTGGTGAATTATTCAAATCTTTCAGGAAGAAATAAAAACACTTTTACACAAACTGCTTCAGAAAATAGAGAAAATTTTCCAATTCACGTTCTAGGATTAGCTTAATATGAACTCTAAATAGTTTTAGCACATTACAAGAAAGGAAAATTATAGACCAATATCTCTCAGGAACATAAATGCAAAAATCCTAAACAAAATATATTCTTTTAAGAATCTAATTTAAAAAAGATAATAGAGCATGACCAAGTGGAGCTTGTTCCATGAATGCTAGGTTACTCTGAAATATGAAAATTAATCACTGTAGAACTGTAACACTAAGAGGTAGAAAGAAGACAGAATTAACAGTCAGAGAAGTAGAACAATATACAAGAGAGTATGATGTCACAGAACTCAAGGACAGTGTTTCAAGAAGGAGAGCATGATCTTTATTATATTCTCTTTTCCTGCATTAACACAAATCAAATTTAGGCCTAAGTCATCTATTGCTGTATAGCAAACCACCACAAAACTCTCTGTGCTACATAACAGAAAGTATTTTGGCCATTCATCAGTGAGTCATTTGGGGTTCAACTAATTTAGGCTGGGCTCAACTGGGCAGCTGTAAACTGAAGGTCAGATCTGAACCAGCTTCACATATTCCTCATTCTCCCCAAGAATGTTTTCCTCACATCCACAGCAGAGATGCAAAAGCACAAACAAATATGTGCTATCTCTTAAAGTTCTAGTCTTGGAACTGGCACATTATCACTTCTGCCCACTTTCTATTACTCAAAGAAAATCACATGAGCTGGCCCAGAGTCTAGAGGTGAGGTGCATTTCCAGTGGAAGGTACTGCAAGGTCAAACAGCAAACAGCAGTTCTAAAGATACAGAGTGGGGATGATTGTACAATAGTGTGAATGTACTTAATGCCACTGAACCATACAACCTCAAAATGGTCAAAATGTTCAATTTTATGTTATGTGTATTATATTGCACACACAAAAATCAATTTTGACAATAATGGGAAATTTTCTTCTTTGGAACTATTTAAACTTATGACAAAACTTTTTTTTTAGATGCCAACCTCAGTGTGTGGGCAGGTAGCTAGTTTTTCAAAGCTCCTTTGGGGAAGGGAGTATCTAAGCACAAAAGAGAAATCAGTGGATCAGACCATGGGGAACCTTGAGCCCAAGTCCCAAGTCCTGAGAATTCCCTGCTGGATCCAAATTCCATTTGTATCCAGCAGGGAAACAGGAAAGCAAGCCACGTGTTCCAATGTCTTCCAAGTCATCATGCACCTTTTGTTACCACAGTCCATCTATGTCATCATGGTACCCCTTTGCATTACCATGAGACCTCTAGGGTCATCACAGTGGCCCTCTGAGTCCTCTCACACCATCTTAAGTAACTCTTACATCAACATGATGCTTTTTGCTCCAACACAGCAACTCTGAACAGGAGTGCTACATCTTTCCAGACTCCTCTGAGACTCTGCTAAGAAGCTTGGGCTTGCTTCCCCAGAAAAGCATACAGCATTTGGCGTTAAATTCTGAGTGACTGCATTGGCCGCAATTAAGAACAGGCACGTTAACGCAGCTGAAATAAGTCTCAAGGATATTCCAGGAGGTGGAAGGGGACAAAAGAAGTCTGAGCAACCACCTACGCCTCATCTGCCCAAGTCCAGCATGGCTACCCAAGCCCACAGGTCCACCTTATGACAGGGCAGAGTATTGATATTTGTAGGACCTAGGCAGTTTTCCCTTTCCAGGCCCCTTCCTCAATATAAAAATTATATTTTATGACTGCATTGGTATAAAGATGATATTACTATTATCTAGTATAAATAAATATTACTATTATCTAGTAAAACATTTTCTTCAACCTAAAAAATAAAAGGCATGGATAATAGAAGAGGCAAGAAATTGGGCCAATAACTCAATTTACCAAAAGGACCCATTATCTGAGCTCCCAGGTCAGTGTCTTCTAATGTAAGGTCACATATAGAACCTTTTAATTTTACTGCCCTATCTAAAAACCCCCAAAATGCCTCCAATTTTCACAGATCAATTTTGAGTAATTCAGTATGCGGCAGTCACCATACAATGTGCTATGCTCATCTACCACTACAGACATAGTTAATTGGATCAGTGACGGATCCCATTCTAAAAAGAGCAAACAGAGGAAGTCTAGATATTCTAAGAGGCCGAGCGGTAGAGCTCTAACTGAAGTATTTTATATTGGATAATGACTAATGAATCTTTATTATCTTTTTTTAAATTTTTTATTGTTATGTTAATCACCATATATTACATCATTAGTTTTTGATGTAGTGTTCCATGATTCATTGTTTGTGCATAACACCCAGTGCTCCATGCAGAATGTGCCCTCTTTAATACCCATCAGCAGGCTAACCCATCCCCCTACCCTCCTCCCCTCTAGAACCCTCAGTTTGTTTTTCAGAGTCCATCATCTCTCATGGTTCTTTTGACAGTTTGAATTTGAGATGGGAACAAGGCCTGGGTCATGATCACTGTGGACCATTAAATTTCTTACTAGGTCTTCAGACCTACTCTCAGCAAAAAGTAACTATTACTGCAATCTGAGGAGCAGTGAATGATACTTCAATTCTCCATGTAGCTTGTATTGTTACTGAGAATCTTTCCTGTCCTTAGATACATCTCTTAACCTACCTCCTTGCTTCCAGTATCATAGTTCTCCAACCTACCTTCTAACTTTTCAGCTGATTAATTTATTGTAAATCAAACATTTCATCACTCACAGAACAAAATGTATGCTCTTAGCAAGTAATTTCAGAATTTTTAAACACAAGCAACCTCTGATTATAATGAACCTTAAAAAATTGCCTGAAATATGTACAGAATATGTGATTCTATGAAACACTGTGCTTTCTAAACTTGAAAATCAAGACAAGATTCTGTCGAGCTCAAGAATCTATTATAGACTTCAGTATCAAATGGATACTTAAGGAGTGACGATTTTAAAGCTGATCAAATCTTCCTGTTCTATCTGTACAGGTATACCAAACTCTATGGAAGAATATGTTCCAAACCTAAAAGTTATTACACCCACTGGTGACAGAGATTTAGGAAAGCATTCCATTTTTTATGTATCTGTCAACTGTAACTTTTTAAAAAATAATTTCTATGATAAAATAAAGCCTCTCTTTACTGATCCACATGTCTAGTATTCCGCCTGATTCACAAGAAGAGGAAAAAACATTGTCCCCCAAAGCCTGCCCTTACAGTGAATTTACCTGGAAAGTCAGAAGACAAAGGAAAAGAAGACAAAGCAGAACAGTGTGAATGAATTTGGGAAATATAAAAATATTTTAAAAGATCATTTATCATTATTATTCTTATCATTTATCATTATTATTCTTGAAGTGTTTTCTCTGAAGAAGTTAACTTCCTCATTGAATAAGATCACATAATCAAGTAACACATCATTTTAAAAGGTCATGAGATAGTTCTACTTCAATCTCAGGCCACATTGTATTCATCTTTAACATATATTAAAAAATAAACTTCAAGAATTTAAATTTAAAATGTATCATAGAAGATAAATTCATACCAGGACAATCAAAAGCAAAATATTATAGTACTGACAGAGCATTAAAGGAAAGTAAAATTATTCTGTGGTTACAAAGTTACTCTACCTATCAAAAAGTCAACCCTTTTCCAGTATAATTAAATGATGTTCCTTTCAGAAGTATCTGCTATACTAAGCTGGCATAAAAACTATTACATAGCAGTGTGTATGTGCAGAAACTTTAGTTAAAGATGTACTAGCCCTTATAAGACTGACATTCTCTTAAAGTTTCATAGGACTTTATGAATAATTCATTGGCTTTGTATTCACACATTTTTCATTATTCATATAACCTTATTTATTTTACCTATTACTTTGATAATGATAATAAATAGGCCTATTTAGAGAAAAACTCTTATGAAAATTTGAAATGGGTTAATGGAGTCACACTTTTAGTGGTATCATTTAAATTTCCAAGACATGTTCCAATCTCTGCCATGAATAAGACTGCAGCCCTGTCTGCCATATTGTAACTCAAAGCAGTTATCAGCTGCACTGTCTCACCTCTATTCTATTTGCAAGTGGTGCTAAATGGAATGTTTTTCCTAACTCAAGTATCCTTTATATCATTTCCAAGTTTTTCTCCAAAAGTAACCCAAACCTGCTTTGTTTAGTCCAAATGTCTTATCAGGGCATTCCAGACTCTTCATAGTCAGGCATTAGACTTTCTTTCCAGGCACAATTCATATCACTCCCAATTATGAATCTTTTATTTCAGCCCTGTCAAATTTCTTGCCACTACAGAAAGGGTGAAAATGCCATGTTTCTGACTTTTTCCTTCTTAGTGAAACTGCCTATCAATTCAGTGATTGTCAAAAATTACCTCTTAGCTCTCATGTTTGATATTCAAACATTCCATCCTCTGAGGAGCCTTCCCCAAATACTATCTAGCATAATTGCCTGCTTAGGGTTTCCACTGTAAAACCATTAACTATGGGGCTACCATATATGGTTATGCAGTCTGTGTGCTGCACAAAATACCCAGGGGAGAGAATGACAAAACAGATCCAACCAGTAGTCCACTTGCCCAGCCAGTGTCCTATCACAGGAATGCATCTTCCAGGAGGCAACAAAAAAGTGAGGTGGATGGAGGATACCTTTCTTTAATACCCACCCAAAGATGCCATCAGTTTTCTGAACCATCTAGTGATAGGACTACCTTTGCCTTGAGGGACTTGTTCTAATTTATGCATCTTAGGAGAAATGGCTTTCCTTCTTCTAATTCATAGAAAATTGCTCTATAGGCTAGTTGCAAACCTTGTTGGCTATAACACCTCTTAGTTAGCTGCATATACATTTTTCTCAGGTAAATTATGACCCTAGAAGAAACTAGGTACTTATTGATCTTAAATGAGTAGTTGCCCAGTAACTACCCTGGAGTCTGGCACACAGAAGACACTCAATAAGTGCTCTATAGTCAATGAATTATCCCTCTGGAGGACAAAATTGGGGAGAAAATTATATCAAATTTAAGATCCAGGGATGCCACCGGTATTCTCAGCATATTTATTTGGTTGTGATTTGAAATTACTCACCATTTTTTTTTCCAAAGCGTCATATCAATTCATAGTAATGGTTAATCCTGCCTTTGAGTTCAGAAAATGTCTACTCTAAAACAAAACTGATTTGTTTTAATTCTGTTTACATAATTCATTGGGATAAAATTTCCTTATTAGTTTCTTCACAGGGAGGACAAATGCTTCATTAATTTTAAACATATCAACCTGAGAATGCTATACACATCACATAGAATAATGACTGACATTATAAGGAACACAATATACTGCATACCAAAATCAAACTACCCATTATTCACTCAGAACAAATACTCACCTTTATTTGTACTTTATAAGCTTCATGAGGAGAAATCCAAGTAGATACTTAAACCATAGGGAAGCTAGAGGATACTATGTGATGGAGAAACTACCATTTTATCATTAGCAGAAATATCCCGCATAATGCATATAATATATGCAAAGATCTCCTGTGTGAAAATACTCTTTTACATTTGGAAATCATTTCACTAAGACACATCTTTTTTATCCAACTCCCAGTCTGAGTCAAGAGCATCAGCTGTAATAGAAATAAAAAATGTTTAGTTCAGTTTCATATGCTGCTTTTACCCAAATATTTTAGAAAATACTCCTTAATGTATTAAATCAACATTTTTTATTTGTTCATTAAATAAATTTAAACGTTTGAAAACTTTCTGAGTAGAGAAAGGGGTCCTGGGAAAGGCCTTTGGGATGCTGATCAAGTTCTACTTCTTAACCTTTCCAGACCATGACAAACTTCTCTTAATGCTATGTTTCCTATACAAGTGCCAAAGTCATGCTTTTACAAAGCTGTTCCTTTTCTCAAAATCTTGCCATGGCTTACCTATCTCACTCAGAACAAAATCTATAGTTCTTACCATGGTCCACAAGGCCTTAAACACCTAGTCCCTTCTACCTTTTGGTCCACCGGTCAAGCAAGATACATGAAGCAGGCTCCTGCTGCAGGGCCATCCTGCCTACTGTGTCTTCAGCCTTGAAAGCTCTGCTTCCAGTCGTCCTATGACTACACCCCCTGCCCCCCGCACTTCATTCAGATATCTGTGTAAATGTCTGCTTTTCAAAGATGCCTGCCCATCACTGCTATCCTCTAACCCTTTTTTCTTTATGCCACTTATCACAATCTGATAAATGTTATATTAATTTGTGTATCATACCATTCTTTCCACTAGAATATAAGCCCTAAGAGCAGAGACTGTTCACTGCAGTATCACCATCATTTATAACAATGCCTACCATAAGAAGGAGTTCAACAAAAATGTATTAAGTAAATGAAATAATATTACTGTTAGTCACGTATATCTAGTCTACCTGAAGTTGCACAGAGGGATTTAGCATCATTAAAGATGTAACAGTATGGTTCAAGAGACAGATAACTTGACAAAAATCAGAATATTTTGGCCCTTCAAATCATGTGTGAACCCAAATGAATTTTTAGTACCAGTAATACATGTACTATAATTTAAGGATACTTTTCCTCTTTAGTACATTACTAAATTACTATGTTACTAATACTTTTTAAATGTAAATTTATATAGAATGTTTTCATGTACTTTAAATTGGACATTTTTGTAATTTTTGTGAATTTTTGTCCTTGTTCTTAATTTTTGATATACGTCAGAAAATGAAATAACTGTAACATAACTGCTAGGAGAATACTTTCTACAGAGAAAACAAATCATTTATATAAGAATGCTTACTGTTCTGAACTGGGATAATGTGATATTTTTGGAGATCTGTCCTTGTTGTTTGTTGTGTGCCACTGAATAGAAGAGCCAAGGTAAAATTCAATTTGTATACGAGGGATGGATTATACATTACCTGCAACTTTATAACTATTTTCCCACCATTGGCTCTTATGATTATATCAAGGTTAAGAGTATTTTAATCAGAACTGCAATTACCTATTTATTTCAATACTAAGTATCTTGAGCACTGAGGGAAATGTTAAGGATATTAGTAATCAGAACTCATGTGGAATTTCCATTATAAGCAAATCTATATTGAATATATTTAAATCTGTGAGTTACAGCTTTGTTTACAAGGGAAAAAAATAAAGGAACTAATGATGCTAAGTTACATCTCACTTCTCTACTTTTCCAAACAAAACCTACAAAAGTCACTATGTTTATTACACCTGGTTCAATTCATGTATAAAATAAGTTGTTCTTTCAAAATTACTGTAGATTTTTTTATTTGAAGAAGAAAATGTCTTTTTTGGCTTACATCTATTCATTAAGAAAAATTATTAGGCATCTATTATGTGCTGATACTGTGTTAGGTACAAGAACACAGAGATTATTAAGACAAAATCACTACCCTTTAAGGGACACAAAGCTGAGTGAAAATTGGCCCCTAACTCTAAAGAGTTTCCAGTCTAGTGAGGAAGACAGGTATGTAAGGATAAGTATCACAAATATAAGTGGAGCAATAGTGGCATGCACAATATATCACAGGACCTTCAAGAGCATGGGAGCTTTAGGAAGAGCTTTCCAGGGATGCTTGAGATGTCTTGCAAAATGAGTAAGAATTATACAAATGAATGAGCAGTGGGGAAGGTGGTGTGACAGTACACAGAGTACTGCAGTGAGTCACCAGGGTGAGGAACAATGAAGCCAGAGAGGAAACAGGGCTCTCACATCACAGAAGTCCCCATAAGCCTGTAGGGCCTCAGACATTCAGCAGGTGACTTGCTTTGGCTAGTGAAATGGGAATGGAAGTGATATGGTCTACTTCCAAGAAGAAATTTGAAGAGCAATTGCATAGTTCTATTATGTTTAATTTTTCCTCAAACATGAAGTCAACAGTGTCTCAGATCAAGGTTATTCCTTTAATTTGAGTCCAGGATGAAGACGAAGCATGGAGCACAGCCTTGGAGCACAGCCTTGGAGCAGAGCCACTGCTGACCTGGAATGCACATGTAGCATGAGACAGAAATAAACCTTTGTCATAAGCCACTGCCATTTCTCAGATATTCCTGCAACATATCTGAGCCTCATTAATTCAGCTATCCTAATATTAGTCTAAGAATAATTGTCTAAACAACTCATTGAGGAGTAAATGGAGTGAGTTTGATAGAAGTTTAGAGCACATGAGTGCTGATATCAGGAGCAGAACTGCAAATTATCATGAGGCAGTTACTGAGGATAGTGGCTAAGGTTTAACTCAAGTAACTTCAGGGAAAATGTCTGCCTTGAAGTCAAAAAAGTGAGCTTTGGATCCAAAAAGAAAGGGTCCTTACTTTCTATGACAGCACTGAAGTTTAAAAAGTTGTAGCAAAGTAGTCTAGATGAAGGCAAGGACCAATCTTCTGGGAAATGTTGATCTCTCTTAAAAGAAGTACCTACAACTTGAATGCAAGCAGAATACAGTGCCCAGGATGGATGTCAATTAATGGTAAAATTATACTTAGCCCATTTCACTTCATGTGACTACATCTGTAATCAACTGAACATACACAGTTTATATCCTGATTTGCCCTTGCAATACAACAAAAGGTAGCCTGGGTATTTTTTTTAACTGCTATTTGGCATGTGCTGCTTATAGTAAATGGAACAGAAGGTTACCACAGAGAATGAATGAATGGATGTAAAATCCACAGTCTTTCTGGGAGAGTTCCCATTTCTTTCTGACACATTCTTCTGTGTAGTAGCAGTAAACAGTTATCCAGAATAGAACATAGACATGTTTTGATATTCGAGAATTGTATACTTCTGCTTGGGAGGCTACCTGTAGATGGTGCTCCAAAAAGAAAGAAACTGGGATGAAAAATGAGGAAGATGTGACCAAGAGAATTAGGCCAAGAGCAGAACATGAAGTAAAATGGGATCTGGTAATAAAACATCACACTCTATTCCTTTCTAGCTAGGGGGCTCTGGCTGAATAAGTATACTTTCAATCAGCCACTGTCACACAGTAGCACAAAATATTAATTTGTTGACGAAAGATCACTTGTGAATTGCTACAATATCTGCATTATGTTCTTAGTCACTAGCCATATATGTGTTAATTGCATGACAAGAAATATGAGTTGTAGCTGAACAGACTACATAAAGTATTCTTATGTGTGTGTGGTGTTTGCATAATGGCATCACATTGTAAATAACTACACTTGCTTTTTCTCCCCCAACAATATGTTCTTGAGATTTGTGCACATAGATAGAGTTCATTACTTTCAACCAGTGAATAGCATCCAATCATATGAGTTGTTCTAAGAATCTTTCTTTTAAGATGTGTTTTCCATTTACTGTGATTATAAATATATTTCAAATTATTTCTATAATTAGTGCTTTCCAATTATTGCACTTTTTCTTACTTCTTTTTTCTCCTTTCTTGAATTTTCATGTTTATTCTCTAATGGTTCAAAAATATGCTTGTAATTTCTATTCTTTCATGTTAGCTCTTAAGTTTATAACATACTGGTCTTCACATACTTTGTAAATAATACTTAAAATTAATCATATCTCCTACCCAAATAAGACAAGGACCTTAACACAACTTAACTGTTCCCTGAACCTCCTGAATGCAAATTCCATTTCATCATCAGAGTTTTCTATTCTGACCTCAATTTGCTCACGCATTACTGCCTTTACTCTCATAGTAAATATTTAGGCTTGACTTTATTTTATTACTTTATTTGTGTACTCTTGCTCCATACATTTTACCACCACCCCTTTTTTTCCTGGTTCATTTCCCTCATTCTGTAATAAATATTTTAGCAATTTTTCAGGATGGTCTGTAAGAAATAAACTTTTAGTCTTTGCATATCTTCATTTTACTGTCACTCCTGAGTGATGGTTTAATTGGGAATTAAATTCTAGGTTGACAGTCATTTTCCTTCAGCTCTTTGTTTTCATGCATGTATTTTTGTGGGTAAGACTTATGTCAACTTAATCTCCCTTCCTTTATAAGTAATTGTAATATTCTCTTGTTTCTTTTTAAGATTTTCTCGTTATCACTGATGTCATAATTATTTTTTTCTCTCACTGTGCACCTTTTTTATTTATCCTGCTCAGCTCTTGGTGAACATTTCAATCTGAAGAGTTACATGCTTCTTTGTTTCTGGAAACAATAAATTATTTAACTATCTCCTCATCTTTATTCTAAAAAATACCTTTTAAATGCCTATTAAATATATATTGAAGTTTATCAATCAGTTTTCCATTTTTCAGCTTCTGTTTTATATTTTGCAATTCTGTATCTCTATGTTGTTTCTATGTAGTTTGCTTTGTCATATTTTAAAAAGAAACATTTCTTTTCATCTCTTCTATTGATCTTCTCCTCCTCATTAAAGAGTACATTTTTCATTTCCACACTTTCACATTTCCACTCTTTCACACATCCACCTGTCCTTGTTTTGTAATTTCTTATTATTGTCACAGGAACAATTTATCTCTTTAAGAACTCTGTATGTATTTATTTTAATGTCTTTTTCATATAATTTGAGTATTTCTATTTTTGCAAGCTTTAATTATTGTGTTTAGTTTCTCTGTAGATCATCAAACAATGGTTAGTATTTTGGTATGCTTTAATTTTTGCCAAAATGCACACTGTAGGGCTTTACCATGCAAGTCGCTCCTGGATTCACACTTGCCTGGATTCATCTCTCCGAATTTAAACTGTAATTGATATACTTGATGGTGATGCTGAGCAAGCATAGGCCAAGTTCCCACTTCTGGATGGTTGCCGCTCTTTCCTCCCCAAACCCCAGAATGCAATGCAAACCTCCAGCTCTATTCTTATTTCTGACCAACTTTTGAGGTATTTTTAATTCTTGAGTCAAATTTTTACTTCCAATGAGCCAAATAGCTACTTTGTATTTGAAACTATGGATTTCTTTTCTCTTTCTGTCCTATGGAGATGTTTCTCTTATTTTTAAGTACATTTGTATATTTTCAACTGATGTACACTTGTGTATGTATGAATGTGGGTATGCAGTTTTCTATGATTCAGAACACAGGGAAGATTAAGTTTCTGTTCATTTTGCTATGCTAAACAAAATTTGCATTTATTGATTTTAAACATTAGGTTGAATTTATCAACCCCACCCCACCACCTGGCACTCCCTACAAACCCCATTATTCTATATTTTTTCCCCATAGCACTTATCACCATTGGACATGTGAGCTCTTTGAAATATTGGATTTATTTTTATTACTACGTGCATATTTTATTTTGAAAAAATAAAGCAAAGCTGTTAGATATAAGCAAGATGAAGAGGGAGAAACAGAAGTAAAGTAAAATGGAAAAATCAGTTTGGAGCACGGTTTTGTATTTTTTTCTAACTTTTTTTAATATTCCATTTAAGAACCTGAAAATTTTTATTGGCAACATGCAAGGTTATTTAGCCTAATTATGATGAGGAAAACATTATTCAAGCAATCATAGAAGTAAGTATTGTTTGCTTTTACAAGAAGGAAAGAAAATTCATGGAAGTCAGGATGATTAAACACCTACAAAGCTATGAAAACACCATCACAGTTTATACCTCAGTAAGCCAATGATAAAACAATACTGAGTTTTTCCTAACAGAATGCAGGGAACAATTTCTTGCTCTGGACTAAACAGATTCATCCTAACAGAAATCAAGGATCACTTTTAGTGCATGATATTATTTTTATGGGGATACTGTCCTCTATTTTCCTTAAGTCTCATGATGGCTGTGAAGTTCCAAAAAGACAGGCAGAGAGAGTTTGCTAAGAGAGTCTTTAGAGACATGGAGAGATAAATGCTTGTAAAGCCTGCTCCTCTGATTCCTATAAATCACCTTAGATAAGGGAGTGTTGTGGTGGCAACAGACACCAGAAGATCAATACGACAGTCTATTGATATATCATGATCAATCTGCTGGAAAGTTCTGTTCTGGAATATTCTGACTGTATTCTTTCTCATTGATCTAAATATTGAGGTGGTAGTTACTCACTGTAACTGTCTCTAAAATTTATTTCATTATTGAAAGTTTTATTGGGAATCATGAATATTTAATGATACTAACAGAAAAAAAAGGCTTTAAAATATAACTCAAAATTGCCAATGAAAATGCTTAGATGGCAAACAATGCAGTTTCCAAGGTGAAAAGTTTTAGTGAATAAATGCAGAGACAGCTGTTTTCAGAAAATCACATTTTCCCCAGTCCCGAGTGAGACATGTTCTTACACATCACAACATTAATAGTCACATTGTGTTACTTGATTTAGTGCAACATAATGCAGTGTGACTAATGCAACCCAATGGTACAGATTCATGTAAGAGAAAAATCCATCACCTAGGAAATGTGAAACAAAGATGTCCTTTTCTGAAAACAAAGGTTAATAAATCAAAGTTTTCTGAAGAAAGAAAAGTCATGCAAAAGAGTTTTATTCCAAAACACATTTCAATCCACAATTGCAGTGATCCCTGGGTACATTAGGGAGAGGGGTAAGAATCAAACATGAAAAGCCCTTAAGCTGTTTGAACTCAGCAGGACTTAGTGCTTCCACAATATTTTCCTCTGTAGTACCAATCTTCTGAAGCAATAGCCTTTTCATCAATTTTCTCATGCATTGCCCAGGTGACTGCTACACAGGCCCAGTGGACAACCTAGTGTCCTTTCTCCTTCACTGTCTCTAAAACTGTACTTGGGTTACTGAAGAGATAATGGAAAATTACTTTGTAAAGTCCACTTTTCATATACTATCAAGGAGACAGATATAAGTGAGAAAAAAAGAGTTATTATAGGCCTGTGATTGGTTTTTAGTTATGTTTAATCATCTGTATTTTCTTGTTGGGAACATTATGGATCTTTAATAATAAACATACTGGACAGATAATAGGAGACAAAGGTTGGACCTCTCAGTATTTTGAAATAGGAAAACTTTTTATTTCTCAAAAGGTTTTATTAAGAAATTTAAGGGGGGATGGGGCACCTGGGTGGCTCAGTCGTTAAGTGTCTGCCTTCGGCTCAGGTCATGATCCTGGGGTCCTGGGATCGAGCTCTGCATCAGGCTCCCCGCTAGGCTGGGAACCTGCTTCTCCCTCTCCCACTACCCCTACGTGTGTTCCCTCTCTTGTAGTCTCTCTCTCTCTGTCAAATAAAGAAATAAAACCTTAAAAAAAAAAAAGAAACTTAAGGGGGGAAAAGTCCTATAGGGGTATTTGGACTATTCTACCAACATCAAAGCCATTATATTCAAATATGATGAGATCATTTTAATATTAGTCTATCCTCCATCTTGACCTCACAATATTGCAAGTTAATTTAAAGGATATTCTAAAGTCTAACTGCCAAATAATTTTTTAACGCTCTTTTTACTACCTTTAAAAAAAAAAAAAGCCACTTCAAGAGTTGGATGCTCTACTGACAAAGCCAGCCAAGTGCCCTGTCTTTTTCCTTCCTTGATTAGACTGGATGCTCCTCGAGCCTTCTTCTCACAATTACTGAGCATCTACTTTTTTTCTGGTTATTTTATATGTATAATGCTATTTCATATGGCAATACTAAAAAGTATAGGCTGTTATTACTACTTTCCAGATGAAAAAGTTAAAGCAAAGATAGGTTAAGTAAGTTGGCCTCTTAAAATAGCTAGTAAATGGTACAGTTGTTACTTTAATACAAATTTGTCTGTCTTCAAACACATTTTTGTTATCTAGAACAGAGTGTTTGTAACTTCAGAAGTGCTCAATACATATGCAGTTAAAATTCTAAACATTGAAGGAAATGACATTTGTATATTCAATTCAAGGTAGTCATGGAGAGTAAACTGGTTTAAACAAACACTGACTATGGTGTTCTGTCAGAGTGTTGGCTTCTAATGAACCATACTCCCTGGTATTCTTGCATAGTCTCTTCCCACCTGAAATTTGAGCATGGTCAAGTGAGCCACATTGGGCAAAGGGTTATTGACAAGCATGATGTAAAAGAGGCTTGGAAAACCCTTGCAGAGTGGGCTTTATTATCCTGAAGACCAGTGTCTGTGGGGTAAAGAACCTGGGCTCATTACTGAATGATGAGAGGCAAGAGACTCTGGAGGATAAGAGGCTATCTTGGACAGTGCAGCCTTAGCGAAACTCTCAGTGAATTCAGTCATACAAGTAATCAGAGCTGCACCACATGGAGCCACTCAGATGAGCTCCATCAACTCACAAAGTCAAAAGAAATAATTTGTTATTATTTTATGCTACTAAGTTTAGAAATGGTTTGTTACACAACAATGGATGACTGATACATTGCCCTTCAAGACTCTCATATCTATTGAAGGAGAGATACCTACAAGTAATTAAAAAATAAAAAACAAAAAAAGTATTTATATATCTACTATGACAACAAAATTAGCTTTGTCTTCAGTAAGGAATCCATTCCAAATTACATCATTTAAGAACACTTTCAGATCTTTTGACTTCCTTAGATGTCTTACCTGGGACTGTATCATTTAATAGATTGCAGGTGAAAGTGTTCATTTAATAAAGCCATCCTATTAAAGAGAATATTAATGGTAATAATATCTCCCACTTATTCAATGCTCATTGAGTAGCTTATTGCTCTTATGTTCTACACACTGGAGATTTATTTAATTTCCTTCAGTCACAACCTAAGATGTGTCCTATTATTTTTCCTATTTTATAGCTATAAAAATTGGGACATATTTTGTGAATTCACACAAAATTAGACAGTTACATTTGGCAATAAAAAATTCAAACCCAGGTACATCTGCATCGAAGATTTGTATTCTTATCCACTATATTCTCTCTAGAACCTTCTCAAGTATTACTTGGAGGATAAATAGTGAAGGGGCCTCAACAACATATACACAAATAAACGGAGTTGTCTTCTGAGAGTTAAACTATAATGTCAGCATATAACACACGATATAAGAAGCAAAGTCACCTTAAAAGACAAAATAAACCTCAGGCTTGAGCAGAATATAGTTGTTAAGATAATTTATTTCATTAAATACACCTAAAGACAGAGTGTGACAGTTTGAAGAAGAAACTGAATTAGAACTTGAAAAGGAAGTGTCAGAGAAAAACGGTGGCAGTGGTGATTTAGAAACTATTCTTGGGGAGGGCATCCTTCAATTGATGTAGAATGTATTTTTCCATGAAAAGATTGATTCATAAAGCTAAAGAGAGTCCAATATTTAGTTTATCCATACAGCTAATTTTCTCTGTTCTTCAGATACACTTCTGACTATACTTTAAATCATCATGACACATAAATGTGTTAAGTTGGTGTTCCAGTTTCTATACTTCGGACCAATCAACTCTGAGGCACATGGAAAGTCTAAGCTCTGGCTGACTCCTCCAAGGTGATGCTACCCTGAGGTCTCCTGGTATTCAGCGAGTTTGCCATAGAAATGCGACCGCTTTAAATGTATTACAAAATGCTAATAACCGTGGTCATTGCTTGTCTCATCTGCACCCACACTTGAGGAAATCCCCAGCCACTATCCTCCTTTGAGTAATCAGACAACTCTGTAACCCAGTCCCTATCCTTTCTAAATGAAGTAAGGATGCACAGTTGGCCTACAGATGGTACGATGTACTACAGAGGGGGGAGTCCATGGGCTCAGAGGTCTGCCTCTGGTTTAAAATTTGGCTTTGCACAGGGTAGCAATAACCTTCACCAAGTTATTTAACTATAATCTAGTTTTCATGTCTACAAAATAGAAATAACAAAATAATGCCCACCTCTCAGAATTATACATATTGAGTTAATACATGAAAACACTTAGAATAGTATATAGCATAGAATAGTACATAGTAAGCACTCAAGAAATGTTAGTAGTGATTATGGCAAGCTTGATAATGAATATGATGGCATCTGGTTAAAAAAAATAAATATGACTGTTCACGATTATCTCTTATGTGACTTACAAGAAAGACACAGAGGGAATTTATCAGTTTCTTGTCTGAACAAGGTCATGTCAAGCGTATTGGTTCCTGAATAGAATGAGCCAGCAGAAAAAGAAAGAATAAAAGTACAATAAAACATACAAATAGAATAAGCAAAGATGAGAGAAGTTATGAAACTCCTAAGATATGGAGAAAGTATCCTTTGCTCTAGATTTTTTCAGTTTTCTTGTTCTAACTCTCCTGAGGTAAGACTTACTTTGTTTCTTGTTATTAGATGAGTATGGAATTGCCAGTTGTATCCCAACAATACACAATGCCCTTCTCTTCACCTCCCCATCCATAAACCCCTTAACTAGCTTTCTGATTCTTACTGTGGTAACATTGTAGCTTGTGTTTAAAATTTGTATAGCTTAATTCTTTTGAACTACTCTAGTCTCTTCTACCTCATTCTGCCTTTTGTCATTCATTTGAAACTGCCACATCGATAATGTGAACAGCATAACTGGAAATTAAAAACGACCTGAAATCACAGGAAATTAGATTGAAGTGAATATAGAAAATACATTCATTTTCCAGACACAGAATGGATTTTTAGGGACTCTGTGTTAAGAAAGATATTAACCCCCTCACCTTCCCCACCACCACCACCATCACCTCATCAGGGCATAAACCAGGAGTATTCAATTACTTGGGTCACCATTTCATTAACACAAATTCCTGACATAAGCATCCACCATCCCATACTCAGCTTTATGTTTATCTGTCTCTGTTTAGGTTGATCCCCCTCCGGACTCTGTTTCTGTCCTGTTTTCTCTTTTTGGCTCTTTTTCCTTAGCTTGTGTTTGAGCTATCACTTCTAACGCACTGAATTTTAAGCTCCCTCCTTAAATCTCTGAGGAACCTGTACATACTTTCTGAAAAATATTAAGCTGTATATCACACAGCTCAGATTCTAATGGTTAAAAATTCATTAATGGGAGTAGATTGATGATATGTTGCTACTTTAATTAAAGAGGGCTATGAAATGGCATTTTAAATAGCAATGTCATTTTCTAAATTAACATGACTCTCTTATAAGAAGAACTACTTAAGTTGAACCTGAAGTTGAACAGTCTCTTTTCCAGTTATAAAGGGCATTTCAGTTTTCATTTTTAATCTGTTAACAAAATATTCACTACCAAAGAATAGGATTTTTCCCATTTTCTCATTTTTTTCCTGAATCCTAGGCTCCAAGATTATTTTTAGATACCTCAAAAAGTAAATCCTAAGTGTTTTATGACTACAGGGAACTGGGAATAAATTTCTGGAGAACTCTAGTAGAATAGCTACAAACTAGATTTTTTCCAAAAATAGTTGTTTTTATTTTTTTTTGGCAAGTACATCATATCCTTCTGATCTCCCCCACATATGAGAAAGGAGCTGCAGGCCACTGGATCTTAGCACTAGAAAGAATTACTTAGAGATTTACCTAGTGTCATATAAGTTAGTGTGGCAAAGCCAGAGCCGTAACGCTGACCTTTAGTAGCCTATGTGGAGCATTTTTCAGCTGTAACAGGGAGAAACTTAGCATATCTTACCCTATATTGCTTCTATTTCCCTTGCTGCTGGGACCTATAGCTTAGAAACTTCTCCTTAACTCTACATGTAGGCATGTTAAGCATTTATGCAAAATGCTCCTACCCAAAGCCCACATTCCACTGAAGACATGAGAAAGTATGTACAGAAATAACATTTGCTGTGTCTGAGATTTATAGGAGCATCGTGACAAGATCTCTGTACACAAAGATCAAATGACCAAGGACAGAAAAGTTTCACAACCTTCCTCAGATCCTTGTGCGTACCTGGATGTCTACAGATGTCACTCATCTCTTCACTAGAACCCTGTCCCACTTTCCACTTTTCCTGACTTAAAAGAAGGTCAAATTTCATACTGGGTTAAGATGGCTCCTTACAACAATAGTCCACCATCTCCTCAGTTTGCTGGGCTTTCCAAATAAAGTTGCCTTCCTTACCCCAATATTTTGCCTCTGGACTTACTGGCCTGTAGTGCAGTGAGCAGAGCAAGCTCAGACTCAGTTATGCAACCATACTATGTGTTCTTTGAAAATCAATTCCAATCTTTTATATCACTCTTACAAAGTTTTTAGCTCAAGTTCTTAGTATATAGAAGTTTAATTATGATTTCGGCAAGTCCATTAAGCTATTTTTAAGGGAATGAAAAATCCTCTCTTTTTCATTTTTAAGTTTGATGTTCTCGGACAAAAAATCCAGGAATACAGTTTTTTTTAAAGAAATGTTTTGAGCTTGGGTCTGTTAAAATAGATGAGTTTTGTTTTTTGTTTTTAAACTGTGAAACAATTCAGATATGCATACAAATGTAGAAAATAATGTAGCAAATATATATTAAACACACAGTTCTATAAAATTTTAAAATTTCACCATGTGCACCTCAGCTTATTTTTTTTAAGATTTTATTTATTTATCTGACAGAGAGTGAGAAAGCACAAGCAGGGAGGGCAGCAGACAGAGGGAGAAGCAGGATCCCCGCTGAGCAGGGAGCCTGATGCAGGGCTCGATCCCAGGACCCTGGGACCATGACGTGTGGCAGACGCTTGGCAGTGACCCATGGCAGACGCTTAACATACTGAGCCACCCAGGCACCCTGCCCACAGCTTGTTTTTAAGATATAAAACAAACAGAGGTGAATGACCTGTGTATTACTCTCTGATCCTCTCTTTTATCAAAAGTATCCATCATGTTTCTGGTATTTATCATTCTCAATATTTTGTTTATTTAATGTTCATCTATCCATAGACAATATATTATTTTATAGTAATCCATATAAATAACAGTGTACTGAACTGTTTTTGCAACTTACTGTTTTCCCTTGTTGATAAGTATACCTCTAGTTCACTTGTTTGAATGGCTGCAAAGTTTCCCATTTTACAAATATATTCCTATGTATCTTTTCTACTATTGATAAACATTCTGGTTGTTTCCAATTTTTCTTACAAATAACTCCAATGAGCATTCTTGTCATCCCTCCCTCTGCATCATGTGTGAGTATCTCTGTAGTATATATTTATTAGAAGAATATCTAGGTCACTGATGTTTTCTCTCCAAAATGACTATACCATTTTAGACTCTACTCATACCCATCAGATTGTACAAGAATTCTCATTTCCCTACATCCTCAACAACATATATTATTTTCAGGTTGTAATTATTTGCTCACTAGGTGAAAAATGATATTTTTATTGTTTTTTAATTTTAATTTCTCTGGCTACAAGACAAGGAAAAGTACTGTATTAGTTTTCTATTGGTATTATAACCAATCACCACCAACTTAGTGTCTTAAAAACACAAATTTGTTCTGTAGCACTTCTAGAGGTCAAAAATCTAAAATGGTTGGCAGGGCTGTGTTCCTTCTAGAGATCTGAAGAAAAAAATATTGCTGCTTTACCTTTTTCAGCTTCTCAAGTTGGCCTGGACTTCTTGTAACCCCTTCCTCACATCCCTCCAACCTCTTGCATTTGTCATCACATCTCCCACTTTCTGACTTTCCTACCTCCCTTTTATAAAGGGACCCACTCAAATAATCCAAAAATAATCTCCCCATCGCATGATCCTTAAGTTAGTCACATGTAAAATGTCCTTTTTACCATTTAAGATAACATAGTCACAGGTTCAAGGGATTAGGATGTGGACATCTTTGGTGGGGGGCATTACTTAGCCTACCACAAGTAGATCTTAACAATTTGGAATTCCCTCTAAGGAAATACACATTTATATCAAACTGTCTATTCTTTAATTTGGTTGTTTTTTTATAGTTGATTTGCAGAAGATTTTTTCTTTGAGGAAAGATTTTATGAATATTAAGAGTTCATCACATATAGGCATTAAAAATGTCTTCTGGTCTATGGTTTGTCTTTTCACCTTTGATTTTGTACAGAGTTTTTACTTTTAATGTAATCAAAATTTAGCCATCTTTCCCTTTAGAGTATGTTCTTTTGTGTCTTACTTAAAAAAATTGTTTTGACTCTTCTTAGTCCCCTGCTTTTCCCTATGAAATTAGATGTCAACTTCTTGGTTTCATGAAAAGTCCTATCAGAATTTTAATGGGATTAAATTCAATGGAATTTAATGGGATTGTACAGAATTTATAGATAATTTTGGGGTGTGTCAACCTCATTAGTTATTGTAGTTTAATTCATAAATATCATAAGCGTGCACACACACATACACACACGTCTTTTTTCTTTCTATCCCTTCAAGGTTTTGTACTTTTCTCCAGAATGTTTTTATACCCCTTTGATTAAGCATATTAGGTAACTTTTAGTTTTTGTTCCTATAGAGACTGGGATTTTTCTTCTTTCATTTACATTTTCTAATGATTATCACTGGTGCTTAGAAGACCCTTTTAATAATTCATCTATAATGCTCTTGTAATTTCTATATAGATAAGCATGTCTTCAAGTAAGGACCTTGTTCTCTTTTTCTTTCCAATTTTTATACCTCTTGTACCTTTTCTTGACTTCAGCTAGGGCTTCCTAGCTTTAACTAAAAGCACAACCTCATCATCTTCCTGACTTTAAGGAAACTTCTAAAGTTTCACCAGGAAGTGTAATGTCTGTTGCTGTTTTGATTGGTATTATTCATTAGGATAAAAAAGTTCCCTTTTTCTAATTCTAAGTTTGCTAAAGATTTTTATCTTGAGTGTTGAACTTCATCAAATGTTTTTTCTGCATTTATTGAGACATTCATTTGCTATTCTTTTTTAATCTATCAATGTAACATCTTTTGATACAATCATCCATAAATTACTAAGATTAACTACTTAAAGGATATTTTCTTTGAAAACTGCTGAATTGAATTTGACAATACTTTATATAGAAATCCTAAGAAAATTTAGAATAGTTTTCTTTTTTTGGTCTGTCATTGCCTTGTTTTGTTTTGTTTTTAAAAGATTTTATTTATTTGTCAGAGAGAGAGCATAAGCAGGGGGAGCAGCAGGCACAGGGAGAAGCAGACTCCCCACTGAGCAAGGAGCCCCATGTGGGACTCGATCCCAGGACCCTGAGATGTGACCTGAGCTGACGCTTAACTGGCATCCATGTCGTTGTCTTGTTTTTATATGAAAATTTTATTAGTCTACATTGTTTTACAAAATATTTTTTATCAGAATTAAAATTATTAAAATTTCTGTTTAAATTTTATTTTTTTAGATCAGAATGTTGCTATATATGTATGTTCCCAGAATATAAAAAACAAAAACAAAATAAAAAAAAACTTCTGTAAACCAGTTGGGAGTGAGAGATGTCGACAGATGCATGAGTGGGTGGCTTAGTGGATGGATGGATGGATGGATGGAAAGATAGATGTATGCATAGATGGAGGGATGGATGGATGGATACATAGAAAGAACGAACGAAGGGAGGAAGGAAGGAGGAAAGATTGAAAAGAAGGACTATTTGGGCTTTTGATTGAGTTATTTAGTTCTTATTGACTTATTTAAGTTTTGTGTCTCCTTGAATCAAATTTTTTTTAAAGATTTTATTTATTTACTTAGAGAGCACGAGTGGGGTGAGGGGCAGAGGGAGAAGCAGACTCCCCACTGAGCAGGGAGCCTGATGTGGGCCTCCATCCCGGGACTCCAGGATCACGCCCTGAGCCGAAGGCAGATGCTTAACCAACTGAGTCACCCAGGCGCCCCAGCCTTGAATCAATTTTGATAATAATTTTTTCTACAAAATTATCACTTTTTCTAGGCTTTCAACTATATTTACATGCTTTTGTTCATAGTATTCTAGTTATTTACCTACACCATATCGATATATTCCCTTTGTACCTCATGTTTTTATACTTCAATTAGTTTTATTAAGGATTTGCTAATTCTTTTAGTTTAGTTTTTCTTTTTATAGACTGATTTTCATAAAACAGCTTCATTCTTATTGTTTAGCTTGGTGTTGCTTTGTCTCCTGTTTTATCAATAACTGCCCTTATCTTTTTTATTACCTGTAATCTGCTTTGTTAGGCTTATTCTTTCATTTTCCTCTAGCCTCTTAAGTTGTGTAAAAGATTAATATTTCTTCACTCTTTCTTATTCTTTTTAGTGAAAGCACATAAGACTATAAAATTATATCCACACTCTTTTTGCTGCATTCTACAATTTTGAATATATGGCAATAACCTTCAAGTTTATTTCTCAATACTTTACAATTTTCATTGTGATATAAATAAAGAAAAACTAAAGAGTGAAGTTTTATTTCCAAACATACAGTTTTATTTTTGTAAAATTATCTTTCACTGACAAATTCTAATTTTACTTTTTTTCATTGTGGTTAAAGTACATGGACTGTATTTTTAAAGACTTTTTATAAAGAATATGCTGTCAATTTTTGCAAAATGTTCCACAGTACTTGGAAAAAAGGTATATTTTCCATGTTTTAGGAATAGTTATAATACCTACCACATCATTCTATTTTGCTAATTTGGCTATTAAACTACTCTGCAAACTAAAATAGTTTTCTTTCCTATTTCATTTATTAGTTTTTGATAGATTTCTGTTAAAACTTCTCCTTTTCTTTCTTCTGATTTCATGTCTTTTCTGAGTGGCAATTCTAACATTTTGAAGAGAAAGCATCTAATTATATCAATTTTTTATTCTTACTAAATACCAGAGACATCTTTGCAAACTTTACCATTAATCACTATTTTATTATTGTTTCAATTTTTAATTTTACAATCTAAACACAAAAGACTATTATTATTAATTTAAAATTAAGTATCATATTTTATCAACCTGGGATGGTTACAGTTGTTTCTTTATTCTACACTTTACCTCTGAATTTTCTTTTTTCATGCTAAAATCACCTTAAATATTCCATAAAGTTCTGGAAATATTCTATTTATCTTTACAAGTCTGAAAAATAACTATGTCATTCTGACTCTCAAATAATAGTTTACCTGGTTATACTACTAGAGAGTGATTGTTATTTTTCCTAAGCACACTGACTACATTTTTCCATTCTCTTCTCTCCTCTATTGTCCTTGCTGAGAGAAATCTGATAGATCTGTTACATCATTTAGATATTGTCACTTTGCTTTTGTAGCTTTTAAAATTCTAGAAGCCTACCTTTCCTTTTTCTCACTTGTCCACCATCAATGCATAAAATCTATTTTTTAAATTTGAAGGGGAATTTTGATGTGGGAAAACAAGACTGCATATTTCAAACTTTTGATTTGTATTTAATAATAAAATAAGAGCCAAACTGAGTCAGAATATTTCAGTTTTTCAATAAATAATTATTGAATCTTATATCTGTCAGACAACCTACTAAGCACTGGATATTCTATCTCTGATGTCGGTGTGTCAAGGGGTATGTTAGTGGTAGCATAGACACATAGGAATTATGCTTCATGGTCCTAAACCAGCAAGGTTAAAATATGTTACTAGTCTCCTTAATAGTGCTTATTGCATAAATCTTATCTTTAATTTAAATATTCTTTGACCAATACATAATGCATTGAGATTTATCAGTAAGGTTATGACTAATTTGCCCTAAGGTAGAAGTATATATGAATAAGCCTAAGAGTCCCTATAAAATGATTTAAAAAAAATCTCCCAACCAAACTAGCATTTTCTCCAAAGTCATCTTTACTGATTAAACTAAATATATATATTTTTTAATTAATTATTTTTTTAATTCCAGTGTAATTAACATACAGTGTTATATTAGTTTCAGGTGTACAATGGAGTTCTATATTACTCAGTGCTCATCATGATAAATGTACTCTTAATACCTTCAGCTGTTTCACCCTCTGGTTACCATCAGTTTGTTTCCAATATTTAAGAGTTTGTTTTTTGTTTGTCTCTTTTTTCTTTGTTCATTTGTTTTGTTTCTTAAAGTCCACATATGAGTGAAATCATATGGCATTTGTCTTTCTCTGATTGATTTCACTTAGCATTATACCCTCTAGATCTATCCATATTGTTGCAAATGGCAACACTCCAGCAGTTTAATACCTCAGGGTTAATCAATATATTGATGACCAATTTCATCCATAAAAATTCTCATAACTATCTTTTAATGGATCCTTTTTTTTTTCTTTTTAGAAATCCTATTTCCTTATAACTGTCAAGCACTTGGCTTGTAATCTGTCCCTGGCAATCAGTCAAGCACAAATAGTTGATGGCAAATTTTAATAAGAAATGCTGATTCAAATCACATTATTAGTGCATCTTTGAGAATCTAATTGTTAGATTCTCTACTACCACTGCCCGACCCTGAAGCATTTTCATTGGACAGTTCACAAATTGTTACATCATGAGTCCCCACTGCTAGGAATCTTAGGACAAATGCTACTTAATTATTATCCTCTCTCTTTGTGGTTATATCATGTAATCTCTGTTGCCTTTCGGCAACATTTTGGGGATTAGAGTGTCAAGGGTAGTCACAGATTCACCCTTTACAGAATTTTGTTTGGATGTTCCTTGTGCTGTCATTGACATTTTCAAAGATTGAACTGCTTTGGGAGACTAGATATAACTCTAGGGAAACTTAAAACTGCCAATATAATCCCACTACAGTCATATGTGGGCGACTCTGTGTACTTAAATAACCTCTGCAACAGTCCTCACATCTTTTTCACTTTCCATAGACCTTCTTTTAAAATCATCATTTGCTTCTTATATTCTCGTCCTTCTGTTTAATTCCTGTAATACCTTCCTGCTTTCATTTTAGAGTCCATTTCCATCCTTTTATAGAATTGTCAGAAATCATTTTAACCTCTGAACATCTCCAAAAATATTGGACCAAATATACAGAAAAAGTCCTAAAATATTCTCCAGAAGTTCTTGCAAGAATATCTATCTATATAAATTTGCTTATTTAAAAAGTATACATATACATATATCACTAAAACTTCAAGATTTACAACTTTGTGCAGAATTATATTAGTATTACATCTAATAAGGAAGCTTCTAGAACTTATGTAGAGAGTGCTGCTAAAGCTTAACATTAATTTTCAACTTTGTATCTTCAATTTAAAACTATTCTGAAAAAAACTATTTTGAAAACTGGAATTAAGAAAGTATAAATTATGGATGAATGGATAAAGAAAATGTGATACACACACACAAAACTGAATGTTACTTGCTATTAAAAATAATGAAATCTTCCCATTTGCAACAATATGGATGAGCAGTATGCTGAGTAAAACAAGTCGCACAGAGAAAGACAAATACTGTATGATCTCACTTATATGTAAAATCTTTAAAAAAATAAGAACAAGCTCATAGATACAGAAAACAGATTGGTGATTGTCAGAGGTGGGGGTGTGCAAAATGGGTAAAGGAGGTCAAAAGATACAAATTTCCAGTTATAAAATGAGTAAGTCATGGGAATGTAATGTACAGCTTGGTGACAACAGTTAATAATACTGTATTGCATATCTGAAAGTCATTAATAGAGTAGATCTTAAATACTTTTATCACAACAAAAATATCTTGTAGCTATGTAGGGGGACAGAGGTTAACTAGACTTACTGTAGTGATCATTTCTCAATATATACAAATATTGAATCATTATGCCATACACCTGAAACTAGTATAATATTATATGTCCACTATAGCTCTATAAAGAAAGAAAACATAAAAAAAGAATCATAGCATTTTTATTTTATTTTATTATGTTATGTTAGTCACTACACAGTACATCATTAGTTTTTGATGTAGTGTTCCATGATTCATTGTTTTCGTATAACACCCAGTGCTCCATGCAGTATGTGCCCTCCTTAATACCCATCACAGGACTAACACATACCTTCACCCCCATCCCCCCTAAAACCTTCAGTTTGTTTCTCAGAGTCCACAGTCTCTCATGGTTCATCTTCCCCTCCGATTCCTCCTCCTTCATTTTTCCCTTCCTTCTCCTAATGTCCTCCATGCTATTCCTTAGGTTCCACAAATAAGTGAAACCGTATGATATTTGACTTTCTCTGCTTGACTTATTTCACTTAGCATAATCTCCTCCAGTCCCATCCATGTTGATGTAAAAGTTGGGTATTCATCCTTTCTGATGGCTGAGTAACATTCCATTGTCTATATGGACCACATCTTTTTTATTCACTCGTCTGTTGAAGGGCATCTCGGCTCTTTCCACAGTTTGGCTATTGTGGACATTGCTGCTATGAACACTGGGGTGCATATGGCCTTTCTTTTCACTGCATCTGTGTCTTTGGGGTAAATACCCAGTAGTGCAATTGCTGGGTCATAGGGTAGCTCTATTTTTAATTTTTTGAGGAACCGCCACACTGTTTTCCAAAGTAGCCGTACCAACTTGCATTCCCACCAACAGTGTAAGAGGGTTCCCCTGTCTCACAACCTCTCCAAGATTTGTTGTTTCTTGCCTTGTAGATTTTTGCCATTCTAACTGGCTTATGGTGGTATCTCAATGTGGTTTTGATTTTAATTTCCCTGATGACTAATGATGATGAACGTTTTTCATGTGTCTGTTAGCCATTTGTATGTCTTCTTTTGAAAAGTGTCTGTTCATACCTTCTGCCCATTTTTGACTTGTTTTTTCGGTGTTGAGTTTGAGAAGTTCTTTACAGATCTTGGATACCAGCCCTTTGTCTGCCGTGTCATTTGCAAATATCTTCTCCCATTCTGTGGTTTGCTTCTTTGTTTCACTGACTATTTCCTTTGCTGCGTAGAAGCTTTTTATCTTGATGAAGTCCCAAAATTCATTTACCCTTTTGTTTCACTTGCCTTTGGAGATGTATCTTGAAAGAAGTTGCTGTGGCCGATGTCAAAGAGGTTACTGCCTATGTTCTCCTCTAGGATTTTGATGGATTCCTGTCTCACATTGAGGTCTTTCATCCATTTTGAGTTTATCTTTGTGTATGGTGTTAGAGAATGGCTGAGTTTCATTCTTCTATATATAGCTGTCCAATTTTCCCAGCACCATTTATAGAAAAGACTGTCTTTTTTCAATTGCATATATTTTCCTTCTTTGTCTAAGATTATTAGACCATAGAGTTGACGGCCCTTATCTGGGCTCTCTTTTCTGTTCCATTGGTCTATATGTCTGTTTTTGTGCCAGTACCATACTGTCTTGGTGATCATGGCTTTGTAATATAGCTTGAAATCAGGTAACGTGATGCCCCCAGCTTTGTTTTTCTTTTCAACATTTCCTTGGCAATTTGGGGTCTTTTCTGATTCCATACAAACTAGGATTGTTTGTTCCAGCACTTTGAAAAATGTCATTGGAATTTTGATCAGGATGGCATTGAAGGTATACATTGCTCTGGGTAGCATAGACATTTTAACAATGTTTATTCTTCCGATCCATGAGATGGAATGTTTTTCCATCTTTTTGTGTCTTCTTCAATTTCTTTTAGGAGTGTTCTGTAGTTCCTAGAGTATAGATCCTTCACCTCTCTGGCTAGGTTTATTCTGAGGTATGTTATGGTTTTCAGTGCTATTGTAAATGGAATCCATTCTCTAATTTCTCTTTCTACAGTTGCATTGTTAGTGTATAAGAAAGCAACTGATTTCTGTGCACTGGTTTTGTATCCTGCCACATTACTGAATTGCTGTATGAGTTCTAGTAATTTGGGGGTGGAGTCTTTTGGATTTTCCGCATAAAGTATCATGTCATCTGAGAAGAGAAAGAGTTTGACTTCTTCTTTGCCAATTTGAACACCTTTTATTTCTTTTTATTGTCTGATTGCTGTTGCTAGGACTTCTAGTACTATGTTGAACAACAGTGGCAAGAGTAGGCATCCTTGTCATGTTCCTGATCTTAAGGGAAAGTCTCTCAGCATTTCCCCATTGAGGATGATATTCACCGTGTGTTTTTCATAAATGGATTTTATGAACTTGAGGAATGTTCCCTTTATCCCTATACTCTGAAGAGTTTTAGTTAGGAAAGGATGCTGTATTTTGTCAAATGCTTTTTCTGCATCACTTGAGAGGGCCATATGGTTCTTCTCTCTCCTCTTATTAATGTGTTCTATCACATTGGTTGATTTGTGAATGTTGAACCACACTTGCATCCTGGGGATAAATCCCACTTGGTCGTAGCGGATGATCCTTTTAATGTATTGTTGGATCCCATTAGCTAGGAGTTTGTTGAGAACTTTGGAATCCACATTCATCAGGAATATCAGTCTGCAATTCTCCTTTTTGATGGGGTCTTTGCCTGGTTTGGGGATTAAGGTAATGCTAGCTTCATAGAATGAGTCTGGAAGCTTCCCTTCTGTTTCTATTTTTTGGAACATATTCAGGAGAAAAGGTATTATTTCTTCTTGGAATCTTTGGTAGAATTCCCCAGGGAATCCATCAGGCCCTGGACTCTTGTTTTTTGGGAGGTTTTTGATCACTGCTTCAATCTCGTTCCTGGTTATTGGCCTATTCAGGTTGTCAATTTCTTCCTGTTTTAGTCTAGGTAGTTTATAGGTTTCCAAGAAGGCCTCCACATCTTCCAGGATGCTTAATTTATTGGCATGTAATTGTTGATAATAATTTCTGATAATTGTTTCTATTTCCTTGGTGTTAGTCGTGATCTCTCCCCTTTCATTCATAATTTTATTAATTTGGGTCCTTTCTCTTTTCTTTTGGATAAGTCTGGCCAGTGGTTTATTGATCTTATTCTTTTAAAGAACCAGCTTCTAGTTTTGTTGACCTGATTACTGTGTTTCTGGTTTCTAATTCATTGATCTGCTCTAATCTTAATTATTTCTCTTCTAACGTGTGGCTTAGGCATCGTTTGTTGCTTTTTCTCTAGTTCTTTAAGGTGTAAAGTTAGTTGGTGAATTCAGGATTTTTTTATTTTTTTGAGTGAGGCTTGGATGGCTATGTATTTCCCCCTTAGGACCACCTTTGCAGTATCCCATAGGTTTTGGAACAATGTGTTTTCGTTCTCATTGGTTTCCACGAATTGTTTAAGTTCTTCTTTGATTTCCTGGCTGTCCCAACCATTCTTTAGCAGAGTGGTCTTTAGCTTCCAAGTGTTTGAATTTCTTCCAAATTTTTTCTTGTGATTGAGTTCCAGTTTTAAAGCATTATGGTCTGAGAATATGCAGGGAATAATCTCAACCTTTTGGTATCGGTTGAGACCTGATTTGTGACCCAGTATGTGGTCTATTCTGGAGAAAGTTCCATGTGCACTTGAGAAGAATGAGTATTCTGTTGTTTTAGGGTGGAATGTTCTGTATATATCTATGAGGTCCATCTGGTCCAGTGTGTCATTCAAAGCTCTTGTTTCTTTGTCGATTTTCTGCTTAGATGATCTGTCTATTGCTGAAAGTGGAGCACTGAGGTCTCCTACAATTAACATGTTATTATCAATATGGCTGTTTATTTTGGTTAACAGTTGGCTTATGGAGTTGGCTGCTCCCATGTTGGGTGTGTAGATATTTACAACTGTTAGATCTTCTTGTTGGATAGACCCTTTAAGAATGATATAGTGTCCTTCTGTGTCTCTAACTACAGTCTCTAGCTTAAAATCTAATTTGTCTGATATAAGAAGTGCTACCCCAGCTTTCTTTTGAGGTCCACTGGCATGGAAGATGGATCTCCATCCCTTCACTTTCAATCTGGATGTATCTTTAGGTTCAAAATGAGTATCTTGTAGACAGCATATGTTTGGGTCCTGTCTTTTTATCCAGTCTGCAACCCTGTGCCATTTTATGGGAGCATTTAGGCCATTCACGTTGAGAGTGATTATTGAAAGATACGAATTTATTGTCATCATGTTGCCTGTGAAGTCCTTGTTTCTATAGATTGTCTCTTGTAAATTTCTGTTCTGTATCACTCTTAGGGTCTTTCTCCTTTTATAGAACCCCCTTTAATATTTCTAACAGGGCTGGCTTAGTGGTCACATATTCTTTCAGTTTCTGCCGGTCTTGGAAGGTCTGCATCTCTCCATCCACTCTAAATGACAGCCTTGCCAGATAAAGTATTCTTGGCTGCATGTTCTTCTCATTTAGTACCCTGAATAGGTCTTTCCAGGCCTTTCTGGCTTGCCAGGTCTCTGTGGATAGGTCTGACGTTATTCTGATGTTCCTCCCTCTGGATGTAAGGAATGTCTTCCCCCTAACTGCCCTTAAGATGGTTTCCTCGGTTCTAAGACTTGCGAGTTTTACTATTACATGCTGGGGCGCTGGCCTGTTTTCCTTGATTTCGGGAGGGGTCCTCTCTGTGTTTAGGACACGAATGTTTGTTTCATTCCCCAGATTAGGGAAGTTCTCAGCTACGATTTGCTCAAATATATCTTTGAGTCCTCTCTCTCTCCAACCCCCTCAGGGATCCCAGTAAGTCTGACATTGGAATGTTTCATGGTGTCACTTATTTCTCTGATTCTGTTTTCATGGATTTTAAGTTGTTTTTCCCTGGCCTCCTCTTTTTCCTTCTTTTCTATCAATTGGTCTTCTAGATCACTAATTCGTTCTTCTGCCTCGCTTACCCTGCTGTTAGAGTATCTAGATTAGATTGGCTCTCATTGATAGCATTTTTTAAGTTCTGCCAGCTCAGCTTTCATTTCTGCCCTTAGAGACTCTATGTTGCCATTAATCGATTTCTCCATTCTAGCTATCATCTTCATAACTGTTACCCTGAAGTCCATTTCCAACATCTTGGTTGTATCTGTATCCATTTGTAAGTCTGTGGCAGAAGTCACAGTCTCTTGGTCTTTCCTATTTTGGGGGTTCCTCCTCCTAGTCATTCTGGAGAGGGGTGGTTGAGGGAATGTACAGAGTCCAAATTATTGACCACAACCCAAGCAAGATGCACCTGTTTTCTAGGGACCTTAGGTTTGTCCGCCTCTTGTTCTCCCAGCCTGTCTTCTGGGGGAGGGGCCTGCCATGCTGTTACTCAGGCAACCCTGTTTGGACAGAGTTGCCTTGCCCCCTATGGGGGGATGGGCTCAGTGAAAACCAGTTTTTTTGGGCTTTTGTTCTTTGGAGGCTCTCCGCGTCTCTTCCGAGAGTCCAAGCAGAAGAGATTGTTTCAAACCCTCTGCCTCAGAGCAGAGAGATCACAGTCTGTTTTTCAGTGAGCTCTCCAGGCCACACTATCTCTGTTTCTGTCTGTGCTGCTATAAACTGCAGCATCCTGGGTTGTGCACTGTTGTACAAATTTTTCCAATTATTCTGGGGAAACATGTTATTTTAATTTCAGTCTCTGAGGTAAAATTGTCTTGTGTGTATTTCCTGTTTTCAGTTAATGATAGAAAGGGTTGAAGAAGTTTTGAAGCCTGGATCACATGCTGCAAGTTACCAATGGAAAACATGGGAAGTGGCCCTCATTGCTTGCTTGCCAGCTACCTATCCAGCTACATACAGAAAACTAGCATATGAATATAGTCCTTGTACCTAAGAGGAAAAAAATTTAAAGGATGAATTATATGAATCAAATATAAGGAATTTTAATTTTAAAATTATAATTTTATTAAAATGTCTATTTAAATAGTAAAAGTCAAATCTCAAATATCTGAAGATTAGAAAAATATATTTGTTGCTAACAGCCTGAACTATCTCACATGTTCTCTTTTGAAAATGGCAGCAGAGAGTAATGAGAAGTATCCTTAGCTAAAAATAAATGTACCTCTTCCAGGCTCCAGATACTGGCCATAATTAAATATATAGAAAAGCAGCAGCTCCTGCCCTCATGAATCCACTAGTTTGAACCATTTTTTTCATTCAATATATAATTTCATTGTCAAAATTAAGTTTAAGGAACACAAAGGTGGTATTAAGTTGATTTAGCCACCTCTTGTATGATTCCTCTGTTTAAAATCATCTTTATCAATTTAAAATCACTTCCCTTTTTGACTGACTTGTTACTAGAAAACTGAATATAGAAGTGGAGAAAATCCAAGTATAAACTGTTTTATGTTTACATAAACAGATTACCAATCAGCTTGTCAAATCTGTAAATAAATCATACTATTCAAATAATGGCATAAAGTCTCAATATCCTGAAATCTGTCTGGAAAGAGTTAAGAACTGAAAAATAAGCAAAAATGGTATCTAGGGATGTTGATATATATTTGACAAAACCTATACAATAAACATATATAGGAACACACTCATTTTAGTTTATATACATCTCTAAAAAATTAAATACAGTGGTTTTCAGAATTACAAAAGGATGTGAATATTAACATAGTAATAGTTACTATGTTATTGCAAGGCAGAAGAAGTAGCATTGAAATAAAAATAGGTCAATAAGCACATGAAAAGATGTTCAACATCATCAGCATCAGACAGAATTATCACAGAACTCAGTAATTCTAGTCTTTGATATGTACCCAAGAAACAGGAAAACATGTCCACACAAAAACATGTTCATAGAGGCATATCCATAATAGCTAAAAAGTAGAAATAACACAAATGCCCATCGACTGTTAAATAAATAAAATGTTGTCCATCCATACAATGAAATATTATTTGTCAATGGAAAGAAACAAGGTACTGATTCATGCTATAACACAGATGAACCATGAAAACATCATATTAAGTGAAAGAATCAAATTACAAAAGACCACATATTGCATGATTCCATTTACACATAATGTCCAGAATAGGCATGCTAAAGAGACAGAAAGTGGATTAGTGGTTGCTAAGGAAGGAGGGGGTGGTTGTGGAAAATAGGAGTGACTACAAAAGGATCTGTACCAAAGGATTTCTTTGAGAAGGGATGCGGGATGCAAATGTTCTAAAATTGATTGTTCATGGTCATACAACTCTGGGAATATACTAAAAATCACTAAATTATGCACTTTGAATAAGGGAATTGTATGGTATGTGAACTATATCTCAATAAAGCTGTTGCAAAATAAATAAATAAGAATTGATTCCATCACAAAAAAACAAAAGAGGTTACTATTAACCTCTCTTTGTCTGTCTAGAATAGTCTCTAAAAAGAAGAGCATTATTTTTCATAATTTCATACTTCTGTTCAAGTGAATTACAATTATTCTTTGTTGTGAAATAATTTCTGACACCTTTAGTATAGTCACTGATACTGTTTAAAAACAATACCTTATTCTCTCTAAGTTGGTTGAAAAGGAAAAATATCCACAAATTTCAAATAGAGTATTAGTATAAATGACTTCTATATATAACCTTGTCCCAAGAAATATAATAGAATACATTATTAATCATGGTGTCCCTTTGGCAATAAAAAAAAAATGGAAAGAAAGAAAAATGTTTGATGAGGATATCATGTATATTTTTGTAAGTTCTGGTATAATCATTTGTATTTGCCTCTCTAGGCTCTTCACTGAAAAAAATGCAAGGCCCTCTGGATATAATAAAGAGACTGAACTAATATAAAATTCTGTTTGAAACACTCAAGTCATTTGGAACCAATATATGTTGTCATTATCCCACTGTAGTCTATCCTCATTCCTGTCCACCCTCAATTACTGTAAGTAAACAATACAGTGTTAGGAAAACTAGCCATAGCAATTTCTGTAGCGTAAAGTACTTAATGCTCTTCCCCATAAACCCTATTCCTGAAATGTGTAACTCAGCTTCCTTTAGTCTATCTTTCAACTGACTGTAATGTAGCAGTTGACATAGCTACTCTGTATTAAAATGCAAGGTGGAGCATGGCTCTTCTTTTACCAATGGTTTGCATTATTCAAGGGTTGGAGGATTGGAAGTAATTTGCATTCTTTAGAGAATACTCAGTAAGAATATATATTTCTAAACTGATTGTAATGCATCTGTGGGGAATAACAGCTTGAAACTTATACACACACACACACACACACACACACACACCCACACACAAACATACATACACAAAGTTAAAAAGAAGTAAGGGTCTTAAAGGATAGAAATAGCCCTCAGAGCAAACGAGGCTATTATTCCCCAGGCTGCAGCACTGAAAGAATCTGTGAAAGTTTGAGCCTTAAAAGGCTAATGGCACCAGCAAATACTTTAGAGTCTGACAGTTATTAGGCACTATTCTAGACTCTTGAGGATTAAACTCTACAGAAAAGAATCAAAATTCCTCCTCTCAGAGGACTTCCATTCTAATGGGGGGGCAATGACATTAAACAAATAAATACATAAGACAAAATCTGTTAGAGATATGAAGAATAAATAAAGCAAGGCAAGAGTATAGGTAACAATGGAACATGTTTGGGTGCTAATGCAGCCAGGGTGGATAGGAAAGGCTACTGTGATGAAGGGCTATCAAAATAGAAATGTGATTAAAATAAGAGTGTAAGCAATGCAACTTTAAGGAGGAAAACCATTCTAGGCAGCAAAGAGTGGAGTCTCTGAGGCATAAGCAGGACTGGACTTCTCAAACAACAGCAAGAACCACAGTGTGGACAGAACGGAATTCACAAAGGGAAGAACAGTTGAAGGTGAAATTAGTGAGGTTATAATTATAAAGATTACAAAGCAATGATTACGGTATTAGATTTTGTTCTAAGTAAGATGAGAGATGCCTTTAGAGAGCATTTAAAGAGGTGACTCAAACTGAATTTTATTTTTAAAAGGTTACACTGACGTCTTATAGGACAAGAGTGGAAAAAGGAAGACCAGATAGATGAAGATCTGGGCAAAATATGAAGATGACTTGGGTTAGGATTTAGAGATAGAATTTTTTAGAGGGGCAGTTGGGTGGCTCACTTGGTTGAGCGTCCAACTCTTGATTTTGGCTCAACGAATGATCTCAGGGCCATGAGACTGAGCCCCATGTAGGGCTCCATGCTCAGCGGAGAGTCTGCTTAAGGATTCTCTCCCTTTGCCCCTCCCCTCCTCTAAAATAAATAAATCTTTATTTTTTTTTTTTTTAAGAAGGCACCCATTAGAGTTGATGTATTTGTTAGGGTACAGTTTAAGCTGCTGTAACAAAAATATCCAAAAATATAGTGATTTAAATAAGAGAGAAATATGCTTCTCTTTCATATAAAAGTGTAGCGGTACGACACTACTCACCTTACTCTTGGAATTAGTTGTATTTCCAACTAGCCTACTTGGTTTGAGTCACCAACCCTAGGCCAAGCTATTGATATAATTTTTTAAGATTTTATGTATTCATTTTAGAGAGAGAGAAAGACAGAGAGAGCACAAGCCAGGGAGAGAGGCAGAGGGAGAGGGAGAAGCAGAGCTTCCTGCTGAGCTGGAAGCCTGACATGGGGCTTGATCCCAAGACCTGGAGATCATGACCTGAGCCGAAGGCAGATGCTTAACCAACTGAGCCACCCAGGTGCCCCTAAGCTATTGCTATTTTTAAAGAGTAAAGTCTTTTTCTAAATTGACCCATAGAACATCTCTTTGTTTTCACACCAAATCCACATTTTCATAGTTAGTCCAATCATCTAATTTCATATCCTACTGCCACAAACCTCAGGTATTCAGACTATGTGTCAGTGAGTACTAGTCACTGTGCTAGATTCTGAATACACAATAAACAGAAGAGATTTAGTCCCTGCTCTTAGAATAGAATCTACAGAATAGACAGAAGAAACAAGTGGTTTAATATAAAGTGACTTAGGTCTACAGGGGAAGTGCAGTGCCCAAAAAAGGTACCTAGAAGGAAAATGCTCTTAGGCTCAACTCCCAGGTTTTAACTTGTAGAAACCTACTGCTAGATTACAAAATCCTTTGTTTTCTAACTTGAGACCTTCCTATATATTTCATATCTGGCATTTTCAACAAGCTCTACTTCCCAGCATAGAATACCACCCCACCTGACTCAAGTGAGTTACCTGCTTTTCCTCAGGACAAAAATTTACATTGTTTTGGAGCCTTGAGTAATGCAAAGCATTAAATCCAAGGGGTCTACAGACTATTTGTATACCAATGTCTGTAGACTGAAGACATACTGTATCTTGTCTATATGTTAGGCTAAAATGCAGCTTCCAAACTGATTGGTTGAACCTAATATTGCTTACTAAATATTTTGAATATCACCCCCAATTTACATGTAAGTACTTACAAAATCTATATGAATGCAATTGTAATTATCACATGCAAAATCATATAAAGGAATTAATAAATTCACAACAGCTTCTTGATAGTATGTGGCTGCTCAATAAAATAAAAGGGTACTTAAAAGGGCAAGTACTGATTCTGCAGTTTACACCCTTGCTTTCTACAGTCTAGTGTCCCCCATGGTAGCTAAAGTGAGCATTTTAAAACTAAACCTAAGGGCACCTGGGTGGCTCAGTCAGTTAAGCATCTGCCTTCGGTTCAGGTCATGATCCCAGGGTCCTGGGACTGAGCCCCATATTGGGCTCCCTGCTCAATGGGGAGTCTGTTTCTCCCTCTCTTCCCTGGTAGTGCTCTCTCTCGCTATCTGTCGCTCTCTCTCTTTCTCAAATAAATCCTAAAAAATAATAAAAATAAAAATAAATCCAGATCATGCATTCTGTTTAGAAAACTCCAATGACTTCTCATCTCACTCAATGGCCTACAGGACTCCACTCCCAATCTCTTGCACCCCTGCATTCCTCAATCATCTTCCATTATTCCTTGTTCTCATGATTCCAGTTATAGTAGATACGGTGCTATTCCTCAAGCCAAGTAAGTTCCAATCTCAGGGTCTTTCACAAAATTCCACCCTAGGTTCTCTGCAATCACTGTTGTCTCTCCCTGGAATGATTTAGCTAACTTTTTCCCCTGTGTTCTCATCATCTTCCCAGATATGAGGGTGGACTCTGTTGGAGGGCCACTCAGATCCCTTTCATAGGCTGGTACATCCATCTTCAACTGCTGCTGATGTTGGCTGGATGAGAACTCAAAGCTACCCCTCTTTTATACAGATAACTGACCTCAACCAATGAGAGGTACCTTTTCCACAGGCCATACCAGGCCACTTCTGCCAGAGGTCAACTAACACAAGCTACCAAAGGCCAAATCATACCTCACAGTGGGACCACCTCTGCAGTGCAACTTATGCTCCAGAGCTTCCTATGGTTTACCTGAAAGTTTCCAGCTGATACCACATTCTTGCTAAGCTTTTCACCCAGCTCTATCCTGTTTGCCTTACTTCCCTTCTGAGAACACCTCCCTCTGCTTCAAAGAAATCTTTAGAAAAAGGCTATTCTAGGGAACCTACCTATGATGGATGCCTTCCCTGACCAGCATACAGCCAAGCACTCACTATCTCCCTTATCTTGCTTTACTTTTACATAGCACCTACAGCCGTATTGATTATTTTTGTTGTTGTTGTTGTTGTTGTTCATTCACTTCTTCTTCCAGTGGCATGTAACCTTCATGAGGACAGGGACTTTTTTGTTCACTGCTACATTCCCAAGCCTACAAAACTACCTAGCTCATTATAGTTACTCAATAAATATGCATTACTTAATGAATGGATAAATGGAAAGAATGAGATTTTGTTATTTTTAAAAGGACATCCATTCTTTTTTTAAAAAAAGATTTTATTTATTTATTTGAGAGAGAGAATGAGAGAGAGAGAGAGAGAGCATGAGAGGGGGGAGTGTCAGAGGGAGAAGCAGACTCCCTGGAGCAGAATGCAGGACTGGATCCTGGGACTCCAGGATCATGACCTGAGCCAAAGGCAGTCACTTAACCAACCAAGCCACCCAGACGCCGAAAAGGATATCTATTCTTGAAAGCATTGGTAAACAACAGCCTGGGCTAATTTTATCTGCAATAAAGAAGGATTCTGTTAGGGACACTGTGCTTTGAAACGAGGTCAACACTGGAATACTGATCATTTATGTAATATGTGCTTATCAACTGAGAGTTAGTTCATTAACACACTCTTCCCAAGGCTTGCAGTCTTTAAACTCGATTTTTAATCTTGTTATATTCTGACAGTCATTCACATTCCCCTCTGAATTTCTTAATTAGCCTTTGTTTCTTTTTTTTTTTTTAGATTTTATTAATTTATTTATTCATGAGAGACGGGGGCGGAGAGAGAGAGAGAGAGAAGCAGGCTCCCAAGGAGCAGGGAGCCCGATGCGGGACTCGATCCCAGGACCCTGGGATCATGACCTGAGCTGAAGGCAGACGCTTAACCATCTGAGCCACCCAGGCGCCCAGCCTTTGTTTCTTAAATAAGAATTTATTTTTTCATTAATCAGTACTTTGAACTGAGATTTTCAAAGCCCATATTGAAAATGAAAATGTATATATTTTAACAATAAAAATCATTAAGGAAAATACATTGTAACTATAGAATGGCCAATGTAAGCATTACTCATATTCAGTCGGAGACGGTCCCTAAAACAATTCTAGAGTTTCTTGAAAATTAATTTTAAAATAAGGTTATAGCTGTTTTACTGCATAGACCCTATTTGGCTGTAAAGCCAGCAAAGGAATAAAGTTTACAGTTGAGCTCTTTCATTAAGGAAACACTGGAGCTGGATATGACACATCAAAAATATTCAAATATCAAACTATGGAGATTCTGGCTGACTTTTGGCCCCTTCAGTTCACAAGCACTCTAACAGAACTCAGCCTTGATGAGTGTTTTCAGAAAATTGTCTACATTGTCAACTACACTCCACAAAAATGACTTGAATAATTTGACTTTTACAGATTTTAAAAGTCAGAAAGGATTTGAGGTTGCATGCCAACTCCACAGAAGTCTTTTCTTTAAGCAATAAATAAAGTTTGATACAATTTTTTCATAAAGAGGTTTTTGTGGTCATGAAAACCTGCTGTCTGTGTCATTAAAAATGAAGAAATCTTCTGGGGAAAATCTCAAACATATTCAAATAAAGACCTTGTAAAGATGTTTCATTATAATCTGGGAGCACATAATGAATGTACTTCTTTGCAACTAGAATTTAATACCAGTGCTTTTATGGTTTGTGATGTAACATTTGTTTCTTTTTATTCAACAGAAAAGGTCAACATGACTAATAATTAGAACTATGACTCTGAGAGAAGAAGACTGCAATTAGACTATTTTTCAACAATTAATAAACTGTCAGAAAAAGAAAGTGAATCCTTGGTGTCAGCAAAACTAGTTTACATATAGACAGGAAAAGTGATTCTTTCATGCAGATGCACACTTAGATGACCTTCCAATAATCTAACTCAAATAATAAATATACATAAAAAGCACTATCAAGATATTCAAACTAAAGCAATGGTTCTCATCCAAGGGTGATTTTTGCCTACAACGTGATGATTTGGCAATTTCTGAAAATATTTTTGGTTGCTACAACTGGAAGAGTGCCATTGACATCTACAGAGTAAAGCCCAGAGATGCTGCTAATCATCTTATAATTCATAGGACAGCAACCCATAAAAGGAATTCTCCACATCCAAATACCATGTTGATTTTGAGAAACTGAACTAAGGTCATAAAACATTCTGGTTCTGAAATTAATGAGCAAGTTTTGAAGTGCCCACAGTTATTATAGTCCTATAGTTAGGTAGTTGTCTAATATTTGAGAGACATTTTGTAGCTGTTGTAGATTCAAAGAAAAAGAATGAAAAAAAAATAAAAAAGAAAAAGAACAAGCGGTGTTAGACTTCTTAGAATCCAGAACTCTGAGATAATACTGGGATTCCAGACACTTAAATGTCATGTCATTGTCCTCTGGGGCTGTATCAGTTTGTAAAGCCTGCCGTAACAGAAGTGCCACAGGCTGGACAGCTTAAACAACAGAAATTTATTTTTTCATAGGTCTGGAGGCTAAAACTCCAAGATGAGGGTCTACAAGGTTGTTTCTCCTGAGACTCCTCTCTTTTGCTCATAGATGGCTGCGTTCTCCCTATGTCTTCACAGGATTTTCTCTCTGTGCCCATTTCTTCTGAGACACCTCTCTTTTGCTCATAGATGGCTGCGTTCTCCCTATGTCTTCACAGGATTTTTCTCTCTGTGCCTATGTCTGCGCTCTAATCTCCTCTTCTTGTAAGGACACTAGTCACTGGATTAGAGTCCACACCAATGACCTTCTTTAAATTTAACTGCTATTTAAAGACCTTATTTCCAGGGCGCCTGGGTGTCACAGATGGCTAAGTGTGGGACTCTTGATTTCAGTTCAGGTTGTGATCTCAGGGTTGTGAGATCAAGCCCCGCATCAGGCTCTGTGTTCAGCACGGAGTCTGCTTGGGACTCTCTCTCCCTCTCCTTCTGCCCCGCCCCTCAGTCTCTTCCCCGCCCCCCCATCTCAAATAAATAATCTTTAAAAATAAAATAAAAAATAAAAATAAAGACCTTATCTCCAAGTACAGTCACATTCTGAGGGACTGAGGGTTAGGACGTCAATATATAAATGTTAGTGGGACACAACTCAGCCATTAACAGGGGCATTAGTCTATCTTTGGTCCAGAAGTCCAGAGAGAGCATATCTTGCAGTCAGTGTGAAAGCTTTCCAGCCTTTCTACTGCCCTGGAGAGCACAAAAGCATACACAAGGGAAAAGTGAGCCTTATCTGAATCAATTCATAACTTTTATAAAATGACTCCGAGTTCGCCCGAAATTTTTGCAGGAAATAGTTACAAGGACTCAAAAGAAATAAAAACCATAACTTTGAATCACAGAACTAATTTGTATGTATAAAGCATTTTCCTAAACCAAACCAGAACTAGAAGAATGAGTTTCATGCAAAAATTATGTTGGTCATGTTGGCCAAAACACCACAAGCAGGGCCCAGCATAGAGTAAGACCTCAATATATATTGCTTTCTAATTGTGTGACTGTATCAATGAAGAATATTCCTTTGACATTCTATGTATTGGATGGTAGCGTGCTCCTAACCTGCCTCCTACCCAAACTCCAGTCTTCTCTCTTCCTACTTGTTGCCATGCATTTTATGATTCAGCAACAACAAATTATTGGTAGTCATATGATCAGTTTATGCTGTTTTCCTTCTCCATACAATGCCCTATTCTCTCCTTCCCTTCCCACTTTACCACCTAACCTTTCCTACTTTGAGACTGTACAAAAATCACCTAGAACATTTCTTTTTGACAGAAGGTAGTAATATTTTTAAACAGACTAATTTAAACTTTATAGATGGTACTAAAAACTATATATATGTGTGTGTACATATGTACATATGTGTATATGTACATATGCATTTGTATAAACACACATGTTCAGAAATATGTGTTATATGTATATGCATATTCATTTATCTATTCACAAATATTTATTATCTACTTTGTGTCAGACCCCTTGATAGGTGCTAAGTATATGCAATATTTCTGCCTTCAAAGAAAATATACCATTAGAATATATTACAGAATATGTGTAATAAACAGTGGCTAGCTCTGTTTATTGAAAGACATTGGAGGCATAAAACCAGTGACTAAAACAACAAACAAAATACTGACTTTTTAAAAAATAACATGTAAACTTGTTTCCTTCAAATAATTCTATTTAAAGCAATCTTATTTTTTTGGATTACAAAATCAAGCTAATCATTTTAAACTCACTAGCATTCAAAGCAACTTTTCTTGGAAATTAGTGATTAATGAAAGCAAATATTTTATGTTTCTTAAGAATGATGCATAACTCATATATTTAATTTAACCTTTAAATAGTATGGATTACTAACAATTATTCAGAGTGGGCAACTAAGATTTCCATACTGAAACTAAAAACACAGCAAAGGAAAAAGCACTGGATGAGCAGACACTATAAATTTGTCCAGACTCCCATCTTTCCCCCAACCCCAGCTGAGAGTCTAACTCTAAACAAGGTATGTAAACCATTTGAAATCATGGACTCTCTATCTATAATGCAATAAAGTTGACGTAAGTGATTTGCATTTTCACTGAAGCTAAGTTTCTATATTTTGATGAAAAAACAAATATTTGAAAATCAGCTTTTACCAAGTTTTTAATCTTGTTCTCTATATAAAAAAAATATTTTAGATACATAACCAAACCTCATATTTTAGAGGTCAGTAGTGAGCATATGACTTCAGGTTAATTGATTTTATAAATTAACATAGCGTAAAATCCTTGAGAGTTTTGTCAATAAAAGAAATTAATAATTTATGAAGTAAATTATAAAAATATATGATCATTGTTAAGATCATATATGCTAAGATCATAGCACCTGTGAAAATGTTATATGACCAATGAAATAGTTAAAGTTTCATAAAGTTTTGCCTGTAAGATAGATTGACATAACTGGATTAAAACAGGAGAAATTTTGAGGCAGTTTAATGTTCCTCTGTTTTTCTTTGTTTAACTGTATTTCCAACTATGTAGTATTTATGCAGACTAGAAATAATTGAGGAGTAATAGCTGATGAACTTTCCTCAGCAGGACTTCAACCAATACATTAAATAAACTTGTTTAAATAAAGAAAATCCATAAAAGTAATAGAATAACCAAAGGGAAATTTGTAAAAGGTGGTTAAAAACTAATGACACTTGAATTATTATAGAAAAAGAATAAACAAGGGAGTGTGTGAAGGAAGTAAATGAAGAAAATAGGGATACTTTAAAATTACCTTGCCTACAACTAATAGCAAACATTCCGGTCATTATCTTTAAATATGCAGAAAATAAAAGATGTTATCTGCATAATATTTTGTATTTTAGTCATGAAATTAAAAACAACTGTCATATTTTAGATCTTGACTGTATCCAGAGGAGGGGAAACAATATGATTAAAAAAAAAAAATCACTGGCCCAAAAAGCAAAACCATCTGGTGAAGTCATGAATGACTGAGTTGAACAGCAGGGGAGCCTACTGTTAATCATTTTTGCAGTCAATTGAGAATTTTGTAGAGAATATATTAAAGAGTAGTAGTGCAGTGACCCAAATAAATTGCTTAAAAAAAACCCAAAAATCAGTTAACATATATTATATTCCTACCAAAACTGAATACTTTTCAGAATTTGTAGGAAAAAAATGTATTTGCTTATTGCTGTGATGGAGCTATCTCTTCCAAATTTTAAGAAATCTCTACTTCATTGTGTTCTTGATCAAATTCCAAGAGGATGGGAAACTTTCCTATGTCCTACTTTCAGTATCCAAGAGATATTTGTTCCTAATGGTTCAATTCTGAACCATCAGATAAAACCAATTCCCAATAATAGATAACAAACTTCCCTGAAACTGAATACAATGAAACTTCCTTTATAAATTATTTTATGTTGCTACCGTCCTCAAGAAACCATACTTTGTGTCTTTCTTTTTTTTTAAGTAATAGAACCCCATTATTTTTAGCTTATGTGGAATTGGGACACCCAGCTACAGACTTGATTTTCGATCCTTCACAGCAGTTATGTGTGGCCATGGGATTACATCTGGGTCAAAGAGGAAACAGATATCAAATCATGGGAATCTAGTGACCTGTTTTATTCCAAGGAAAACCAAGAGGAAAAAATGCAACCTGCTAAGGATTAAATGTTTGTGTCCCCCTCAAAATTCATACATCAAAGCCCTAATTCCCAGTGTTATGGTATTTGGAGGTGGGGCCTTTGGGAGGTAATTAAGTCCTGAGGATGGAGCCCTCATGAATTGGAATAATGCTCTTTAAGAGAAGACATGAGAAAAATGACCTATATTCACCATGTGAGAATACAAGAAGACAGACAGCCACCTGTAAACCAGAAAGAGAGCTCTCACCAGAATCTGACCATGCTGGCACCCCAATCACAGATTTCCAGCCTCCAGAACTATTAGAAATAAATAAATGTTAAGACACCCCGTCTATGATACCTTCTACAGCAGCCCAAACTAAGATATAACCTGTGAGAAAACGGAAGGCAGACTACGTACTTGCTGAGCCTGTTGCTCTAGAAAATGGATTGGAAAACAAAGAATATTGGAGTGATACTGCCTCCCTGCCTCTTTCAGAAAAGTCCTGTAGAGTAAAAAGAAGCTTATGTATGAACAAGCCAGTTCCCTAGTAGAAACTGAAGAAAATAATGAAGATAGTTTCCACCTGTGGCATTCCATCTACTTTGAGAGGTGTATGGCTTCACAGGCCTGGAAAAGTCAACTGCTCTTGTGCTCCAGACAGCAGAAGCTATGTCTGTTCTTCAGAGTCTTTCTTAAATTCTCCCAATAACACCTTAGAGTCAAACAATGGAAGCAGCCCAGAAACCCAATTCAGACGAACTCCCTATTTGAAGCCTGTATTTTTAGAGGACTTCAAACTAGCCAGTATTAAGCTGAAAGTGAAAGGGAGGGTTCAAGCACAGATGGCAAGCACAAACGTAAGAAAAGATCTCAGAGGCTTAAGAATTATGAATAAAAGTAATCTCAATATGGTGATTTTCACATGAATTTAATTGGAAGCAAGTAGACTGGAAGCTTATTAAGTTTTTGAGGTATCTATATTGCCAAAGCAGCCACAAGTCTGACCAGCTAGAGCTGTGATTGTCTCGTAAACAAGGCTCATGGAGGGCATACTCTCAATGTTCACTTTAGTTGTGGTAGAGAAGGGTAATAGAAAAATACCAACCAACCCCACAGAGAAGAAATAGGGGACTTAAAAAAATGGTTGAGAGAGTCCTCTCAGAAATCAGGACAACAATCAGCTGAGCGATTTACTCCAATGCTAGAACAAGTATCTTAAAATTATTGCATACCATATTTTTGTCATTTCTCTGGAGCTGTGACTACTCCCATTCTTCTGATTTTATTAACAAGAGCTTAATCAAGGTGGTTATTCTGTTTCAGCTCCATCACTGTATACCAGGTGTCAGGAACATACGTAACTTTTGTATTCATTTATGAGTTACCAAACTTGATAAAGGGCCAAGTTCAAACTTGACAAAAGGAAAAATACAACACTCGTCTCAGCCTCAATTTTTATGTGGATAGGATAGCAAACTTGGCTCCCTCATTTTGGGAAGGAAAGAGTATGGTCTACTTGTGGGAAGTGGGAGGTGGCCAGAGGGGCAAATTACATCAGACTGTTCACCAATATTTGTTACTTAGATTTTTATTTTAATAATAGAATCTTTGGGGATTTAGCTGGCCACCTGTTCACCCAGTTTTTCTTAAAGCTAAGCATAGCATTTTGTCTGTTTGGCCAATAGGATGAAAGAGAAAGTTATGTAACTTCTGGGTTGTCTCCTTAAAAACAAAGACATTTCCTTTTCTTAATTATTTCAGTCAGACCGTGGACAAAGGGTGATCTACTTTGACAAAGCCGACAAGAACAACACCCTCAGGGATGATGGAGCAATGGGAGGGTGCTAGGTCCCTGAATGACCTAGGAAAGCAGAGCCACCCAAGCAGCTTGGTCTGCTAACTTCTAGACTGTTACATATGAGAAAGAAATACACTTAGAATTTAAGCTCCTGTATTTTGGAGTCTCTTGTAGCAGCCTGGTCTGAATCCTAACACAATATATAATTTAACATAATAAACCCATGACTGTAAAGGACAGTTAGGATTGTGAAATACAATCAATCTATAATGATATGTCTCTGAAAGAAGAGAGTAAACTTTTATAAAACAGGCATGGTAAAAGATTTTTTCTAGTGGAAGCAAGGAAAGTATCAAATAGTTTCTGGGAGACCTAGCATGATGGATGCCTTCAACACAGACGTTAGACTCAGGCACTTTTTATTTGATTTCAAAAGGTACACCATATGTACATCTGTCTCAATAAACAATCATATTTTATAATTATAAGACTCTTAAATCATCTGTCAGGCAAATCCAGATGCCAAATAAGTCAAAACCTTCAGTGTTCAAACCACTACTAAAAAATAATTTATATACCTGGGAAATCAAAGTTAATGATTTGGAAACTATTTCTGAATGTGCCATTCTATGCCCAAGATGGTACAAAGTCTTGAGGACACAGAAACGATAAGATACTGTACCTACAATCAAGAATATTTCACCTTGTTGAAAATACAAAATTAATCGACTTTAAACAATTAAAGGAACATCTGCTATTAAAAATGAATGCTTCTGGTTATAATTTGATTAAAATTATTAGTGTTAGTATGTGATTTTCTGGTAAGTTAAAAATAAATGACTAAGACATAGTTCTCATGAAAGAAATTATAATAAAGGTTAGGGATGGGGTGATTAGTGGTGGAATAGGGAAAAAAGAGAGATGCAAACATAGTCTCACACACAACAACACAAATAAGTAACATATGGCAGATATCATAAAAAGAATAAATAAAATGTTATGTCAGGTCCTTACATGGATTGGGAAATTATAGACACTAACACTGGTCTTTAGAAAATGGAAATAGAAATATAAAACATTTTTTAAAAATTTTTTTATCTGAGAGAGAGAGAGGGAGCACAAGCAGGGGAAGGGGCAGAGGGAGAGGGAGAAGCAGACTCCCTGCTGAGCACAGAGCCCAGTGCAGGGCTCCACTGCACCCCAAGATCATGACCTGAGCCAAAATTAGACATTTAACCAACTGAGCCATCCAGGCATCCCAGAAATATAAAAAATTTACTCATTCATCCATTCAACACGTTTTTTAAAATGCTTTTATTATATATATGTTATGTATTAGGCTCCTGTTCCTGACCACAGAATGTTCACTGACCAACAGTTTAGTTCTGCAATGCAGCTGCTCTGGCCAGTTGCTGAAAAGGCTGGGGTATATGGGAAGGTATAGCCCTGCTCTCAATGAGCTCATAGCCAAGAGGGAAATAGAGGAGGTAGGAGACAGATCACTGCTGATAAAGATGAGGCAAAATTATGATCAGAGTCAAAAAAAAAAGAAGGATTGAGTTAGGGCAGGAAGGAAGCAGTATAACCACATTCTGACAAATTAGGTGAAATACAGAAATATAATAGCATTCAACAAGTAATTACTCCATGTCAAAGACTGGGAAATAATACACTGTAAATAAAAATATAAATAATATGGGAGACTCATAATCTAAGTGGGGGGGGGGGGAGGTATAGAAGGACCCTGAGCTTGTCTCAGCCCTTGAAAACAGCTAGATAGTTATCAAATTATTCTGAACACCCAAGAAGTCAATCAGAGGTCTGAGAAAACAAAAACTACAAGTCTACAAGTAGAAAAGCAACCATCTTTTGAAAGGTAGGAGGTGCAAAAGTTCACTTGGGGGAGATATAGCTGTGGATGCCGTGACAGGGAGGGAGCCTAAGTATTATACCCGTGAAAAGCAAAATCTGAACTTTTAAGTTTGCTACCACGGGGAACGTGTCAGGACTAAAGGTGCTCAGGTGGTGAAGGGGGCAGAATCCCGTGAATGACAAGGTGGTCTGAGGATCTGATGTGCTGGGCTGTTCCCAGGTATAGGAGATGGGAACCCAGCATAGAACAGTAGTTCTTGGCGTTGGCTATCTGCTATAAACTGTGAACAGGCGGTTGTGTGACCGCTTTCCTGGGACAGGCCTGCAAGTGTGGTGAGACCCTCCCCCAGAGGAACAGTGCCCATCTGTGCTGCCAGCGTCCCTGAAATTTGGAGTTTTGAAACTCGGTCATGCACCTGCAATAAAAAGCCTCAGACAGGGCAGGGTGAGTGAAGGGTTCTGAGGAAAGCCAAGGAAACAAAAAGGGTGACTGCTTTTCTTGTGAGGGTTCATTGAAAACTAGGAGGTACAAACTTAACAGCTTTAACACTAAAGAGCAGGACACAGCCATTTTCTATCCTGCCCAGCAGTGCGGAATGCTTTCAGGGAGCAAAGCAGCACCACCTAGTGGAGGGCGGAGCTGTGTACACCAAGCTGCACCCCCCATGTCCCGAGCAGCATATCCACTGAAACAAGTCCACCTGAGAATATGTGCAGCAGGCCCCCCCTCCAGAAGAAAAGCACAAACAACTAGCTTGCATCAAATTTATTGATCATAGACTGCTGAAAAGCTTCAGCTCTAGGAAAAATAGGATTGAACTTCCTTTTTACTTTTATTCTTTATTTCTTTTATTTTTATTATTTTTCATTTATTTTCTTACATTTTCCAATTCCTTTATTTTTATCATTTTTTAAAATTTCTATCTATATGCTTTTCATATACATTTTTAATTTCTTGTCTACTTTTATTATTTTTTATTTTAGAATCTAGATTCTTTTAACAAGCAGACCAAAACACACCCATTATCTAGCCGGGGGGGAATGGATTTATTTGTTTTGTGTTTTTGTTCCTCTTGTTTTTTCTCTATTTTTTTCTTTTTCTTTGTTTTTTGCTGTTTTTGTTTTGTTTTTGTTGTTTTTTCTCTTTCTTCTTTTCTTTTCTGGACAAAATGATGACATAGAGGAATTCACCCCAAAAGAAAGAACACAAGGTAGAACTCACAGCCAGGGATTTAATCAATATCAATATAAGCAAGATGTCTGGACTAGAATTTAAAACAATGATTATAAGAATACTAGCTGGGCTTGTAAACAAGCATAGAAGACACTACAGAATCCCTTACCCCTTACTACAGGGATAAGAGGAAGGGCATTATATAACAATTAAAGGGTCTATCCATCAAGAAGATCTAACAAAGAAGAACTAGAAAAGGATCAGCAAATAAAGCCTAAAGCCAGGAGACAAAGGAAAATTATAATAAAGATTAGAGCAGGAATAAATGATACAGAAACAAAAAAACCAGCAGAATAGATAAACGAAACTAATAGCTGGTTCCTCGAAAGAATAAAATTGATAAACCCCTAGCCAGACTTATCAAAAAGAAAGAGAAAGTACCCAAATAGATAAAATTACAAATGACAGAGGAGAGATCACAACCAATACCACAATTATAAGAGAATACTTTGAAAAATTATATGCCAACAAACTGGGCAACCTGGAAGAAATGGGCAAATTCCTAGGAACTTACAAACTATCAAACCTGAAACAGGAAAAAATAGAAAATTTGAACAGACCCATAACCAGAAAAAAAAAGGGGAATCAGTCATCAAAAATCTCCCAGCAAACTAAAGTCCTGGGCCGTATAGCTTCCCAGGGGAATTCTACCAGACATTTGAAGACGAGTTAATGCCTTTTCTCAATCTGTTCCAAAAAACAGAAATGGAAGGAAAGCTTCCAAACTCATTCTACAAAGCCAGCATTACTTTGATTCCAAAACTAGACAAAGACCTCACTAAAAAGGAGAATTACAGGCCAATATCCCAGATGAACATGGATGCAAAAATTCTCACTAAAATGCTAGCAAACTGAATTCAACAATACATTAGAAGAAATATTCACTACAATCAAGTTATTCCTGGGCTGCAGGGGTGGTTCAATATTCACAAATCAATCAACGTAATACACCATATTAATAAAAGAAAGGATAAGAACCATATGATCCTCTCAATAGATGCAGAAAAAGCATTTGACAAAATACAGCATCCTCTCCTGATAAAAACCTTCCACAAAGTAGGGACTGATGGAACATACCTCAACATCATAGAAGCCATATACAAAAGACCCACAACTAATATCATCCTCAGTGGGGAAAAACTGAGAGTCTTTCCCCTACGGTCAGGAACAAGATAAGGATGTCCACTCTCACCTTTACTATTTAACATAGTATTGGAAATCTTAGCCTCAGCAATCAGACAACAAAAAGAAATAAAAGGCATCCAAATTGGCAAGAAGTCAAACTTTCACTGTTTGCAGACGACATGATACTCTATGTAGAAAACTCAAAAGACTCCACCAAAAATTGCTAGAACTCATACATGAATTCAGCAAACTTGCAGGATATAAAATCAGATTTTTATCTGTTGCATTTCTATGTACTGATAACAAAACAGCAGAGAAAGAAATCAAGGAATCGATTCCATTTACAATGACAACAAAAACAATAAGATACCTAGGAATAAATCTAACCAAAGAAGTAAAAGATATATACTCTGAAAACTACTGAACACTTATAAAAGAAATTGAAAAGGACACAAAGAAATGGAAAAGCATTCCATGTTCATGGATTGGAAGAATAATCATCGTTAAAATGTCTATACCACCCAAAGCAACCTACACATGTTATACAATCCCATCAAACTACCATCAGCATTTTTCACAGAGTTAGAACAAACAATCCTAAAATTTGTATGGAAACACAAAAGAACCCGAATAGCTAAAGCAATTCTGAAAAAGAAAAAACCTGGAGGCATCTCAATTCCAAAATTCAAGCCATGTTACAAAGCAATAGTCATCAAGATAGTTTGGTATTGGCACAAAAACAGACACATAGATCAATGGAACATAATAGAGAACCCAGAAAAGGACCCACAACTATATGGTCAACTAATCTTTGAGAAAGCAGGAAAGAAGATCCAATGGAAAAAAACAAAACAAAACAAAACAAAAAAACAGCCTCTTCAACAAATGGTGCTGGGAAAATTGGACAGCAAAATGCAGAAGAATGAAACTGGATCATTCTTACACCATATACAAAAATAAATTCAAAGACCTTAATGTGAGACAAGAAACCATCAAAATCCTGGAGAACACAGGCAGCAACCTCTTTGACCTTGACCGTAGCAACTTCTTACTAGACACATCATCACAGACAAGGAAAACAAAAGCAAAAATTAATTACTGGGACTTCACCAAGATAAAAAGCTTCTGCACAGCAAGGGAAACAATCAACAAAACTAAAACACAGCCTATGGAATTGGAGAGGATATTTGCAAATGACACATCTGATAAAGGGTTAGTATCCAAAATCTATAAACAACTTATCAAACTCAACACCCAAAAAGCAAATAATCCTATTAAGAAATGGGCAGAAGACCTAAACACTTTTCCAAAAAAAGACATCCAGATGGTTAACAGACATGTGAAAAGATGCTCAACATCATTCATCGTCAGGGAATAATGTATCAAAACCACAATGAGATACCATCTCACACCTGTCAAGATGGCTAAAATTAACAACACAAGAAACAGCAGGTGTTGGAGAGAATGCAGAGAAAGGGGAACACTCTTGCACTGTTGGTGGGAACGCAAACTGGTGTAGCCACTCTGGAGAGCAGTATGGAAGTTCCTCAAAATGTTACAAATAGAACTACCCTACACTCCAGCAATTGCACTACTAGATATTTACCCAAAGGATAAAAAAATACAGACTCAAAGAGATATATGTTTACGGCAGCATTATCAACAGTAGCCAAACTATGGAGAGAGCCCAAATGTTCATCAACTGATGAATGAATAAAGATGATGTGGTATGTATATACAATAGAATGTTACTCAGCCATCAGAAAGAATGAAATTTTGCCATTTGCAATGACATGGATGGATCCAGAGTGTATCATGCTAAGTGAAATAAGTCAGAGAAAGATGAATACCGTATGATCTCCCTCATATGTTGAATTTAAGAAAACAGATGAATATATGGGAAAGGGGAAAAGAAAAAAGAAGACAGGGAAACAAGACATAAGAGACTCTAAACTATGGAGAACAAACTGAGGATTGATGGAGGGATGTGGGTGGGGGATGGGCTAGATGGGTGATGGGTATTGAGAGGGCATTTGTTATGATGAGCACTGGGTGTTGTATGTAAGTGATGAATCAATGAATTCTACTCCAGAAATCAATATTGTACTGTATGTTAACTACCTAAAATTTAAATTAAAAAAAATATAAGAAGTAGAACTAGAAACAAATTGTTATAAAATACTAAGATAATTAGTACAATCAAACGCATATTTAGTATCATAGGAGCAGATCGATGGGGTTAACAAATTGTTTACTGAGTACATATTATTTTTGACAGGATGAATGAATGATTTATATTTATGTTCCGTTCAGTTCACTCTAGTTTGCACCAAAATAGAGGGAAAGAGAAAAATAAAAAGAGAGGGATTTAAAAAGTGTATCTGCACTGTCAAAGCATACAACAAAAAAGAAGCTGACAAAAAAAAAAAAAAGAGTGCCTCTTTGTAAGAAGGAATTCAGTGTTTGTCAACTCTGTGTGCTCTCTCATTAGCCCAAAAGACCCAGACAATGTCTCTTTGAGTTACCTAAAGAATATACTCACACTTAAATCGATAAAATTAGTGATCAGTTTACTGATGGCTCCATAAAAGACTCAGAGGAGAGCATTTACATCCTACATTCCACAGCAAACCACCTAAAAATTGTCAATATTTCTATATGTGAAATAATCTTCCTGGACACACTGCCATCATGAATTATGTTTGCCTTTCCCTCACTCAGAGTCCATTCTACATGTTCCCATTCTCTCTCACCTTCTTTTCATTCTGTTATCCTGCGTCCTTCCTCTATCTTCTTTGGAAATTGCAAGCTCACTTCTGTGTTTTATGCACGTTATGCAACAAATTAGCAATCACATTTTTTTTTCTTGTGCATGTACTTCTGGTCCCACACTTGACCTCCAGAGGCCAATCAAGTTATTTTTTTTTTCCTTAAAAAATGTTGATAATCGCACTTAGGAGAATTCCATTGACTAAAATAATTTTCCATCTGATTACATTGTGAATGATCTCATTTTGTTTATTACTGTTTAACAGGGCCTATGTATTATGATCAAGAGGTGGAGAATTTCCTTCACAAACACAACTTGAACACCCTGCTAGCACTGTAACCGAAGTAAAACGAACAAGCAAGAGGGTCACCACTTTCCTCCAGGTCTTTGATCCTTGTCTATTTCCCCATTTGTGAACCTTGACTAACTGACCAAACATAAGCCTTGCAGAGACAGTTCTTGGAAAGCACTATTCTGACAGTTATCAAGATAATATTACACCGGGCGCCTGGGTGGCTCAGATGGTTAAGCATCTGCCTTCGGCTCAGGTCATGATCCCAGGGTCCTGGGATCGAATCCCGCATCGGGCTCCCTGCTCCTTGGGAGCCTGCTTCTCCCTCTGCCTCCCTCTCTCTCTCTCTGTCTCTGTCTCTCATGAATAAATAAATAAAATTAAAAAAAAAAAAAGATAATATTACACCAACAATTCCAAGCAGTTGGCCTGAAAATGAATACAACCTTCAACTGCAAGTTTTGCAGCATTTAAATACAAAAACCGTTAACCCCAAGGCAAACCCTAAAGATATATGTCACTCTCTTCTCCTCTCCTAATAAAATGCTAATCTTGTTCCAACCCAGGAAGTTACCTGGTTTTTAGATGTTCCCAATGTACATCAACTAAATAATGCCTGTATCCTTTCTTTGCATCACTTATGTTATTTGGATAGCACAGAAGCATACTGATAATGTTCACCCACAAAAACACAACATTTAACATGTAATCAGTGGCTAACTAGTGAAAGACAATCTCCTTTGGCTGACCATGCACACAAGTCATTCATTTGAAATATCTGATGAGGAAAGTTGTACCAATTATGGCAAACTTCTTAATGTCTGAATTGTAATCTCCTGTATGGTCTACCTTCCTGATGCTAGTATATGCTTGAGGTCCATCCCCATTCCAGACACAAGAGATTCATGGCAGATTTCAGTTGCATCTAAATTATTTTGTGTATTCTCATATCCCTAGCACCACAGCCAGGCCCTTCTCCAGAGTCACAAGAAGGATCTTTAGAACTTTATTTTCATTACTTTTCTACTCTTTTGAAATTTATTTCTACTTTTCCTATGAACCTTTCTCCTTTATGCCCAGAGGATAATCTCTCATTTCTCTTAGCTCTCTCGCTTTTACTCTTCATCACAGGTGTACTTTATATCATTATCACATTGTATATTTAATTTAGCAGCTATTTCCAAACATTTATCACATGCATTACAGAAGACTGGACACTGTGAGATTTAGAGTGAACTTACACACTAGGAATTTAAGGAGAAGTAAATAGAAGCAGAAATGATGACATCTTGGACAAAAGGAACAGCACTAGCTAAAGCGCCAGGACTTAAAAGCCAGCAGAACCTTACTGAAAAAGTACTCAACTTTGGCCATTTCACTGAATATTTACGGAGGTAAAGGGAAGATAAAACAGTAAAGGTCATTTTTTGCAAGAGTCCTTACATAGAACTGAGAAGTTTTCACATAATTTATTAGATAATGATAAACAACTGAATGTTCCTGAGAAGTGGCTAGTAAATAAAATCAGGGTCTTCATTTTAGAAGATTAATCTAGAAATCATGCACAGAAAGGACTGGAAAAGACAGTCGTGAGAAAAAGAGACCAATTAAGAAGCTGTTGAAATACAGAAAGGGAAGAAACCAAAGGAATGTCAAAAATGTAAGATCTGCAAAGTTGTCAATTTAGATGTTGAAAAAGAAAAGCAGATGGCGCCTGGGTGGCTCAGTTGGTTAAGCGACTGCCTTCGGCTCAGGTCATGATCCTGGAGTCCCGGGATCGAGTCCCGCATCGGGCTCCCTGCTCAGCAGTGAGTCTGCTTCTCCCTCAGACCCTCCCCCATCTCATGCTCTCTCTCTCTCTCTCTCTCTCTCTCAAATAAATAAATAAAATTTAAAAAAAAAAAAAGAAAGAAAAGCAGAAACTTTGGATTTTGAGCCTGAGTGACAGACAGAACATCATGATAAAATCATGAGCTCTTTTTCAGGTATGTGTAGTCATGTAGCCAAGTACTCATACTAGAATTTAGGTCTATATTGAAAAAAATTACTTTTCTATTGTTTTCTATAATCTTGCCTTTCTCAAAGAGCCTTATCTGTTTCTGATTAGTGAAGGGGGGTAAGGATAACTAAATGTGCAGTCTCATTTAAAGAGCCATTTGAATACAGTATCTCTTAGATAAAATATGCTCTGATAGGGGCGCCTGGGTGGCTCAGTCGTTAAGCGTCTGCCTTCGGCTCAGGTCACGATCCCAGGGTCCTGGGATCGAGCCCCGCATCGGGCTTCCTGCTCCACGGGAGGCCTGCTTCTCCCTCTCCCGCTCCCCTGCTTGCGTTCCCTCTCTCGCTGTGTCTCTCTCTGTCAAATAAATAAATAAAATCTTTAAAAAATAAAATAAATAAAATTTAAAAAAATATGCTCTGATAATTGATCCCTTGCTCCTAGGGGAGGAGTACGGGTTATTACTTTTATGCTATGGGAGAGGAAACATAAAATCCTCACTCTTTCTCCTCCAATGGTTCAACAACGCTCTTGTCTCCTGGATTCTGATTGTTCTGCTCTCTTTTGATGCTGACCTCTATGGTTAAGATATCTCAGAGGCCATGCTTTGGCATAAGCGCTGCTGCTTGGGGTATTCATATCTGACTACCTTCACCTTCAATCTTGCTGTAGAAACCTCTGGTCTGCCTACAACTTTTATTTGGCTCTGATTAGGATCATCCTCCTTATAGTCCTCACTTGATCCCAACAGTGTTGGGGATCCCAACAACCCTCTTCTGGCAAGATCCATCTGAGAACCAAGGGTGTCTGAGAAAAGCTAATCCGCAGGACCATTTTTCTTTTACCTTAATAGGCTACCCTGTCCAGTTCACTTTGAAGTGGTTGTGTACCAGTTACTTACATGACCCCCGCAAGTACCCTCCTCTTGAAGTTTCAAAAGGGAAATGGGTATCCCCCTGACTTTGTTAATATTTTCTCTTTTCTAATGTACCTCTGGGCTACAGCCCAGAAAAGGGAAAATGTGGACCCACAAGTAGTGGCTTTATTTGCCTCTCTTTCTTCTTCCTAAAATCCACTAGGCTGAGACTTCAGAGAGGGTGAAGTTATGCTCTCTAAGTTACAGGAAAGCTCTGAAATGACTACTCCAAGATGAGTTGTTTATTTGCAAATATGGGGAATGTAAAAATAATGGAACTCTTCTCTCTAGAATAGCTAGTAGTTTGATTTATCATTATGGGAAGAAATTGCCAACACTAACTTCAACACCAAAAAACCTTTCTTAAAACATACTTCTTTATTCTTTTCTCACTTTTATTTTTTGGGCACTTTCCCTTTGCATTCCTTCCACAGCAAATCCTAATCTGCCCCAGGCATATTATTGCCTGAGGCAAACTAAGACAATAGTCTTGTACTCTGAAAGGCAAAATAAAAAAGTACATCAATAATTTTCAAAATATTGCCCCACTGCCCATGTTCAAACTACCTGCAGAACATTTAGGAAAATAAATCCCCCTTAGAAAATCCAGAGAGATTTGTTTCCCCATTTTAACTTAGAGTCTAAGCAATGTTCTAGTTTTTATTCGGCCTCTTATGATTAATCATCACTAACGGAGTTTGGCTGTAAACAAGGAGAAGTTTATATACCTTTAAACCCATATAGTTTAAACAATATATTTCAGTTTCTTAGAAAATATGACAAGAACTTGATATATCCAATCATAATTTTTAAGTACCAAAAAGTCCCATGACCCACCCTTATTTAACAATGGCAACTATCTTGTCATTGCAGCACTATAAATACCATTAGAGAACACATACAAACAGGTCATCAAACCGGCAAAGGTTAAAGGAGGGACCATAGGAGATACAAAAATAATCACAGCCAAGAGTCAGATCTCACAGACCCCAAGGTCAAGGCAAGCACAGACCTAGAACCAGATATAACAGAGTTAGAGCCAAAGACAGCAGGAGAGAGGACAGACTGTTCATTAAGCCAGCTGGGACATGGACAGGCTGGCCAAGAGATGAAAATAGCAAAAGGCCACCAGGCATCAGGGTAAATTAGTTTTGGGAAGCCATAGGGATGAGATAAGGATTTGGGATTGATATTCAAGTCTTTTTGTCCTCACAGGAACTGGTATTAAATTGGCCAGTGGACAGCTGACAGGGAATGATCATTTTTCTTGTGGCTGAGGTTACTGCTCGTATTTGCCTCACACAGTAATCTCTCTGTAGCTTCCGACATCTGACTGGGTGAGTCAGGCTGATTTGAGAAAAATAATTTTTAAGATCCATATTATTAAAGGTCCAGAGTGACTTCAGGTGAAGATAACAGTTGGAACGGTAGTACCTTAAGTTGAGGGGCAAATGGAGATGGAATCAGAGTTCAGCAGAGCATGAGGGAATGTTAGATGATTGCCTAGAACACTGAATCAAACATACGCTGCCTGTGGATCTGAAGATTCAAGTCAAATAAGATATAAACTAGGCAGTGTTCCAGCTGATGCAATAAAAATCAGGAATCCAAACAGACCTACAAGAAACCTCTAGGTGGTCTCAGAATCAGAAGACTTATATTATTAGGCAGGTTATTTTTCATTTAGAAAAATGAAAAATATATTTTTAAAATGGTAAAAGTCCAATTTCTACAAGATCTGAGGACACGACAGGTTTTGTTAATCTAGTCATTTTTGAATTTGTGTATCTAAACAACAGTAACTCATTAAATTCTTTCACTGATGGCCAATGCCAATTCAAATGTCATCAATGAGCACTTGAAATTCATCAAGTTAGCAGGAACTGAGTTCTTACTAGAGATCTTTTAGGTGGTTTTTTTTTTTTTTAAAGATTTTATTTATTTATTTGACAGAGACACGGCGAGAGAGGGAACACAAGCAGGGGGAGTGGGAGAGGGAGAAGCAGGCCTCCCGCGGAGCAGGGAGCCTGATGCGGGGCTCGATCCCAGGACCCTGGGATCATGACCTGAGCCGAAGGCAGACGCTTAACGACTGAGCCACCCAGGCGCCCCGATCTTTTAGGTGTTCTAAAGTAATTTAACATTTATATAAACCCTACTTTTCTCTGAATTACTGTCAAGGATATGAAGTCAGATCCCTTTCTCTACATACCTGTTACCTTTTCTTCTCTTAAGCCATCATTTCATAGAGTATTTAATGAGCCCCTTCATTCAACCAACACCTATTGATAAGCACTCAGCTCCGTGATGTAGAGGATGTAAAGACATATGACATATACTCTGTGTTTTCAGCATTTGGAATAAATATAATTGGAGATGGAACATTGTATGTTGATGTTGCTGAATTCCATTTCTTTTAGAAAAGTAGACATTTGTTAGGATTAGCAGCAGGTTTTAACAAAAAACAAATCACACATCCCCCATAGTAGCAATTAAAATTTCAGAGGGTCAAAACTGTGTATGTTGACAGGAAAAGGTTAGACTAAATATACAGAAGTGAAGATCTTCTAGCTGCTGTTCAAAATGAGGCCTTCCGGGGGGCGGAGCAAGATGGCAGAGAAGTAGGAGACCTGGGTTTCGTCTGGTCTCAGGAATTCAGCTGAAAAGGGACCAAACCATTCTGAACACCTAGGAACTCAACAGGAGATCGAAGAGAAGAATAGCAACAACTCTCTGAATGGAAAAGCGACCACTTACTGGAAGGTAGGACGTGCGGAGAAGTGAATCCGAGGCGATATTCGAGAGGATAGACGGCGGGGGAGGGGGCCTCCATCGGCCGCTTCTGGCAAGTGCTAGAGACGCGGAGTACAAAATCGGAACTTTTAGAAGCCGGCTTCGCTGAGGGACGTCGCTCCAGTGGCTAAGCAGGAGGTGGAACCCTCGTGGGACACTGTGGTCTCAGGACCCTCGGGGTCACAGAAAGACCGGGGATGCCTGAGTGTGGCAGAGCTCCCAGGTATCGGAGCGGGGAAGCCGGCTCCAGAGACGGAGCCGAGGCGCGGGCTCTCAGCTCGGGGTTGCCATAAACCGTGATCCATGGCCCAGTCGGGCCACTGCTCCTCCAGCAGGGACCCAACAAGCGGCAGAGCTGGGGAGACTCCCCTTCCTCCCCGGGGAGGAGCGACGCGGACGCACACTGCAGGGATCTGCTGGGTTTGGAGACTCCACACGGGATCGGGTGCCAGAGATAGAAATGCTCGGTCACGGGCTGGGTGAGCACAGAGTGTGGCCGGAGACCAGGGACACAGGAGTGACTGCTTTTCTCTGGGGCGCACTGAGGAGAGGGCCCTGAGTTCTCAGCTCCTCCAGGCAGAGATTGAGAGGCCACCATTTTCACTCTGGTCCTCCAAAGCTGTACCGAGAGCTTGGAGGTAACAAAAGCACCGGAGGGCAAACCCGAGCAGATTGCTTAGCCCGGACCGGCAAGGGCGGGGCAATTCCACCTCCGGCAAAGACATCTGGGAACCACGGCAACAGGCCCCTCCCCCAGAAGATCAGCAGGAACAGCCAGCAAGCCAAGACCAAGTTTACCGATCAAAGAGAACAGGAGACCTCCAGCGCTAGGGGAATACTGCACATAGAATTCATGGCTTTTTTACCATGATTCATTAGTTTTCAAAGTTGATTTTTTTAACTGTTTTTTTCTTTTTTTGAATTTTTCTTTTTCTCTGTTTCAACCAACATCTTATCAATCCCTTTTTTAAAAAATTTTTTTTATTTTTCATTTTTAGAGTCGTATTTTATCCCTTCATAGTAGTTACCCTTATTTTTGGCATATAAATATATAAGTTGTTCTCTCTTTAATATTTTGAGATACAGTTTCTTCTAACAGATCAAAATATACCCTAAATCTCTAGTGTACGGCTTTGTTCTAGTCTCCTGGCTGATCACATTCTCTCCCTTTTTTCTTTTCTTCTTAGTTTTTTAATCTTCTTTCTTTTTTCAAACAACTTCTTATCTTATCAATTCCTTTTATAAAATCTTTTATAACTTTCATCTTTACAGTCATCCTCCATCCCTTCATTCTATCAACCCTTATTTTGTACATATATGTCTTTCTTCCTTTAAAATATTAGGAGGCACTTTCTTCTAACAGACCAAAATACACCCAAAATCTAGTGTGTGGCACTGATCTATACACTAGTCTGATCATATTTGATCATATTCTGGGTTTTTTTGTTTTGTTCTGTTTTGTTTGTTTTTATCTTTTTTCCCCCCTCTCTTTCTTTTTTTTTTTTCTTTCCCTTTCTTTTCCCCTGGTTTCAGGTCTTTTCTGATTTGTATAGAGTATAATTGCTGGGGAGTTGTTAACCTGTTAGCATTTTGTTCTCTCATTCATCTATTCTCCTCTGGACAAAATGACAAGACGAAAAAAATCACCTCAGCAAAAAGAACAAGAGGTAGTACTGTCTGCCAGGGACCTACTCAATACAGACATTAGTACAATGTCAGACCTAGAGTTCAGAATGATGACTTTAAAGATACTAGCTGGGCTTGAAAAAAGCGTGGAAGTTATTAGAGACACCATTTCTGGAGAAATAAAAGAACTAAAATCTAACCAAGTCGAAATCAAAAAGGCTATTGATGAGGTGCAATCAAAAATGGGGGCACTAACTGCTAGAATAAATGAGGCAGAAGAGAGAATCAGCGATACAGAAGACCAAATGATGGAAAATAAAGAGGCTGAGAAAAAGAGAGATAAACAACTACAAGATCACGAGGGCAGAATTCGAGAGATAAGTGATACAATAAGATGAAACAACATTAGAATAATTGGGATCCCAGAAGAAGAAGAAAGAGAGAGAGGGGCAGAAGCTATATTGGAGCAAATTATAGCAGAGAACTTCCATAATGTGGGGAAGGAAACAGGTTTCAAAATCCAAGAGGCACAAAGAACCCCTCTCAAAATCAATAAAAATAGGTCAACACCCCGACATCTAATAGTAAAACTTACGAGACTCAGAGACAAAGAGAAAATCCTGAAAGCAGCTCTGGAGAAGAGATCTGTAACCTACAATGCTAGAAACATTAGATTGGCAACAGACCTATCCACAGAGACCTGGCAGGCCAGAAAGGACTGGCATGATATCTTCAGAGCACTAAACGAGAAAAATATGCAGCCAAGAATACTATATCCAGCTAGGCTGTCATTGAAAATAGAAGGAGAGAGAAAAAGGTTCCAGGACAAACAAAAACTAAAGGAATTTGCAAACACGAAACCAGCCCTCCAAGAAATATTGAAAGGGGTCCTCTAAGCAAAGAGAGAGCCTAAAAGCAGCATAAATCAGAAAGGAACACAGACAATATACAGTCACAGTCACCTTACGGGCAATACAATGGCACTAAATTCCTCTTTCAATAGTTACCCTGAATGTAAATGGACTAAATGCCCCAATCAAAAGACACAGGCTATCAGACTGGATTAAAAAACAAGACCCATCAATATGCTGTCTGCAAGAGACTCACTTTAGACCCAAAGACACCCCCACATTGAAAGTGAGGGGGTGGAAAACCATTTACCATGCTAATGGACACCAAAAGAAAGTTGGGGTGGCAATCCTTGTATCAGACAAATTAGATTTTAAAACAAAGACTGTAATAAGAGATGAAGAAGGACACTATATCCTACTTAAAGGGTCTATCCAACAAGAAGATCTAACAATTGTACATATCTATGCCCCTAACATGGGAGCAGCCAATTATATAAGGCAATTAATAACAAAAGCAAAGAAACACATTGACAACAATACAGTAATAGTGGGGGACTTTAACACCCCCCTGACTGAAATGGACAGTTCATCTAAGCAAAAGATCAACAAGGAAATAAAGACTTTAAATGAAACACTGGACCAAATGGACTTCACAGACATTCAGAACATTCAGTCCCAAAGCAACGGAATACAAATTCTTCTCTCGTGCCCATGGAACATTCTCCAGAATTGATCACATCCTAGGTCACAAATCACATCTCAACCGGTACCAAAAGATTGGGATTATTCCCTGCATATTTTCAGACTACAGTGCTTTGAAACTAGAACTCAATCACAAGAGGAAAGTCGGAAAGAACAGAAATACATGGAGGCTAAAGAGCATCCTACTAAAGAATGAATGGGTCAACCACGAAATTAAAGAAGAATTAAAAAAATTCATGGAAACCAATGAAAATGAAAACACAACTGTTCAAAATCTTTGGGATGCAGCAAAGGCAGTCCTGAGAGGAAAGTATATAGCAATACAAGCCTTTCTCAAGAAACAAGAAAGGTCTCAAATACACAACCTAAACCTACACCTAAAGGAGCTAGAGAAAAAACAGCAAATAAAGCCTAAACCCAGCAGGAGAAGAGAAATAATAAAGATCAGAGCAGAAATCAATGAAATAAAAACCAAAAGAACAGTAGAACAGATCAACGAAACTAGGAGCTGGTTCTTTGAAAGAATGAACAAGATTGATAAACCCCTGGCCAGACTTATCAAAAACAAAAGAGAAATGACCCAAATCAACAAAATCATGAATGAAAGAGGAGAGATCACAACCAACAGCAAAGAAATACAAACAATTATAAGAACATATTATGAGCAACTCTATGCCAGCAAATTAGATAACCTGGAAGAAATGGGTGCATTCCTAGAGATGTATCAACTACCAAAATTGAACCAGGAAGAAAGAGAAAACCTGAACAGACCTGGAACCACTAAGGATATTGAAACAGTCATCAAAAATCTCCCAACAAACAAAAGCCCAGGGCCAGATGGCTTCCCAGGGGAATTCTACCAAACATTTAAAGAAGAATTAATACCTATTCTCCTGAAACTGTTCCAAAAAATAGAAATGGAAGGAAAACTTCCAAACTCATTTGATGAGGCCACCATTACCTTGATCCCCAAACGAGACAAAGACCCCATCAAAAACAAGAATTACAGACCGATATCCTTGATGAACATGGATGCAAAAATTCTCACCAAAATACTAGTCAATAGGATCCAACAGTACATTAAAAGGATTATTCACCATGACCAAGTGGGATTTATCCCTGGGCTGCAAGGATGGTTCAACATCCGCAAATCAATCAACGTGATACAATATATTAACAAAAGACAGAACAAGAATCATATGATCCTCTCAATAGATGCAGAAAAAGCATTTGACAAAGTAAAGCATCCTTTCTTGATCAAAACTCTTCAGAGTATAGGGATAGAGGGTACATACCTCAATATCATAAAAGCCATCTATGAAAAACCTACAGTGAATATCATTCTCAATGGGGAAAAGTTGAGAGCTTTCCCCCTAAGGTCAGGAACGCGGCAGGGATGTCCACTCTCACCACTGCTATTCAACATAGTATTAGAAGTCCTAGCCACAGCAATCAGACAACAAAAAGAAATCAAAGGCATCCAAATCGGCAAAGAGGAAGTCAAACTCTCACTCTTCGCAGATGATATGATACTGTATGTGGAAAACCCAAAAGACTCCACCCCAAAACTGCTAGAGCTCATACAGGAATTCAGTAAAGTGGCAGGATATAAAATCAATGCACAGAAATAAGTGGCATTCCTATACACCAACAACAAGATAGAAGAGAGACAAATCAAGGAGTCGATCCCATTTACAATTGCACCCAAAACCATAAGATCCCTAGGAATAAATTTAACCAAAGAGGCAAAGAATCTGTACTCAGAAAACAATAAAATACTCATGAAAGAAATTGAAGAAGACACAAAGAAATGGAAAAACGTTCCATGCTCATGGATTGGAAGAACAAACATTGTGAAGAGGTCAATGCTACCTAGAGCAATCTACACATTCAATGCAATCCCCATCAAAATACCATCCACTTTTTTCAAAGAAATGGAACAAATAATCCTAGAATTTGTATGGAACCAAAGAGACCCCGAATAGCCAGAGGAATCTTGAAAAAGAAAAGCAAAGCTGGCGGCATCACAGTTCCGGACTTCCAGCTCCATTACAAAGCTGTCATCATCAAGACAGTATGGTACTGGCACAAAAACAGACACATAGATCAATGGAACAGAATAGAGAGCCCAGAAATGGACCCTCAACTCTATGGTCAACTAATCTTTGACAAAGCAGGAAAGAATGTCCAGTGGAAAAAAGACAGTCTCTTCAACAAATGGTGTTGAGAAAATTGGACAGCCACATGCAAAAGAATGAAACTGGACCATTTCCTTACACCACACACAAAAATAGACTCAAAATGGTTAAAAGACCTAAATGTGAGACAGGAATCCATCAAAATCCTAAAGGAGAACCCGGGCAGCAACCTCTTCGACCTCAGCCACAGCAACTTCTTCTTAGAAACATCACCAAAGGCAAGGGAAGCAAGGGCAAAAATGAACTATTGGGATTTCATCAAGATAAAAAGCTTTTGCACAGCAAAAGAAACAGTCCACAAAACCAAAAGACAACTGACAGAATGGGAGAAAATATTTGCAAATGACATATCTGATAAAGGGCTAGTATCCAAAATCTATAAAGAACTTGTCAAACTCAACACCCAAAGAACAAATAATCCATTCAAGAAATGGGCAGAAGACATGAACAGACATTTTTCCAAAGAAGACATCCAAATGGCCAACAGACACATGAAAAATTGCTCAACATCGCTGGGCATCAGGGAAATCCAAATCAAAACCTCAATGAGATACCACCTCACGCCAGTCAGAATGGCTAAAATTAACAAGTCAGGAAATGACAGATGTTGGCGGGGATGCCGAGAAAGGGGAACCCTCCTACACTGTTGGGAATGCAACAGTGGGAATGCAAGCTGGTGCAACCACTCTGGAAAACAGTATGGAGGTTCCTCAAACAGTTGAAAATAGAGCTACCATATGATCCAGCAATTGCACTACTGGGTATTTACCACAAAGATACAAATGTAGGGACTCGAAGGCGTATGTGCACCCCAATGTTTATAACAGCAATGTCCACAAGAGCCAAACTGTTGAAAGAGCCAAGATGTCCATCGACAGATGAATGGAGAAAGAAGATGTGGTATATATACACAAGGGAATATTATGCAGCCATCAAAAGGAATGAGATCTTGCCATTTGCAATAACATGGATGGAACTGGAGGGTGTAATGCTGAGTGAAATAAGTCAATCAGAGAAAGACATGTATCATATGACCTCACTGATATGAGGAATTCTTAATCTCAGGAAACAAACTGAGTGTGGCTGGAGTGGTGGGGGGTGGAAGGGATGGGCTGGCTGGGTGATAGACATTGGGGAGGGTATGTGCTATGGTGAGCGCTGTGAATTGTGCAAGACTGTTGAATCACAGATCTGTACCTCTGAAACAAATAATGCAATATATGTTAAAAAAAAAAAGAAGAAGAAGAAGAAGAAGAAGATAGCAGGAGGGGAAGAATAAAGTGGAGTAAATCGGAGGGGGAGAAGAACCATGAGAGACGATGGACTCTGAAAAACAAACAGGGTTCTAGAGGGGAGGGGAGTGGGGGGATCGGTTAGCCTGGTGATGGGTATTAAAGAGGGCACGTTCTGCGTGGAGCACTGGGTGTTATGCACAAACAATGAATCATGGAACGCTACATCAAAAACTAATGATGTAATGTATGGTGATTAACATAACAATAAAAAATACTGTCAAAATGAGGCCTTCCGAATTGCTGAAGCATAATCAGCATGAGGTCCTTTATGTGATATGAGGAGTTATAGAGAGGGCTTCATTTATTGTATTTGTCTTTCATAGAAGCATTCATAAAACACAATTATGATTTTTATGTTTGGTTGTTTATGTAATGCCTGATCTTCCCATTTGACTGTGGGCTTCATGAGGATAGAGACATTTGTGTACTTCACCATTGCATACTCAGTTCCAGAAAAGATCTTGGACACAGAAGACAGCCAGTAAAAAATTACTGAATGAAAAGAATTTGAGCTAAATTTCAGGACTGTAAATATGACATGAAGTAGGCTCAAGTGAGCTCTCCAAATCCACAGTAGCTGGGATTGTGTTAAGGGCAATGCAATACCTTGCTGAGCTCAAGGTCATCTTCATTTTGAGAGATACAAGAGATCAGATTGGTTTCAAGGCCTCTAGGAGACTTTGATCCTTTTCAGGTCACCCATGACAGTAAGCACACAGGCATTTTCTGAGGGACCTTTGAGATAAAGAATACTTTTGAGAGCAGAGGGTCACCCTTGACATTCTGCCTTGTTACACAGTAACAAAGTCATTTAACCAACCAGCTTTGTAGAGGGTACTTAGTCCAGACTATTTTCGATGCTGTGTCAGATTTAGTTCTTCCCCAGATCAGCATATTCAGGTCAATGAACTGCCCTTCAACCTCTGAAGCATTCTCTAGTCCAATTTTGTTGGGGAAGAATGTATTCTTTCCATTTTATATTCCTTTTTCCATTGTCTTTTAGCATTAAGTTTCTATGAAACATTCTAGAAAGAGCTGCAGACAACCCAGCAGGGGGTTGTATTACACATAAAATCACTGCTTAACTGACATCAGTTTTGCACCCCTGCCATTTGTTTATAACTTCTCATTTTTGCCCTTCATATGAATTGTATATAAATACACTCAAAATAAACTCATTATGGAGTTGGAAGTTGAACATATGTCTGAAATGTCACAGCATTCTTTGCAACCAATGTAAGAGTGTCTACGGATTACCATTTTTATTTTCAATAATAAAAGCTTTTCCTTTGAAGCAAAGTTCCAGCATTTAAAGCACAGCTCCCAACAAATTTTTGTTTGATACAGAAACACCATTTTTAAAAGTCTTATTTCCTGCCAATGTGGTACCACTGGGAATTTTATAATAGTTAAATGACAAAAATATATGTCATAACTCTCTTAGCACAAATAGTTTTTTAAGAGTTCAACACCAATCTTTAGCTTTATTTGCCCATACTACGGTGTCAATGATAACATAAATCAAAACATTTTCTAAATATATATGTGTAGATAGTCCTCAATATATGTGTATTCAACAAATAATTACAAATGGAATTGTCTTTTCTAGAAAAGGAGGAGAAACTTAAATGTCTGAAATAAAAAACTTTAAGACCATACATGCTTCAATTTCAGATTACTGATTAATTTATGATCCATATACTTATAAAGATGCTTTGGAAGTTGAAAAAATTTAGATTACTATTTGTTTACATTTTGCTTAGTAACAAATGCCACCAAAATCACAGTGGCATAATAAAACAAAAGGTTTTTTTTTTTTTTTTTTTTCTCACTCAGATAAAGTTTACTATTCAGGCAACCTCGATGTTGTGGCATTTCCTTCTCAACTCCCAGTTTCAGACCTCACCAGAATAGATATGAGCATGGAGACTATCACACCAGCTCCTAAGTAGTTAAGCTCCAAAGTAATTCCTATCATTCCCAGTCACAGGCTATTGAGAAGGACCAGTCATATAGTCCCACCATGCAAAGAGGCCACAAAATGTTCCCATAAGCACAAAGAGGTGAGAACTGGTGACATTTGGTGAACACTAATAATGTCTACCTCAAAACTCCATCAACATAAGACAAATTTAACTTAAAGTTACCCCTCTCTGCACAGGGCTGAATAATGTCCCCAAAATTCATGTCTACAAGGAACCTTAGAATGAGACCTCATTGAGAAAAGGGTCTTTGAAGGGGTAATTAATTAAGATGAAGCCATACTAGATTGAGGTGGGCCCCAAATTCAATGACTGGTGTCCTTCTGAGAAGGTCATATGAAGACACAGAGAGACATGCAGGCAGAATACCATATAAAAACAGATGGAGGGGTGCCTGGGTGGCTCAGTCGGTTAAGCGACGGCCTTCAGTCCATGATTCTGCAGTCCCAGGATTGAGTCCCACATTGGGCTCTCTGGTCGGAAGGGAGTCTGCTTCTCCCTCTGACCCTCCCCCTTCTCATGATCTCTCTCTCTCTCTCTCAAATAAATAAAATCCTTTAAAAAAAAAAAAAAACAGATGGAAACTGGAGTGGTGATTAAAGTGATGCCAAGGAATGACACAGACCGTCAAGGAACCACCAGAAACAGGCATGGAAGAGATTCTTCCCCAGAGCTTCTAGAACTGACCAGTCTTGCCAATACTTTGATTCCAGACTTCTAGCCTCCAGAACCATGAGAGAATAAATTTGTTATTTTAAGCCACCCAGTTTGTAACAACTTGTTATGCAAGCCCCAGGAAACTAATAAACCACCCCCAAAACAAGGTGGTAGGTAGAGAATTCAATCACTTCTCCTTTGTTCCCGATCTTTAGAGACATACAGAGACACTCTCACAGTAACTCCTGAGACTTGCCTTTATTTTAACAACTTACAATACTTGTCTTGAGGAAATAGTCATAAAATATGTTATATTTCATTACTAGAACTCAAAAAGACATAATTTAAAAATTGACTAAAGAATCAGTCTGTTCTTATGTTAATATTCTATTAAAGTATTTGCTCTGGAACTCTGGAAATTCATTAAGAATTTGATGTCTCCTGGAAAACTAAGAACAATTAGAATAGTGCTAATGGTCTGTACATTTTCTTGTATTTTTACTTGTTTCACTAGCGATGAAGAGGTCAAGCATATTGAGTTTGGGGTTAGAATTACAGTTAAACACTTATAAGAATGTTAGAATTTCTGTGCCAAGGTCACCATTTAGCAATTTTACAAATAGCTAAATGGGGTGCCAAAATTAGGTTGTAATAAAAACCAGATCAAAGGGAAAACAGAAGTGAGGTACTTAAATTACTTCTCCTTTTAAAGATGTTAGACACCCTGTAACATACCATCTCTCTTCTTATGAATAATACTTTATTCTCTCCTAAATTGCCATCTTCCAGCAATAGATAAAATCTAGCCATTTCCAAAATGTTTTCAGAATATTTTGATTTTCTGGGAACACTTTTTCCCTTAATGTTTGCAATGAAGCAGAAAGGAACCACAAAAAACTGCAATTTCTATTACATCAATTTATTGACAATATTTAGTTTCACTTTGCAAGTGCAACCACCTTTGAAGCATGCTTATTGTTCTTTGCTGCATCTTATTTCAAACTCATTTCTAATAATGTTAGCATCTGAGCTTTTGTGGCATATCTAGTTATGTGGAAGAAAATCACTGAAATGGTCTATTACAACCCTGAAATATACCCAGGCATTATCTCTGTAGTACTGCCATGACAGTCATTTACATAGTAACTCTGAGGGTTTAATTCACTTCAATAATGTCCTGTGATGGCCAAGGGCTGATATATGAGCTCTGCACTGGGAATTACAATCAAATATATCATTTTAATGTATCCATATGGATACATGTGTCATTCTGAAATTCATAATAACTAGTGTCATCATATTATGAAAGCTAGAATTTCCATGCTTATAGTCCTACCAAGTCCACATGGTTTCCCTAATACTGTATTTTGTTTTAACACTGCAATACCCAGATTGAAATAGACTGAAATTATTCTTTGCCATGATTGTTATTAACTGAAACCAGAGCATTAAAATGAGTAGCCCTGAGAAAGAGAGACCAGCTTTCTGATCTCTCTGTGGAATAGTGTTTACCTGCTTTGGATTGTGGAGACCAAACTCAGTCCCAATTTTCTTTATATAATTCACATAACTAGGTGATACATGTTTTTCCAATTTGCACAAAGATCAGCTGTTCTTCCACTTCTTCCAATATTTCACTCAAGTGCATGCTGGGTATTTTTTTCAACATTCAGTAGAGTCTAGATTTTATGTAAACCCTGTATAAATATTTTCCAGGAAGTCTGTGTTTTCTTAAAAAAGATATTCTTTCCACATTATGCACAAAATTTATTCTTATATTTGGTTTACATTGTGAGCTTTTATCTCTGATTTTTATGTAATGGATTTGAATATTGTCTGTTTGATCATATATTTGTCTTATGTTCCCACTATAAAAGAAAAATCCTTAAGGTCAAGAATGACTAACAAGATAGATTCTATGCCTCAGCATTATAAGACTATTTTCTTTTTAAATCTCATGATCCTAATGACAGTGATTGCAGTGATAATGGTAAAAATATCTGGCTCCTAGTTTGTTGATTTTACAGGAGTATATGACAAAAGTAAATGCAAATATGTTTGAGTGACTTCTGTACACCCTTAGTGAAAAAGGCACACGTAGTATCTACCCTCCCAAATCTTATAGTCTAGGAAAAATTATAACAAAACAAAACAAACATACTTATTTCCCATTCTTTGGCGATAGCTCAATAAACTGTCCTACTTGTGCTGCTTGTATATTAACCAAAGATAACCCTCAATAAAATGTTTATTTCTTCCCATTCCTTATCCAATCATTCACTTTAAATTTATCTCCATACTGTTTTATCATACTAATTAAATGCTCTTTGGGATTAAGTAACAATATCTAACAGTAAAAGAAAATATACACTATATGATTTAATTTCTAGCCTATCCATAATATTTTTATTGACTCTAATGCACTCAGGCAAATAACAGACCATCTACCATTTAAATTATATTTCAACTTCTGAATGTAGTTAAGAGGAAATCAAGAACAAGAGTTGATTTTCCCAGGGCTCTGAGCACAACCAACAATGTTAACATGAGCCAATGTTAAATATGACGTGTGGTATTATTAGCACTTACTACTTCATGTTATGTGGCTAGCCTATGTACCCAATCTATTACGCTGCCATTATTGATGCAAAACCCTTTTGCACAGCCTTTTAAATGCATTAAAATTCAAATCCAAACCATCAAATACTATATTTCATAGTGTTCGCCTACTCTTAATCTGCAGGATGACAATTAAAAACCATAAAATAGCGATGTAAAATCTATAATGAAAAGAGTTATTTCCCTCTGAGATTTGACTAATATTATGACAATCTGCTTTCTTGTTACCATACATTTTAAATGGAGTGATGTGTCTTGTGCCAGTATTTAAAAACTGTCTTTTGAATTCTTTCCAAAAACAGTTTTTCTGGCTAAACCTCAAAGACAAAAACATTTCATATATTTATTTAAAAAGATGTTAATATTCATATTAGTTGAGGCTCTTTTTTGGATTGCTGACACCACTCTGGTATGTCCTCATTAGAAATTTGCAGTAAACAAATACATCATCTGAGAATACCTTGGGAGATTTCATGGAATATCAGACTTTTAAAAAATATTTTTGAAGATAATAAATCTAATTTTAGTGTTGGATGAGAAGTGGAAAAGGAACTAGAAATATTTTTACCACTGAAATCCAGACATATATGCTTTTTTACTTCTCTATAGTAAGAAATTTAAGGGTAGAAAAGTCAAGATTGCTAAATACATTCTAAAAGTTTTTAAAAATCAATTTTATTATGTGATCATTATTCAATTCTTTTATTTTTATTTTAAGGATATGTGTCCCTTTAAAAATTTTAAGTATATATGAGTTCTAATTACTAAAGTTATTGCCCTAAATATGCTCTTTTAAGAGGATCAGTATATTTCCATTTGGGTGGGTAAAAAGCACAGAGAGAAATACTGCACCAACAAGGAAGCACAGAAGAACATAAGCTTTCAGTATGCTAGGACTATTGCAGACATCTTGGACAAATCATTCCCTTCACCTTTTTTTTTAAGATTTTATTTATTTATTTGAGAGAGAGAGAGAGAGAGCAAGCAAGCATGAATGAGAAAGCCAGAGGGGATCACGACCGGAGCCGGAGGCAGCCACTTAATCAACTGAGCCACCCAGGTGCCCCTCCCCTTTCTATGAGGACACAGAAAATGAGAAATTGATATAGTTGCTCCTACCATTATCCAGGTAATTGGAGTCAGAGCCTGGGGATGGAAACCTAGAAATCATAAGCATACATACCAAGCAACAATCTGCACCTAGAATATTAGCAATTAAAAATCGCAAGAGTTCATACTCATTAATCTTTCTCTTAGGGAGCTATCTCTTTACTTACTAGCTAATGGAAAATTGAGAGAAAACATCCCCTTTAATAGGCATACACATAAATCACAACTAGAGCACAGATGTCAAAGGTCTGTTATGAAATGAGTTGCCATATTGAATCTTGTCATATAAACACAACTGAAACATTTCTGGATGAAATTAGAGCATATCTCCTAAGGTTGTCCAGGACACTAATCATGCAAACTTAAATCTATCTTCCCTTGCTAAATTTTACTGTCTTGTTTATAAAGATAATACAAGTTTGATCCACAGTGAGTGAATGGAATCTTTGGTATAAATGTAAACATAGATGCCCTCCAGTATTTAACAAAGATCGCTAATCTTCTTTTCAAAAAGGCAAGAGTATATTGACACCTCTAAAACAGAGATTCTGGTCTTATCTATGTATAGTATTCAGTTAAATTAAAACAAATAATTAAAAACAAATTTTTAAAATAACCAAATAAATGAGATTCTTGACCTAGAAAAATTAGCAAAATATTTTCCTGAGGACACAGCTATACTGAGAATACGGGACTCAGCTATAAACTGAATTTCTGACATGAATAGAAAAGGGCATGAGGACATATCCACACATTTAAATTATTATCATAAAATAATCAACTTTCCTTCAGGACACCTTCAGCATGTCTTTCCATCTGAACCATCTATTTTTTAAAATCTAGCCTAATCCACAAAAGCACAAGATAATCATTCACAAACATAGCCTGTATGCCTCTCCAGGATTTTTCTCTCGTGCTTCTCCTCTTCTGGCTCATTTTCATTATCCCCGGTTTTTCAATAAGGTCCATTTAAACATTCAAAGCAAGAGCACTCATCTCTTGACAATACAATCTGGCCAAGAACTATGTTCGACCTCAGATTCCTCTCAAGGATGATCCTGTATTCCTCCTTGTTTACCACATACCACAACTACACACAATGTCTACCCAACAATTTTGTGGAACTAACTGCCTGGAAATCCTCCTCACTTAAGGAATATGATAGAATACTACTATTTCTGTGGATCAAGCTGACCCCAAGAGTTTCATCTCTCTGGGAGCAAAGACTGACAAAGTAGCATTAAGTCCATTTCTTGGAGAGGGTAAACATCATCACATGAAGTGTAAACAAGAAGCTTCTATTCTGCCTTTCCGTATTCTGTCTAGAAATTTTGCTCAAAAGTTATAAAGCATGAAATAATTGACAAAGAGTAGCATTGAAGCAGTTATACTAAAATTCCTCTTGTGAGAAATAACATGTTCAAGAAACATTAGTTTTTTTTATTTTCTGAGGCTTTTTTTTAAGATTTTATTTATTTATTTGACAAGGAAAGAGAGGAAACACAAGCAGGGGGAGCAGGAGAGGGAGAAGCAGGCTTCCCGCTGAGCAGGGGGCCAGTGCGGGACTCGAGTGATCCCAGGAGCCTGGGATCATGACCCGAGCTGAAGAACCGACTGAGCCATGCAGGTGCCCCTAGATTGTTATTTTCAAAAGGAAAATGGACAATTGCCATAAACGGGAAAATGCTAGTATAAACAAATGCTAGTGGATCTACTTCCTATTGAGTTATCAACTATTCAAATGTTTTACAGTTGTGACCTTCAAAAAAATTGATGGGTAGTGTTATACCAGTTCTTAACATAATTTAAATCACCTAGGTTGTTTTATATTTGGGGTTCATTCAGCCCAATATCTTAATATGTTTATATATACAGTTACAGCACTACAATAACTAATACATAATGATAACTATTTACTAAAATTTTTAAAATTTTTATTTATACTATTTTCCCAGGAAAATTAAAATTTAATGTAACAAATTATCCTTTCAGCTATATAGAACAGTATAATTATCTAGATAAACTCATTCCTACAGGTTCTGAATAGCTAACATAATATTTTAGTATCAATTTCCAAATATTTGAAAACACATATGACTAGATCATGTAAGGCAATACTTATGAAGGGGAAAGAAAAACATCAATTCTAGTGGTATATCTACCACACTGAAAGTGTGTGAGCATGGACAAATCACCTAAACTCTCTAGCCCTCAGATCCCTTAATTTTATAACACTTTGAGCTTAGTTTCACAGGACTGTGAGGGTCCAATGTAAACACTGATATGAAGATGTTTATAAAACATTAGAGAATATCATTATCCGTTTTTAATGGTTTCTATTTTGTTTCTAATTTTGTGTTTCTCATTATCTTTATTCAAATGGGCAAGTCCATCCTCTTCATCTTTATTCTTACATGTTTCATAACTTGAACCCTTGCTCAAGTCAGTAATTATATTGTTCCCATTTTTCTGTTGAGGCTCTCTAGCAATGAATATCTAGTAATTCTCTTCCTGACATAGAATAAACCAAAATCATGCAATTTATTGCTATTCTTTGCTCTTCTTCATCATCCTACTCAGGTAATCACCAGCATACTCTAAAAAAACTTTCAATGACTCTTTCAAATAACTCACATATGAAAAGAACATCAAAAGTATCTGGAGTCTTAAAGACTTCCTTTCAAGCTTCCCTTGGTTGCATTGTTTCAGTAAAATTATTAACTCCAAATCATTAGAGAAATAAAAGAGCCAGGAATTATTTAAACGGCAGAACTCAAAGAAAGGCCAGTGGAAGGGATGTAAATTGGTTTATAGTACAAAAGCAATTCTTGGTTGCACTGACAGCACTCTCCTAAACTTCAAATTAGCAAATATAAATTCAGTGAAGACATTCAGACTTAACATCTTTGTTTCATATATTTTTTAGGAGAGCCATAAAAATTAAAATTGGCTGCAGCAAGTGGAAATGGATTTTTTATCAGGCCAACAATAAGAAACCCCCCTGAGAATCTCAGAAAACAGAATGTCAACAGTATGAAAAATTAAACTACTAAAACTAATTCCAAAGCATATTTGTAGATATGATCACGAGACAGGACTACGAGCCTGTGGCACTTTTAAAATATAAAATTTTGTGGGGGAACAGATATGAATGATTATGAATGAATGTTGTTCATCTCTATAAATGAATATCTACATCTCTACATACCAATCTATTTGTAAAACAGAAAAAAATCTGATAATCTTGATGTTTAAGCACTTAAGGCCTGTCAGACTATTTAATATGGAAGTCAGTGTTACATAATATTGTCAACCTCATGGTAGTTATCAATTAACAGAAAATTACAAAATGGAATTTCTAATATGCTTAAAGTATGGTACAAAGTTCCTAAAAATAGGTTTTTCTTTCATTTTAATAAGGTTTTTCCCCAACTTACAGTAACAAAACCTGTAACAATGACAAAAAAGAACATTAAAATTATCTACCATATGCGTTCATTTTTATATTAAAAAAAAAAACAAAAAACTAACCCAGACCAATTTAATGACCCATCAGACCCCAGGCAGAAAGCCAGATGTAAGAATACTATCAGTGCTCAAGCCCAGTGCTATTTCCATTAAAATCTGCTGCCTCAAATGTTGTTCGTTTTGCGTTTTATTGTTCAAAGTAATGATATTTGGTTATATTTATGAAAAGTTATCCTACAGACTAAAATAGTGTTTCCATTTCTTTATGTAAAAAATAACTATTATTTCTAAATTGGTTAATTTATTTTCATAAGCATTTTATTATTTCATTTGATTGTTTCTTTTCATTTCAGAATTAAAAATTGTTAAAAGAGCACTGAAATATTTTACTTTCCAGAACACTCTGACCCAATAGCTAATTTCCCTGCCAGTGCTACGTAGTTTCAATGTATGTTTATGATCTCAGTAACAAATCATTTTTAAGATTAGTGATTTTAACAAGTGAATTAAATTTCTTAAGATTAGCTTGTTGTCTTCAATATGCAGAAATAGAGAACTTCTAACCCTCTTTAGAGCAGGGATTCTAGCCCCCTTTTTTTGATATGCATGACAGATGATGATGTGAGACATATCCCCACAATTATATGCAAGGTTATACGAAATTCAGAGTGCAGATTTACTCTTCACTCATCAACTTAAGGAAGCATATAAGAATGTAAGCAAGTGACAGTGATACTGTTAAACAACCCCTAATCCTTTTAAATTTATTAAAAGAAAATTATTAATACCCATACTTTAAGTATTTTTAGTTAAAAAAACCTTTCGACATACTACACACTGATCATGATATCCTAGGATATTCTGGCATGCATGTATAGATAATTATCATCTAGCATGACAGTAATTTGACAGGCGAAAACAGGCAACAATAAAATCAGATTATTGTTGAATACGTAAATGTCTACCTTAGAAAAGGTAACTGATACAATACAAAGGAGGGATTCTTGCTTCTGGCAATGATAGAGCAACTATCTAACGAGGCTTCCCATTATTCTGTAAATAATTAGTGGACAAGCTATAGGAGGAAACTATTTTTACACATTGGAAATCAGCCTGGGTAGAGTTGTGATAATTGAGGTTAAGTCCCATGGTTGACCCAGCTTTTTGTCTAATGGCACTTTCTAGGTCACAATGTAGAAAGACAGAGTCCACGCTGAATATGACAGTTTAGCTGAGATGAAGTTTGGGCTGCTTGCAGTGACTGGAAATTGTGGAGCAGGGATCCTGGAGAATAGGGAAGTGGCAGAAGGGGAAAGAAAAAATATCTGCATAGAGGCTCTTTACAGGTCCTTGAGCCAAAGATGGGCTGAATAAGTGAAGGGCAAGAACCCACAATGTCTAGTGCGGAGGACCTGTTACAGAACTGTTAAGTGAACACAATGTTGGGAGATATTATAGCTCCAGCCAAGCAAGAATAAAAGAAAAGTCACAAAGCACTTTGGGCGTTCAGTTGCCATCTCGAAAGGGCTATGTTTTAAAGGAAAGGCTCAAAACCCAGTATAAGGGGTGCCTGGGTGGCTCAGTTGGTTAAGCGACTGCCTTCGGCTCAGGTCATGATCCTGGAGTCCCAGGATCGAGTCCCTCAATCGAGCTCCCTGCTCAGCAGGGAGTCTGCTTCTCCCTCTGACCCTCTTCCCTCTCGTGCTCTCTCTCTCTCTCTATCTCATTCTCTCTCTCAAATAAATAAATAAAATCTTTAAAAAAAAAAAAAAAACCCAGTATAAGGACACCTCAGACAGAGTACAGAACCAAAATGTATCAGCTCTAACAAAGAACAAACCAAACTATTTTGATCAAAAATATTTTCCATCAGTAGTTAACAGGGAGATATAAATTAAAAACCCTAAGATACCTCTTCACTCACTGGAACAGCTTAGTTAATTAATTAATTAATTAATGTGTTTATGTGCTTATTTATTTTAGAACAGCTAAATTTAAAATGACAGTCAAAACCAAATGCTAGCAAGGATATGGAGCAACTGAAATTCTCATACATTGCTAACAGAAGGATAAAATGGAACAAGAACTTTGAAAAACCACTTGGCAGTTTCTAAAAACCAAACACACACCTACTGTATGACGCCGCTATCCCATTCCCAGGTATATATTAAAGAGAAATGGAAACATGTGTTCCCAAAAGCTTTCTACAAAAATGCTTATTGCAACTTTATTCATAATTGCCAAAAAATGGAACAAAAGCCAAATGGTAACAATCAAATTCATGGTATATTCATTCAATAGAATGATATTCTTTAATTTAAAAAGAAAGAAAGAGGGGTGCCTGGGTGGTTCAGTCAGTTGAGTGTCAGACTCTTGATTTTAACTCAGGTCATGATCTTGGGGTTGTAAGATTGAGCCCCATCGGGCACGGAGCCTGCTTAAGATTCTCTCTCTCCCTCTGCCCCTCCCCACTCTCTTAAGAAAAATTAATAAATAAATAATAAATAAATAAAAAGAAAGAACTACTCATATATAAAACAACATAAATTAATCTCAAAACTATTACACTGAGCAAAAGAAGCCAGAAATGAGTACATACTGTATGATTGCATATTTATAAAGTTCAAGAACAGACAAAACTAATCTATGACAAGGAAATCATAATCTTTCTCATCTGAGAACTTGCCTGGAAAGTTGACACCAGGGAACTGGTGACCAGTTGACTTCCTGGGATAATGGAAATGTTCTATATCTTAACATGATATACATAGTGGAATCAGTTAAAACTCACCAGTGTGTACATGTAAAATCTGTTAATCTCAATGTATATACCTTTTACTTTAATTCAAATAAGGAGAATTTAGGAGGATTATTTAGGAGATTTAGGAGAAAATTCTCATTAGTCAAAAATGTCCTAAAGAAACCCAATTAGTTTTTAAAATATGCTGTCTTGCTACTGGAGCACAACCAGTAAGAAAAGTAATGAGATACAAGTTAATTAGGATAGAGAACAAATGGCTTCCTTAGACTGAGATCTCAGAAGACAGGCTACACATATACGAAAAAAAAAAAAGATTTCGGGGCGGGCCCAGGAGAAAAAGAGAAATACAGCTCATCCTTTTTCAAAAAAGGAGAAAAACAAAGAAAATTAAATACTAGAGGAATATCCCACTGGATAAACACGTAAGAGAAAGAAATACTCTCACAGCCTAGAAATTCAAAAGCTAGGGAGAAATGACCTTGAAGGTACATGACAAACTTACAGTTCTCACTCTGGTGTTGGTGTATAGTCTTCAGAAACAACAACAGCAGCTTCAGACCAGAAATGTGCTGCAGCTGATTCTCCAAGTGAAAAATAAAATAGAGGAATGAGAGGAAAACCTTTTCTAGGAAATAAATTTATATACATAAGCAATTGTGGAGCAAGAGACAGGGAGAGCAGCCATTGTCCAAGACAAATGCTGACTTGCATTGGTGTGAAAGCTATTTCACTGGACAGAATCCACATCTATTGTGATTTTGGAATGTCAATAATACAAAGTTCAAAGAGGCAGTGTGAACAAAAGGATTTGAATATGCTACATTGGAAAGAAGAATACTTCAATAAGTCCTAATGCCTGGGGCTTCCATTATTACAAATACATAACTAAATGCCCCTGAGAAAAGTGGTATTTTTTTCCCTTTGATGTAGTAAATGCAAGTGTCATTGAGCTCTCCAGACACCTAGACAAGGTAAAACCAAGAAGATATTCTCTACTGTTTTCCCTTAGACACAAATAAGTCCTCCTGTGTTGTCTGGCCAAAAGCAATGCACCAACTCTTTCTTGCGTTCTGCTCACAGCCCATTGGCCAAACTAGTCCCACAGCCCATACTAATTTTAAGGGTGGTTTTATGTTTCCCCCAGGAGTCCCCAGGTAAGGACACAAAATTAATTCTAGCCAATGAAATATTTCTGCCATGCCTAGGAACACAGAATGTGGGAACCAGTAATGGTTAAGGGCAGCATCTAGGGTCAGATTGTCTGGATTAGAATCCTGGCCCCTTCGTTCAACAACTGGGCAACTTTGGGGCAAATTACTTAATATTCATATGCCTCAGTTTCTCTTCTATAAAACAGGGATAATAATAACATCTGTTATGTACAATGGTCATAAGAATTCAAAGAAATAATACCTATAAACATTTACCACAGATGCAGACACACAGAAAGCACTTAATACAAATGTCAGGTATAACAACTTGACTGTCCTCTGATAGGCCAGCTCCTTATTTAGAGTTGAGATGGATGATAAGCACTGTGCTAATGTGTTCTGAGCTTTTAACCTTGACTTCACTTCTCAAAGTGAGAAACATTAAGCCACCAAACCAAAAACAAAAAAAAACTTCAGAAAGAATTGGAAGTTCTTGTTGATTTACTTTTATAACTTTGAAGACAGTTCATCCACTAAATATAATGATTTGAAAGAAGAGATTTTTCTGAAATTCAATTTAAATTCCTTTTAATAGAAAAAATAATGACAGCCAATCGTAGCTACAATTCAGTATGCACTTGACATAAATTATCTCATTTAATCTTCACAACAACTAAAGGAGACAAAGACTCTTAGTAATTGCATTTTACAGATGAGGACAACTTTGGCTGAAAGAGATAACAAAGCAATCTCTAGGCCACGATTTGGCAAGTACCTGGCCTAGGTATAAATTGAATCAATTTGACTCCATGCACCCTTGAGTTAACTACTTAACTGTTCTATGCCTCAAGTCTTCCCAACTTCAAAATATGAATAATCATAATGGCTTCCTCATAGAATTTTCATAAGGAGTGAGCTAGTATATGCAAACTCCTAAAACCATGCCTGGAACTATAATATAATTATAATTCTGGCTGATCTGAGAGTAACAGTGACCAGGATCTTTATTTCTACTGAGGAAATACCAGAATAGTAGTGATGATCTCACCTAACTTTATTAGGGGTAACACTTCAGGTTGGCAAAGTAGAGTCTACACTCATCATAAGTCAAACGCCACTGCGGAAGAAAATCAGAACGGATTTGTCAGTACACGTAGGACACTACTTTGGGATTCCTCAGGAACCTTGTCGTGTCTAGAAGGGATGGAGGAATACATACTTTTTGAATAGACTGGACTTCGAACTAAAGAAATTTAGGCTTAAGTGTGATGTAGCCTGAGGACATTTAGGTCATAGATATTTTATGACAACTTAATCAATCCTACTAAATAAGAGTCCATCCATCTACTGCATGTAAGCTTACTGCTAGAATGTGCCAGCTAAAATGAAGAATTAAGAAACATAGTCCCAAATAACAGCAGAACATTACTGTTGCCAAGAGTATATAGCCCCAAAAGCCAGCAGCATTGCTTAACAGGATTATGTTTAATCTGAAAAGACTCCACTAGAGGTAACATAAAACATCCAATGTCCTGAAGTGGCAGTGAGATTATTCAACTCCTGGACTGGAGGAGCTTTTAATCAGGGCCCCTGGAATGCTGCAGCAATTTAGTAAGTTTAAATTGGTTTCACTTGGATAGATCCAGATTTGTGTTGCAGATGTTATCCCACCCAAATCTCCTATACAAGTTCATCACAAAGGGTATCATGCCTAAGCAATCTGGAAATTTAAAAAGAAATAAACTCCAAAGCTTAAATCTGCAAAGAGAAATGTGTCAGATAGAAAAGCTTACCAAAAAATAAGCCTGTGTTGATTTTAGACAAAATAAAAATATCAGTAATGCTATAAAGATTTTTGGATCTGTTCATTTTACTAAATGATAACCTTTTAGCATAAAGACATTAAGTATATACATTTGAGACAAAAGTATAAAAATCAATACATTCAAAATTAGTAGATCCAATACAGACGCACACATAATAAGAAATGTATACAGTATAAAGATAAATGCAAACAGTCTTCATGCAAAAGAGGTGATTTTTAGAGGTCAGAGGTTCTGCACAAGCAATCTCTGCCCGTAAACTGTAGAACAAAAACAATTCACATTTATACTCCTAAACTGAAATAGGATTTTAAATGCCTATCACCATGTATAAAGTCACTCATCTCACTTCCAAATGGAGAACACTGAACAGGGCAACAATTAGTTGATTAATTATTCATCAGCACTGCCAATGTTCTTACAAAGTTTGAAATACACTGAGCAATCGCCCATATTTGCTCACTTTCACAAGGGCATTTGCTAAGTGCCTATTAAATGAATGTAACTAATCATGGTCTATGTGTGGAAATTGTGCATAAATGTATCAAAATTCAAATCACCACCCCATTCAACCCATAAAATCCAGCAGGTGGTCTGAAGAACATTTAAGAACAACTAATCTACTAAGCAACCTCTATCACCAGCTAAATAACTTTCAGCAAGAACCTTAATTATGTGCAGGTGCAGATGACTGTACCCATAATACAGTTAAATGGCCACATCCAAGGTATTAAGCATATGTAATTTTGAAGTGGAGTATAGAAGGGAAACTAACCTCTACTGAACCAGGTCTCTGAGATAAAAATAACTTACTACACAACAGAAATTTCTGTGGCATCTGGAGTTTTAACCTAGGTCAGTGTGACAACAAAGTCTACACTTTCTCTACTCCTTCACTATGTCTTTCCATTGTACAGACCCTATTAAATCTACTTTGAGATATGCCTCTTTTTGAATCTTGACTCACTTCTCCCTCTGGCTACCTCGTTCAAATTTTCTAACCATTCTCGTTGCCTCAATAACTGTAACTATACTTTTGAAAGTTCAGCTATGGGGCTTCCAGGTTTATGACGGTATAATACAAAAATATCTACCCCTTCTCCTCTCAAATATCATCAGAAATCGAAGACCTAGGTCAGAAATGCAAATCCATCTTTGAATAAAATCTAGCATTTGTAACCCCAAATCATAAAATATGAAGATGGAAAGAATATGGAGAAGAGGTAAAATTACTTGGCATAAAGGAGGAAGAGCAATCTTGAGTTCCTGGAGAGTGGATGTTTTGCTGGGTGTCAGTGTTTCCTCATCAATAAAATGGGAACAATAATAGCACACAACACAGCATTATAATAAGAATTAAGTGAGAAAATAAATTTGGTGTGGGGTATAGAAATACCTACAGAAAATCCCACCAGAGAAGATCACTAGATAGATCAAGGCAGATGGAAATGCAGGCCCAAACCTCAGGAGGAATGCCACGGCTACCCTGGTTCAGATTTGGGAGCCATGGATACATGACTGAGAGCTGAAGCTGTGTGAATGAAATATGTGGAAGAGGGAAGAGATACAACAGATGGGACAAATAAGCACCCAAGAAATTAAATCAATTATGATAACACTTACAGTAACAATAATAATTTTACACTGAGGACTTAGTGGCAGGCACTGGGCTAACCACCTCATATTCATTTCTCCTTATGTTTATCAAAAGCTACATTTGACAGATGCTATTGTTCTGATTTTATGGATGGGAATATTGACAATGACACAGTAACTTCTTACAGTTGTTGATATTATTGCTTTTCTGAGCTATTGCTAGAATGTATGATGATATTCCATTCAGGCTGTATCATCTGTGTGGTATATTGTGCTGCTAGAGATAAAAGACATTTGAGAGTCAATCGGCCAAGTAAATGCAAGGGATGGATATAGTTCAGAACAGGTGGGCAGTAGCTCAGTAATACCTAGAAAACAAGGGAAGAGAGTATCTTCAGCTGAGAAAGATTTGTGCATGTCCAGACTTCTCCTAGTATATAGTGGTGGCCCATCCTTCAGCAATATGACTTCATTAAATATGTATATGTTATACACATGTATATATAAGAGATGGACAAAGAGCAGTAAGAGACAACTCTGTACATGAAAGTGGGCTAAGACAGAGTCTGGGTTGGGAAAATACACCAGAACTGAAACTAGAAAAAGATATTTTTGGTTTAGAAGAGGTTGGTTCCTCTGTCAAATCAAAGCCAAATGAATCTGTTTTAACAGAATAAATTCTAAAAATAAACCTACTTAGATGGTACAGAGTTTGAATCATTCTATCTATTTCTAGGGTAGTCAGAGATAGAGATGAATGTTATTCAGGATTTTAGCCTGTCAAAAGAGATTGTAAATTAATATGCCTATATCAAAGCCCAGACTGTTATTCTCTCTCTGGACATGAGTTGTATGAAATGCACTGATTATAAGGAGGACATATTTGGAGGGGTATAGTTTTATCACAAATGAGGGGAAATAACTGAGTCTTAGGCATGCTGAGAGGCCAGTCAGAAAGCCTTTAAATGCTTTCCCTTTTTTCCTTTGCCCTTTCTGCTTCCTCTTCCTAATTAAATATATACATCCATTTATTTTCTCCACTATTCATCAAGCCTGCTTTCAAAAGAAGGACCAATTATTCACAAATTGCTCTCAAAAGACCCAGCTGTTTGACCAAATACAAAAGATTCCTCAGAAAAAAAACTCATTTTTCTGTGTAGACATAGCCAAAGTGCAATAACTATGAATCACATCACTTGAAATGTAGAAGAACCACTGATTCAAACATCTGGTGTGAGTGGAGGCTGTGTGAAAGATGGTTAGCTGTCTGTCAAAAATTGGAGCTTCCCATTTCACAGGGAAGCAGAACCTAAGCATAGACTATATTTTCCACCCTCCCTTGCATAAAAGTATAGCCACATGACTAGATTTCACCAACAGAATATGAGCAGCAATGATTTATGCAATTTCAGGGCCAAGGCTCTTAAGTTCCTAAAGACCTCCCACCAACCAGAAGCATTTGTGTTTGACAGTTATATAAGTGAAAAATAATATTTGATTGTGCTAAGCCACAGAAATTCTTTTCTTGATGTTTTTGTCATTTCAGCAGTATCATGAATATGTTTCCTGAAGTTACAATGCTATTTGGTTTTGAGTTTTTTCTTTTTAAGGAAAAGGTTTTGACTGTTAGGAGCAGAACCTCTAAAAAGTAGGTCAGGGCAGGGGCACTCTGGTGGCTCAGTGGGTTAAGCTTCTGACTCTTGGTTTTGGCTCAAGTCATGATCTCAGGAGAGATCAGAGCCCTCACTGGGCTCTGCACTCAGTGCAGAGTCTGCTTGAGATTCTTTCCCCCCTCTCTCTCCCCCACCTCTGCTCCTCCCTCTGCTTGCTCTCTCTCTCTCTCTCGAATAAATAAATAAATAAAATCTTTTTAAAAAAAAAGGTATGTCAGGACAGGAAACTTCTGGATGTTGTAAACATTTAAATATTCTTGTAGATAAACAAATTACCATTTATTGATTGATTGCCATTGCTAAGCTCTGTTCTAACCATTTTCCATTTGTTATCTCATCATATCCTCACAGCAATCTGATACAGAGCTATTATCTCCATTCAAAAATTGGCAAATGTGACAAATGGCACTAAACAATTTGCTCATGATCATCCAACAGTTCTATACCATCAAAAGTTTAATACCTCTATATACAAAACATGTTGTTCTAAGACTGTCTACAAAATACTCCTTTTTAGTACTGGGCAGCAGCAATAAATCTTTAGACTATTCAGTGAGGCAAGCATTTACAATATAAGGATCAGCTCACCATTAACTTTAAACAAGTATATGAATTTCTCAAGTGAAAGGTATTTTAAAATAGGAAATATAAATAATTTTTATTCCCTCTCCATCTTGGGACTTCTATAAACCTTGGTATCTGAGAAATAAATAGCCTCTGACAGTATTAATGTGATCTCCTTTTCCTTTATAAGTTACAGATTAAAGAAATTTTAGTTTGAATAAGGTCATTACATAGCAATATATCAACAAAGGCCTTTCAAGCTAAGTAGATCAACAGCCAAAAAAGCATCTCTGTCACTCAATTTAGATGTCTACTTTGGTGAGCCAGATCTTCACAAGAAGGAGGTTTCATAAAATACTACAGGAAAATATAACTTTTTATTTGAGTGGAAATGAGCATGAAAATATACATTGTGCCACTTGTTTCTTTTAATTCTTGTTCCTATTTTATTTCCTGGTTTATTATTTTCTTGTATCATGACTATTTCAATAAAGCTGTTTCTTTTGATTAAAGTCTCCTCTGAGATTCTGAAGAGTCTTAAATTGTTGGCCTGTGCTTTGTATATTTGCAATTTTATTGCATTTTCTGAGTTATAAACATAAGTTACCTCTAAGGCACTAGTTCTTGAACTTAAACATGCATAAAAATCATCTAAGAAGCTTATTAAATATACTGGGTATAGTACTGGGTTCTATCCAACATATTCTGATTTTTATATCTGTGGTAAGGAATCTTCATTTTAACAAATTAAGTTATTGTAATGCAGGTGGTTTGGATCAAACTCTGAAAAAAGGAGTATTGTACACTAGTGTACCCTAATTTAGTTGCACTAAATGCTACAACTTAAAAGGTACTATAAATTCTCATACCTAAAAACACTCCATAAATATTTGTAGGTAAATATTTTTCTTTGTCCTTCAAATTTGGCTATTTTCATTTTTTTTAAAGTGTTTCTCTGTTTCTTTTTTTCTTTTTTTAAAGATTTTATTTATTTATTTGAGAGAGAGAATGAGAGATAGAGAGCACGAGAGGGAAGAGGGTCAGAGGGAGAAGCAGACTCCCTGCTGAGCAGGGAGCCTGATGTGGGACTCGATCCTGGGACTCCAGGATCATGACCTGAGCCGAAGGCAGTCGCTTAACCAACTGAGCCACCCAGGCACCCTGGTATTTTCATTTTTTAGAAAAAAAATAAATTCCTCAATAATCCCTTTCTGCACTCTTGATCAGGTTGGATACAGTAAATGTAATCACTGAAATTGCTAGCTATCTATAAAATATCAATATAAGCTTGCCACCTGTTTTTATGGCTACAGCCATGTATTTTTACATTTCCATTACAGGTCATGTGAATAGCCAACAGGAATATATGGATTTATTTTATTTATTTGACAGAGAGAGACACAGCAAGACAGAGAACACAAGCAGGGGAAGTGGAAGAAGGAGAAGCAGGCTTCCCGCAGAGCAGGGGGCCCAACGTGGGGCCCGATCCCAAGACCCCTGGATCATGACCTGAGCCGAAGGCAGACACCTAATGACTGAGCCACCAAGGTGCCCCAGGAATATATGGATTTAATTCCATATGGAACAAGACAAATTATAAAGAAGTAAATATTTCTTACATTAAACAAGAGAGGTTTAGAGCTAAAATGTATATTAGGGATAATTCAATATAATTGTGTCCAGGTAGCACACCAGGTAGCATATCAGGTATACAGAAATACTTTTATAAAGCTCATAGTCAATTAGAAAGCTATGAGTTTTAATCAAGAAAGGATGCTGTACTTTGTCAAAAGCTTAAAATCTTCACAGTGTAGGGATAGAGAGTACATACCTCAATATCATAAAAGCCACCTATGAAAAACCCACAGCGAATATCATTCTCAATGGAGAAAAGCTGAGAGCCTTTCCCTTAAGATCAGGAACATGACAAGGATGCCCACTCTCACCACTGTTCAACACAGGACTAGAAGTCCTAGCCTCGGCAATCAGACAACAAAAAGAAATAAAAGGCATCCGAATCGGCAAAGAAGAAGTCGAACTCTCACCCTTTGCAGATGATATGATACTTTATGTGGAAAACCCAAAAGGCTCCACCCCAAAACTGCTAGAACTCATACAGGAATTCACTAAAGTGGCAGGATATAAAATCAATCCACAGAAATCAGTGGTATTTCTATACACCAACAACAAGACAGAAGAAAGAGAAATTAAGGAGTTGATCCCATTTACATTTTGCGCCCAAAACCGCAGATACCTAGGAATAAATCTAACCAAAGAAGCAAAGAATCTGTACTCAGAAAACTATAGAATACTCATTAAAGAAATTGAGGAAAACACAAAGAAATGGAAAAACGTTCCATGCTCATGAACTGGAAGAACAAATATTGTGAAAATGTCTATGCTACCTAGAGCAATCTATACATTTAATGCAATCCCTATCAAAATACCATCAACTTTTTTCAAAGAAATGAAACAAATAATCCTAAAATTTGTATGGAACCGAAAAGATGCCAAATAGCCAGAGGAATGTTGAAAAAGAAAAGCAAAGCTAATGCCATAACAATTCCGGACTTGAAGCTCTATTACAAAGCTGTCATCATCAAGACAGTATGGTACTGGTACAAAGACAGGCACATAGATCAATGGAACAGAATAGAGAGCCTAGAAATGGACCCTCAACTCTCTGGTCAACTAATCTTCAACAAAGCAGGAAAGAATGTCCAGTGGAAAAAAGACAGTCTCTTCAACAAATGGGGTTGGGAAAATTGGACAGCCACATGCAGGAGAATGAAACTGGACCATTTCCTTACACCGCACACAAAAATAGACTCAAAATAGATGAAAGACCTAAATGTGAGACAGGAATCCATCAAAATCCTTGAGGAGAACACAGGCAGCAACCTCTTCTACCTCAGCCGCAGCAACTTCTTCCCAGACCGAAGGCAAGGGAAGCAAGGGCAAAAATGAACTATTGGGACTTCATCAAGATAAAAAGCTTTTGCACAGCAAAGGAAACAGTCAACAAAACCAAAAGACAACTGACAGAATGGGAGAAGATATTTGCAAATGACATATCAGATAAAGGGCTACTATCCAAAATCTATAAAGAACTTATTAAACTCAACACCCAAAAAACAAATAATCCAATCAAGAAATGGGCAGAAGACATGAACGGACATTTCTGCAAAGAAGACATCCAAACGGCCAACAGACACATGAAAAAGTGCTCAACATCCCTCCACATCAGGGAAATCCAAATCAAAACCTCAATGAGATACCACCTCACACCAGTCAGAGTGGCTAAAATTAACAAGTCAGGAAACGACAGATGTTGGCAAGGATGCGGAGAAAGGGGAACCCTCCTACACTGTTGGTGGGAATGCAAGGTGGTACAGCCACTCTGGAAAACAGTTCGGAGGTTCCTCAAAAAGTTGAAAATAGAGCTACCCTATGACCCAGCAATTGCACTACTGGGTATTTACCCCAAAGATACAAATGTAGGGATCCGAAGGGACACGTGCACCCCAATGTTTATAGCAGCAATGTCCACAATAGCCAAACTATGGAGAGAGCCAAGATGTCCATCAACAGATGAATGGATAAAGAAGATGTGGTATATATATATACAATGGAGTACTATGCAGCCATCCAAAAAATGAAATCTTGCCATTTGCAACGACATGTATGGAACTAGAAGGTATCATGCTAAGTAAAATAAGTCCATCAGAGAAAGACAATTATTGTATGATCTCACTGATATGTAGAATTTGAGAAACAACTCAGAGGATCATAGGGGAAGAGAGGAAAAAAATGAAACAAGACAAAGCCAGAGAGGGAGACAAACCATGAAACTCTTAATCTCAGGAAACAAACTGAACATTGCTGGAGAGGAGGGGGTGTGAGGGATGGAGTGGCTGGGTGCTGGACACTGGGGAGGGTATGTGCTATGGTGAGCGCTGTGAACTGTGTAAGACTGATGAATCACAGATCTGTACCCCTGAAACAAATAATATATTATTTGTTAATTAAAAATAAATAAATAAATAAGAAAGCTATGAGTTTAAAATCATTAAGTTGGTATTGGGAGATTTAGGTAGACATACAACTTGAATTCAATTAAACTAGTTTAGATATAGATAGTCTAGATAGGTAGGTAGGTAGGTAGGTAGATCGGTAGGTAGGTAGATAGGTAGGTAGGTAGGTAGGTAGGTATAGATAGATGATAGATAGATGTTTCTCATTTTATACTTTAGTAAAAAATTTACTCTCCATAAAACCAGATTATTTTTTTCATGTTTATAGTCCTCCCAAAAGTTAATTTGCTTCTAAAGAGTTTAGTGATTCATTTTTACCTCTGATTCAATAATTTAGGACCTATTGCTCAATCTGAGGAATGGCAGAGCAAGCATGATTGAAGGTTAAAGAGATAGGAAGTTTTGTGTGCTCAGGACTGGAATGGAGCATGTGAACTCCTGAGGAAAGCTTCAGGCAGATTATTTTTAAAATACTTTTTCAATCTATGCTCAGAAAAAAGGCTGATTGCCACAGTGAGAAAAGGAACAATTAGAATAACTTCTTTACTTGTTGCAAGAAATTAGTTAAACTCAGGCCCTAAACGTGCATCTCCCACTAAGAAAAATGAAAGTCCCTAGCTCCTTGGACCAGTTCTTCTTTTCAGAACGGCCATCATTTATTTATTTGTTATCTACAATGTTTTCTCCATCTCCTTACATTTCCAATGGGACCTTGGCATTCCAATGATACATTAAAGATCTTTATAAATTGCTATCTTGGGCAACTTACCCCCAGTCTACCCATTAATATAGCATTAAATGTGTTAGTTATTACTGAAATATATGGATTCCAGTTTGTTAGTGAGGCAAGTGAAAAGGTAATGGACCAGGAAAATAGAAAAATATAAACTGCTAAGTGGTACATTAAGTAAAAAAAAAGGCAAGTAAGGCAAGCAAGAGTGTGGGCATGAACTATACTTTCTCTAATAGCAACACTTAATCTCTTCAGTTCTTGGTTTTTACCTCAACATGGCTTGTGTAAATTCTGCCTGGTCATGTAATTAATGTACTTATCTCTTCTTTCAGATTATAAGGTATTTAAAAACAAGGACAGCTTCTTGCATCTCTTTGCACCCTCCTCGGTTTTTTAAAAATGTACAGATTGTAGAGAGCAGTGTTGACTGAATTTAATTGAACAAACATAGGGTTGAAAATAGAGAGGAATTTCTGCAGTTCAGGATCTTAAAAGTGTAGATATCCAGCAAACCTATCAAATGAAAGGATGGTGAGGAGAGTGGCTGAGTTTTGAAACTGAATGTGGTGGCAAAGTTTGAGGAACGCTAAGAACAAGGTATCACAGACTTAATATTGATCCTTAATTACTGAAATAATGTCTAACATTAGAATAATATGGAAACATTGGGGCGCCTGGGTGGCTCAGTGGTTAGGCGTCTGCCTTCGGCTCGGGTCATGATCCCAGGGTCCTGGGATCGAGTCCCACATCAGGCTCCCTGCTCAGCGGGAAGCCTACTTCTCCCTCTCCCACTCCCCCTGCTTGTGTTCCTCCTCTCACTGTCTCTCTCTGTCAAATAAATAAATAAAATCTTAAAAAAAAAAAGAATAATACGGAAACTTGGAATATCTTATGGAAGTAAGATACGTTTAATTTACTGAGATAAAAATAAATCATAGATGCTGGTAGACAATTATAATAAAAGAGAAAAGTGTCATGCTAAGATGGCATGGGTCATAAAGAAAGAAGGATGGGTCAGTTCTGGTGTCAAATCAATGGTCTGGAAGCAACAGCAGAGAGCACGGAATTTACTGACTTTGCCTTCGTTTTTATAAGATTTAAAGATTCTTTCACAGCAGGACACAATGCATTGATACTTGAATAGATGAAACACAGAACTATTACTTACAGCTCCAAAGTAGGAGAGCCTGTCAGGGGACGCGTGGGTGGCTCAGTTGGTTAAGCAGCTGCCTTCGGCTCCCGTCATGATCCCAGGTTCCTGGGATTGAGTCCCGCATTGGGCTCCTGGCTCAGCAGGGAGCGCTGCCTGCCACTCCTCCTGCTTGTGTGCGCGCTCTCTCTCTCTGACAAATAAATAAATAAAATCTTTAAGAAAATGAAAAAAGAAAAACCTGCCAGTCAGGGCTACACAGAGGGTTGCATCCCAGAATAGGGTAACAGCAAGCTGAAGTAGTAGGAGGCAGTGTATGTGTGGCTCCTAGTTATCTAGGTTTCTAGGGCTCCCAGTGGATTGGCTAATTTGCATAATTTCAGTTTCCCAGGACAAGAGCACCCCAGTTATCAGTACCTGGCTCTGGGGAAATTAGGGTGGGAATATAGTGGACCTGGAATATGAAAACCCAGTAAGAGAAGTGGTTGGGGTATGGACTCAATTAAGGAGAAAGGATCAACCTCTAGCCAGGACTTCAAAATCAGGTCAAAAAAAAAAAAAATACAAAACTATATTACAATCTTAACTAGTGAGTTCAGGGCAATGGAAGAGAAGCTTCCTTCCCTCCCAGGATTAAAATTCATAGTCAGTTGCTCTAGGAACATAGTTATCTGATCTTCTTTATAGAATGGTGGAGCTGCATTGGGGGAGAATCTGAGGTGTATTTGATCAAAGTCTGTATCATCACGTATAAACCATTAACAAATTCTGTGTTTCTACTGGAAACACAGAATTAAACTTATCCCTTAAAGCCTTAGAGAAATATTTTTAGAAAATAATGAAGTAATACTACAAAAACTGTGATCAAGTATGTGGAATTCTTAATTCTGGATCTTCAATCATCAACTGCAGTTCTATTATTAATAGGACCCCACCTTAATTTCAAGTATATTGACTGTGAATGGATATACCCGAAGATGTGACATGGAACTCTGATGAAATGCTCCTCTGATTCTGGTTTCCCTCCCTGAATGACATCCATGACCCCATCACACAAATGCACACCACACCCCCCAACACACACACGCCAGACCTCTGTTAACATTTTTACTGGAGTAAATAAGTTATGTACTATAAAAATTTGATCTCTAAGAGAAAATAAAATAGTAATAATTATAGAAATGGTTGCAGCAGATCTTAAACATCTGAATGATAGTCATAAAAAACAGAAACATCCCTGATACTACTGGCCCAAATGACCACCACTGTGACCTCGTACAGTACATTTAGTGTTCCAGTATCTGTTTGATTCTTAAAAATAAAACTAGTGTCAAGGAAAATTGCACAGGACAAATTAAACAGCAAGGAAGTTTTAATTCAAGACTACTATAATAGGGATTGAACTCAATTCCATGAAACAAAAAGAGGAGGAGAGTTTTTAAGCACCGGGGTGAGCTAATGGAAAAGTACTGGAGGAAGGACTCTGGCAAGGAAGTGGTCAGTGGGATCAGGCCATCAATGTTGCTGATTGGCACTTACCTAAATTAGGCTTCTACCCTTACACAGAGACTGGGTGGTAGCCGTACTATCTTTCTTGATGATTACATTTCAAAGGGATGGTTCCCAGGTCCAAGAGAAAGAAAGACACTCTTGGATTGAAAAAATGCTAAAGACTGAGAGAAGACTTATATCTAAGAGACAGAGAAAGAATTGACAACAGAAGTTTTTTTTAAAGTGAATGCTCCAAGAAAAAGGAAGTCAGGTGCCTACAATCAGGAAAAAAGCTGTCTGAGGTTCAGTCAAGCTAAGAAGGAATATTAAGGCCATTCTGGTTACTTGGAAGAGAATTTTTTATTCTTTCAACTACATTATAAATTTTAATCATTTGTTTTCATAGCTGTGTAAGCTAATGTCTCTTCATACAATATTTATTTTTCAATTTATTCACACATTTATCAGATATCTACTATATAACACACAGGGAGATTATAAACTTTAATAAGAAATTTTAAATATTAACAAAACAAAGAGGGAGGGGTAAGTAAATTACTCCAGGAGGGTGAAATTAATCCTTTTACAAAGAATATTTTTTTCTAAGTTATCTGCCTTTTAAATCTACATTTTAAAATCAGATAATGTTCCTCAGGATGCATTCATATTCCAATTTAAAAAAATCTTATGAAATTTATCAATGTTAGAAAAGTCATATTTTTCAGGTATCGATTTTATAAAAGAAAATGTACATTGCTTGACATTTATGTCCTATTTTGTTCTTTTCTTAATTTGGATTGTTGTTCCTATTGAAAACCAACCCTAAATATTGGGCTCTTTGCTATTTGGCTATACATCTTTTGTTTTATTCCTGAAAAAGGAATCATGTTTATAATGCATACTTTATCTGTTTAATCTTATTTTTTTCTTCCTAGCTCAACTAAGCTAAACCACAGGTAAATTTAGTTTTGGGTTCTGGTCTTATTGGTCATTCTAGAAATGGAAATGTCATTTTGTATTCTATTTTTTAAAATCTTCCTGCTATTGACTAATAAATACATATGTAAGTAATCCATTGTTCATTAGTGAAAACCAGGCTCCTGAAAGAACGAGCAGAGGAGAGAGGACAATTACCCATCTTTGGAACTCAGATTTTTAAAAGAGGTTTTTACAGAAAGTGTTTTAAAACCTCTTTATTTCCATTAAATATACCCATAGTTATAAGCAACAAATACATAAAGATGTAGAAACGGGGATGTAAAAAGGCCACTTTTCTGGCTTATTTCACAGCAATAGCATTTCCCTTCACACCTCCCTTACATTTTTGAAACACTTTAAAATTTTTACATCACCTCATCACATTGTAGAGTCCAAAAAGTGTACAATTTGCTTTACAACAACCAAACTGAACCCACTAAACATAAACTAATATTTCATACTACCCATGTATTTATTGAATTTTGCTTCTTGTTATATGATGTATAAAAAGGCCTTATAAATTACTGAATGCCCAACAAAATAACTGAACTTGACAATTTTCTAAAACTACATATAAAAAATTCAAGTGTTCTGAGAGCTAGGCTTTTCATTTGAGTGATAAGGGGAAAACAATTTTAAGACAGAAAGTAAGTGGAATTTTTCATATATAAAATCGATATTATTGATTTTTAAAATGGTAGTTCTATGATTACAGTGCCACCTAGTGGGGACATGCATTAGACAAGGTGTGTTTCAGCAGTTCTAACAGTTAGTTCCCTAATTTTCCATCATTTTGGTAACCAAGTGAGTTGCAAGAGCAGAAACTAAGATATAAGAAGACAGTTGTAGTTCTGATGCAGGAGCTTCTGAACAACATGGAGAGAAAATATATTTACCCTGTTTGTCTTCTGAGAATTGCAGCCTCTCGCTGCACAGATTCTTGGCACAGATGACTGCATCTACTTCCCTCTCTCACATACTAAGGCACTTGACCAAACTCCAGCATAGCTTCTCTCAGCTCAAGGTCATGTCCCTAGGATGACAACCCCATGCCCCTTAAAATATCTGCCTGAGAAAGCTCAGTGTTGCCAAAAGAATTTACTCTTTCTTCTAGCCAAAACCTGACTTCAGACCCTGATCTCCTTTCTCTCAGAGCATTTACTTTGGCTAAGATCAAGTGTAGAAAGTATACTATTGTAAATCCTCTCTCTATCCCTTAGAGATGTATCTTCTACAACCCAGAAATGTCCTTCTCGAGGACTTAGGAGTCATCCCTTTGAAATGTAATCATGAAGGCTAGGGCCCCTGTGGGAGGGTAGGTGCCTACAGTAAGTGCCACTTAGCAGACACAGTGGCTTGATCACACTGACCAACCTCCCCTACCCTAACATCCCTCAGGACTTTTCCTTAAGCAGCCCCTAGCATTTAAAAAAGCTTCCCACCTTTTGTTTCAGTGGATTTGAGCTGTTTATACTGAAGTGTCTCTCCCCTACTGCAATCATCTGAATAAAATCTGTCTTGCCATCTTGAACGAAATCCACCTTTGTTTCTCTTTGACACTTCAAAACTGGCAAGCTAGGAAGTGATTCAGAAGACTGAAAGAAGCCCATGGAAATCATTTGCCCCTACTGCTTTCAGGCAGTGATCTGGGCAGTGTAGAAAGCCACACATTATCACTTATCTATTGAAACAGTGGCATCTTAACTTCTCTTAAAAGCACTTCCCAATATTGAGTCTCTCTCATCGCCAGAAAATGTATCTTTATTTCTAACTTCCTACACTTCATAATCTAAATTCTGTTTCTCTGTTTTTTTCCTCAGTGGAACTAGAGAAAGAACCTATGGATCACAGAGTCAGACCTGAAAGAACTCCTACATAAAGTAGGCCATTGTACAGAGGACAAAACTGAAACTCAATTTTTTAAAGCACATTGTCTAAACTGAAAACATACATTAATGCCGGAACAAAATTAGCCTCTAGGTCCTGACTCAAAGCCTAGCAGTCTCTCTACTCTACAACAATGTATCTCCCTGCTTTGTGTATGGTCTTCCAGATAACAGAAATCAAATTATCGTAAGATATATGGTTTGTCTTCAGTCTTGTCTTCTTAAAAGTTCAACACTATTAATATCCCCTCTGACACTTTTTTAAATTCCCACCTAATTCTTCTTTCCCAGTGCACAGTACCCAGTACCACATGAACACACTACACTCATTTAGTAGCTTTTGAGCGGCTCTACCCATCTTAGCTACATCTCTAAATTTCTTTGCTCCCTCTTGTGCTGATTTGAGATATGCTCACCAGAAGAAAATAGTCTATGTATGTTCAAGGCTTGCAATGATTATTGCTTCATTTAAAATATACTGAGAATAAATCATTCTCATTTTTACAGTCCATCAAGTTGGATTTCAGCAAAGTACAGCAGTAAATGTGGCAAGTAATGATTTACTCTGTGAGAAAAGTATAAGCTTCATATTCTCTGATGGTTTAGACAGATATGAAGATAAAACCCTTAGTGACAGAAACTGTAAAATCTATTTTGTGGTTTCTCCTATAGGATGTAAGCCATGACTATACCTGTATCCCATTCCTCATTGACTTCAAATATATATGCCTTTGTCAAGCAGCTAAAGACTTGCCCATCCTTATTATTGCTAAGCTCAATTTATCAGGCACAAAGTAGAAATTATTATAGAATCATAGTTTCTGATTGTCATTATTGTTGCTCCTAGGATCAAATTCCTACTTGTACATACAAATATTAATTCATTCAATTGAGACGGTTCTAAAAATATTGGCTATCCTCAAATAAGGTCTTCCAAAAAATCAAACTACTGTTGTTTTTTCTGACTTTGATGCCACTTAGAAACACTGACCTGGAGGACACTTATGTCTGGAACCAACTGCCCATTTTATGCTAACTCAAACACACATGAGATGATAGGCAAATACCCTGGCATCAACCACGAACAACAAAAAAATTCAGCCAAAGAAATCCTTATTTATATCTAACAGCATATTCTATTGTGATTGCCTTATTTCTCTTTAACTTAAAAAATACATTTAATGCCCAATTCATAAAATATCCCTTAATATCCGTAAATCATTTTTAAAGTCTAAACATATGTATAACATAAACAAAAAATGTATATTTTCTTGCTCAAATACAAAAACAAAAAAACAAAAAAAACTAGAAATCAGAGGTACTTTTCTTTAGCAATCAATTCCTTATTGGTTTGAATAATAACTGCAGCTGTAGAGAAAATATCAATATTGGTGAGCACATACCAGTACATGTAGAAGTCTGTAATTATCTAACATTCTGTCTCTGCCACTACTGTGGCCCTTGAGGGACTATGTCTTATTTATCTTCATAACCCTATCATTGAACATATTACCTATCACATAGGAGCTCAATAAACGTTTGCCCAAGTAAACCATACCCAAGTGCTTACTGAATTGGTGATCAGAGTCAGAAAAGCCTTATAATTTTTGTTCTTGGTAATTCAGTAATTGACAGAAGTTGGTATTCAAGTTTTGTATCTGATATCAACCTTCACATATGTCAAGGATATAGACCAAAATACAGCTAAGGTTTAATTTTACACATGTTGAATTTAATCTGACATTAGTAAGATGGGATAAAAAGGCCCTTTTTATTCCTCTGACATGACCCCCAAGTCCCTACCTTTGAGCTTTGATGATATTCTTTCATGGCCTGTGTGCATCTTTTTCCATCTCACCACCCACTCCTGCCTGCAACTATTATTCAGCACTCAAGGCCCAACTCAAATTATACCTCACCCATGAAGCATAACATCATGTCCACAACACTGACATATACATGATAGAACTGCTTATGATTTTCTGTTATACTTTCTCCATCTGTAAACGGTACAAGATCATTGTGATGGAAATATTTTAAACCCTGAACACTGCACCTGATAATACATATTCCTGGCACTTTTTGTCTTGGGGTCCACAACCCCATAACTGACACTTATCCATATCAGCAACTTTCCATTAACTTTCAACTGTCTGTTCTCACCCTTATCTAACCTCACTTTTGTGTTTGTATTATTGTACTCTGTCTTGATATATATTTTGTTGTTGTGGTTGTTATCTCTTAGTTTGGGTTAGGTTTTTGAATTCTGCTACATTCTCCTCAGCCCTGTTAATTTGTAGCCTTTCTCAGCTTGAGGAGAAAAATTCCTCCATTTCTAACACATTGTTTTACTCCCTTAGCTCCCATTCCATCTGGGAAAGAATTTAGGCAGTAAGCATTAAACTTTGAGCAACTGCTAGAAAGGAATCCCCAGTAAAAGACCAGGCTCCTCTCACCTATAGAGAAGTTTGATTTCAAGGTGGAAAGAGGATTCTAGCCAGTGGAATCTCCAGAAAGCTAAGACTTCTAGCAAGAGCATGGGTCCCACCACTGTAGGAGCAGTAGTGTAAAGACAGAGTAAAAAGGAGTACTACTTCAGATAATCATAAAAGTTTCCACAGAGGAGACGTTATTTAAGTAGAGACAAGACAGAAGTCAGGATGCAAACCATGTGATTATCTGGGAGACAAGCATTCCATAACAATGGAAGACAATCTATAATTTCCTGACATTGAATCTTTCTTATAATGTTGAAGGAGCAACAAAGTAAACTAGTTGATTGGAGCAGAATGAGTGAAGATTAGAAGGGTCAGAAACAAGGTCAAGGGCTCCTGGGTGGCTCAGTCGGTTAAACATCTGACTCTTGATTTCGGCTCAGGTCATGATCTAAGGTTGTGAAATCAAGCTCCATGTCGGGCTCTGTGCTCAGCATGAAGTAGGTCTGCCTGGGAGTCTCTCCTTCCCTTTCCTTTCACCCCTTTCCTTCTCAAACAAATAAATAAATTTTTTGAGAAATAAGGTCAGAGAAGCCAGCTGATATGAGATCTTGCAGGTGATGGTAAAGACTTTGGATATCATATTAAACATGATGAGAAACTATTAAAATGTTGAAAATGGGAAAGTGACATGATCTAACATTTTAAAAAATAACTCTGATTTAAATATATGTGTAGGGTTCAAAATGTTACATATGAAAAAAGCACTCAAGCAGACACAGATGGCAGCCTATAAAAAATAAGTAATTGAATGTTAAATGTTATATCAAATATATACAAAAACAGGTTCTAGTCCTCTAGAATTTTTCTAAGATTTGCCATTTCAACTTATAACTCAGGAAAATATAAACTATAAATATATACATATATAAACATATACAAATACATATAAATGTTATTTTACTTTTCAACTTACCATGAATATTTAATAAGTAAAATTAATGTGTGTAAATTAAAGAAAAATATTTTTATCAATCTTATTTTGAGGAAACATTTTCATATTTCTTAACCAACTCTTTTAATTAAATATGTTGAGTATTGGGGTGCCTGGGTGGCTCAGTCAGTTAAGCATCTGCCTCCAGCTCAGGTCATGATCCCAGGGTCCTGGGATCGAGTCCCACACTGGGCTCCCTGCTCAGTGGGGAGCCTGCTTCTCCTGCTCTCTGCCCCTCCCCCACCTGTGCTCTATCTCGCTCTGTCAAATAAATAAATAAAATCTTTAAAAAAATATGTTGAGTATTTTGAAAAAGTAATCTTGAGGTATGGGACTCTGAATGTTCTTTCATACCTAAAGGAAAAGGAGAAATACAGAATTAGATGATTAAAATAGATTAGCTAGTGCTAAACAGGTAAATGAAGAATGGTAGAAAATGAAGTTAAATATCATTTTTATGAAACACTATATAAATACCCAGCAAGAGATACTGTGTAATATACAAGGTTGATAGCTGGATCATAGTACTTAAGCTCAAATCTTTAATTTTCTATAAGCAGGGCCGTTTTCATTATTAGATCACAGGAAAGATACTCCACAAGTGTTAGGACTTGCTGATTTTATCTCTTTCTACTGGCAAAAAGGAGTAGAACTAAGTGATTAACATCCCTCACTGCAGGGTCAAATAACCTGTTAGGACTCTGGCTTCACCAACTGCTAATCGTATCCACCTTGAATAAGTCATTAACTGCTCTAAGTCTTAATGTTCTTATACATGAGATGACCATTATATTAGTTCCTACATCCAAATGGTTGCTCTAAAAGAGATCATTCCTATAAAATATTCACACCAGCCTCTGAAATATAGTAAGTACCTTTTAAATATTGCCTGTGATTACTTCTGGGCCACCTTGTGCTACTGCTATCAAAACGCAATGATAATCTCAATGAGTCTAAAAATGCAATTAGAAAGAAGGTGTTGGTTAAAATGTGTATTTTTTTGTATCAGTAAAAAAGTAAATGTTGTCAGGAAATAATATATGAAATAGATAGTGTTTACAATAATATATAAAATAGAAAGTATTTACCTGATGATAAATTTGCCTATAAAATATAAATAAAGTAAAAGAAAAGTATATAAGCTAAGGATCCGTTTTCCTGATGATGTTATAAGGTAAAGTAGATCATTCAATATCGATCTAAATGTTAAAGCATGTGGATTAGGGTCTTTCTACTACCACTTCTCTCAGTCCAAATCCTGTTTGTCTTTCAGGGCCAACTCATGTGTCACACATTAAGGTCTTACCAGCCCATCAGCACTCTACCATGATTACTCAGTGTTAACACTTTCTTATGTTTATTACAGCTCACTGAAAACTGAGAGCAAGGCAGGAGAGTTCACAGAAATCCTTCCCAAAGCACTCAGGCTTCATTGCAAAGTGCACTTCAGCAGCCATCTGAAGGCTAAAACCTGAGTAGAAAATCTGAGAGAAATGCCTGCTCGGCACTCTGAACTTTTAGAGGTTTTCCAAAGTTTTGGAGCTGGTCAACAAGAGAGAGAGGGAACTCCATGCTGCAGAAAGTTTCCTAGTTAGCAACAAAGCATAAAGTTATCACTTGATATGTGATCAGACTCCAAGCCCTGCTAAAAGGAAAATCTCAATTCTGCTCACAAAATATTTGAAGCAAATGGTGATCTAAATTTAACTGAAGGTGCAACAAAGCCTCAATACAGCTTACCTACATATTAGACTGACTCATCCCATCTCCAAACTAGCAACCAAACAAAAGGAGAGGCATTCCCTTTTCTGGGAGTAAATATTCACTTCAGTATCTACTATTCTTTTACCCCATAATGTCAAGCATACAATAAAAATTACAAAATGTAAGAAAATGTTATCTATTATTAAGAGAAGAGATAGCCAATAAAAACAGAACCAGAGAAAAATCACTTGTTGAGGTTACTGGAAAGGGACTTTAAAGAAACTGGTAAGTATATTAAAGATACATTACAAAAAAGCAACCTATTAAATTATTTATTTACATAATTATCTTGCTTGGCTGTATGTTCAAGAGAAGGGTAGGGAAATTTTTTTTTTATTAATCTATGCAGCCACAGCCCATTGCTTTGTCTTTAATAATATTCAACAGGTCTTTTATTGAAAAAATAAATACGACAATGTATTTTCATGTCTTTGTAAAAAAATATCTATGCATACTAAATATCCATGATGATACATACAGTATGGCTATCCCCACATGTTCCACAAATGAAATGGCAGTCTGAACTTAGTCTCATCACTGTGATAATGCATGAATCTGCCTCAATAACTGAGTGTCTCAGTTTAAGAAATCTGAAAAAGATACATCAATAGCACTGGTTTAATTTTTTAAGCTGAAGTGATACAACAGTTCCAGGCATTTGGGGGTTACATTACAATACTGGCAAAATCACGGATGAAAAGGACATATCAACTAAGAAGAACTATAGGTCATAATGTTTGCCAATAGATTAAAATAATACCTACAGATAAACTCCCTTACAGTGATGTATTTACTAATAACCACTTCCTAGGTCATTAAATGTTCTGAAGTGATATAAAGGGGGTTACATAAATTTAGTCTCAGTTATAATTTTTCCCTTTCAAAGGAGATTGATGGCCTTATGGGTATCTATCTATCCCAATATTTTTGGAATAATTAGTAATATATATCAAATCTCTATAATGATACCCATTCTTCCCCAAATCCATGGTAGGAAGTAGCAGATATGGCATAAAGGGAGTTGGGTTTGTAAGGGAGAAAAAATAGAGAATTGGTCCCTTTCTTCCTCTCTCTCAAAAGGAATACAGGAAGGTAAGAGAGATAAAAGTATGATAAAAGGGTAGATTTCAGGGTTCTTACTTTTCCACTTCTCATGACTAAGCTGCACATGGGTGGTATTCCTATCCAATTATATACAGAGGTGGCCAAAAAAGAGTGCGACCACTGTTAGCATATCTGGGGACACTACAGCCCTCTGGAAGAAGTCTAGCAACCAGCTCATTTTTATGTCTATCATAAAACTAGTACAATTTGGCAGGGAAAGTTATCTGAAAAAAGAGTCTATGCAGTACCCTGTGTCCTCATGGCCTACACAAGGCATGTTAATGACTTAGAGGTTCCCATGTACCCTGGTAAGGGAACAAGAAGTGTGTAGGAGGGATCACAGCTTGCAGTAGGTGAAGGAAACATAGACAGAAATACAGGTTTGGGCCATAGTTGCTACCCACTACTCAAAAAAGACCAAAGAATACCAGACCACAAGCTACCCAAAACATAGATAGGGAATTCAGGAAACACCACCCTTTTTTTCCCCACCCCCCAAATCATAAGGCCCCCTCTGTACCCACATGTCATCTTGCATAGAAGCAGACTATGGGGGGGGGGTGGAATATGAAAAGCCAAGCATTCGCCTAAAGGAGATCAAGTCATCTACAGAAAAAAAAAAATAGGAAAAAAAAACAGAAAAAAACAGTGACACTTAATTGACATGTTCAAAGTTCTTCCCAATTTAACACCCTGTGGGTTAAAGGGAGAAAGGAGGATTACAACTGTTACAGAGGCAAAAAATTACATTTTCTTTGCACATTTGGTTTGGAGTACAAGTAAATGTTACCTCCTCACTACAGATGTAAAAGTAATCAAAACAATAGATGAACTGATAGATGATGATAGACAGATACAAATATACTAAATATATAGGTATAGATGATCAATAAAGATATAAGGTGAAAAATGAGGTTGAATATATAGATGTAGGAATAGATATAGAAATACTAATAGAGACATAGGTATAAAATACCTCACCACAAAAACGATAAAGAATTAGTCTTATATAAAATTATTATATAAGGAACAGATATTGTTCCTGAATACAAAGTTGTCCATGTGGCTTCTCCACACATGTCCCCTTCAAAAATAAAATTTAAAGGAAAGAAATGAATACCTTTGAACATCTTACACATGCTAGGTTCTGTTCGTATGCTCTCTCAGGTAATCTCCAAGCAACTATGAGGTGGATATATTATTAGTTCCATTTTATAGTTGAGAACACAAAAATAAATGAATAAATAATTAAATAATGGAAGAAGTTAAGCAATTTGTTTAAGCCCAGGGAGCTTCCAGCAACAGAACCAATGTGCAAACCAGGTCTGCCTGGGTTTGCTATGTGAGGTCGACTCCTGAAAAGAAAGATTTTAAGAAAATTAAGAAACTCTTTCTTCATATCTGATATATAGATTCCCTTAGGATATCATGGTACAATCTCAGGTATTAGTCAATTCATTACATATTTATTTCCTAGAGAATATTATTGCAGCCTTTGGGGAATTTTTAATTCCTATCTCTTTTTTTATAGATTCAGAGCAATTATTTGGTAGTTTTTACGTAGTGGGGAAAAAGTTAAACATTCTGAACAAAGGAAAAAGGTTTTAAGTTGCTTAACATTGGAATTTGACTATATTTAGTGGGTAGGCAAAAATATTAACATTATGTCAAACACAAAACATTGGATCTTAGGTGCTAGATCAACAGTCACGACAGAAAATAATCTTAGGACTTCAACATAAGCTTAAACACCATGGAGGAACGAAAGCTAATCATCCTCCCTAAAAAGAGATTGATTTTAAATGATTCTGGAGTAAGACAATTCTGAAACTGCGGCAGATTTTCTTCTAAAAAAGATATGCAAACACTACGTACTAATGAGATAAAAGTAGAAAGACCAGACACTCTCCATGCTGATCGATGAAAAGGATAATGTGTTCACAAGTAGTGCTGTTTTATCTTGTTTTCTTCCCAGATGGTTGAAGAAGGGAGGAATGTTTAAAATCAATAAATAACAGTGTTATTTTTCTTATGAAATGATAGAAAAAATATTGACATAACCTCTGCCTGACTCTACACTCAGAGCCAAGGATAAGGTACCTAATGCCACTACTCATTAACAGAGAAACCAGAAGGTATAAAAATTCAATTGAATTAAGAAATAAATAGGAATCTTTTGGAAAAAAATTATTTTCTCTAAATAACTGGGGACAAGATAAAAAGATCAATTCATTTTTGCTTATTAGAGCAAAAGTCTTCTAATATCCTAAGATTGATCTGTAAGATTTCATTTAAAAATCCAGAAGTAGAATTATGTTTTAATTTCAGTTTTTCTTGTTGGTATTTTCTTTCTTTCTTTCCCTTTTCTTTCTTTTTTATAAAATCTATGTGTTAAAAGGAAATAAAGAAATACTTTTTTTTAAGATTTTTTTTTAATTTATTCATTTGAGACACAGAGAGACAGAGAGAGAAAGAGCTTGAGCAGGGGGAGAGGCAGAGGGAGAGGGAGAAGCAGACTCCCTGCTGAGCCAGGAGCCCGATGCGGGGCTCGATCCCAGGATCCTGGGATCATGACCTGAGCCGAAGGCAGACGCTTAACCATCTGAGCCACCCAGGCACCCCAAAGTAATATTTTTTTAATTTAAAAAACTACCACTGTCATTTCCATTGATTTGACAAGTGCATTTAAAAATCCTGCCTTCCTGGGGCACCTGGCTGGGTCAGTTGGTAGAAGAGGAGACTCTTGATCTTGGAGTTGTGAGTTCAAGCCCCTTGTTAGTCACAGAGATTACTTAAAAAAAAAAAAAAAAAAAAAAGGTCCTGCTTTCCCGAGTATCACAGTAGTTTAGAGCAATGCTATTCAAAGTATCCTCATAAATCACTGCTGGTCATAGAATTGTTCCTGATCTGCTATGAAAAAAAACATGGAAATTGGGAGTATATGTTTAGAAATTTTTATAGTAACAGTGTAATTTTACATCTGTTGAATCTAAAAATAAAACACACAAGCTTGCATTTCATTTCTCTAGTAATTCTAGTAATTCATTTATACTGTACTTTATCTTTGGGCTGTAATAGTTTGGGAGGAGAAAAACGAGTCCTTTCCTACAGGTAAGATTTAGAAGCATTGGTTTAAGGATGAATTTTGGCAATAAATAGAAATTGTCTTGAGTCGCAACTCTGCTAACTTCTAACTGTATGACATTGGGCAAGTTACTTCAACTCTCTAAGTTTTAATTTCCTCATCTGAAAAATGAGTACCTACTTTATATGGTTGTTGTGTGGTCCTTAACCAGCAATATCAGGATCACCTAGGTACTCGTTAAAAATGCAAAATCTCGGACCTGTCCCAGGCATACTAAATCAGAATATGCATTTTAACAAGATCCCCAGGTGATGCATGCGCACAAATACAGTGCTTGACATAAAATGATTAAGACCTATTAGCTGTTGTTTTTATTCATCATAATAATATGTAAATGTTATTGCTTGAAATGGAGGGTGATATTAAGCACTCATGTAAATACAGACACATAAAAATCAAACAATTACCTTTCCATTATTTTTCAAGTACCTAGAAAGGACAAAATGTAATACAAATTCTGTGGATACTAGTAACAACACATGCTTCTCATCCTCAAGGATCCCATGTGATAAAATATAAGCCAAGGGTACCTAATAGAAATAACAAAGTGTTCTGATTTGTTGCTATAACCAGAAAGAAATTATTTCCAGAGGAAAATGGATAAATTGAGGCAAAGCGACTTTAAGATAGTATTCTTGTACAAAGAGTAAGTTTTATCCAAACTAAAGGCGGGAAAAAAAGGCAAACGGGGAAAAAATATCAGTCTGTGCTCAGCCAATAACAGTTGTGTATACTTGGTCTTATATAAATAATAACCTGAATGTTCAAGGGTTGAAGTGTTAACTTCAGCCAAATTCCTAGTCCTTTAAAGTTACCCTGCTGTGACTAGGCAGTACAGGGGTCACATACCATTTCAGCTGCAATAGTAAAACTCAGTGGGAAGTCAAGGATGAAATTGCTTGCTACTTATCTCTAGATCCTCTGTCTAGGTTTCCGAGAAACCATACGAAGGTAGCAAATACAGCTTAGTAATGATTTTTCAGAATCAACACATGAAGGTTAAGACAAGAAAGAAAAGGAGCACATTGACATTTGCTATTTTTATATCCCAACAATTCACACAGAGAGTGCGCCTCAGCCTAATAGTGCCAGTGATGCTCCAGAGGCCACAGGAGGTATCTAATAGAACTAGTTTCATATCTAATACACATCTGATGGTTCTCTTCTGTTAAAGCCATGTACAAGGATTGCCCAGAGCAAAGAAACATAAACATTGGTAAGTTACCACTTCACTTATAATACCTTTATTTTCTTTTCAATTCTTTATAACTGACTTTTGTAAAAGCTGAAGTCTTACAAGATGGAAACTTCAGTTAGACACAGAAAAGTATTTTTCTATGATGCCAAGTACCAAGATTCCTTCCAGATATGGACAGTTATCTAGTGTTCACCCTATACCCCTCATTATACTAGATACTAAAAGATAGATGTAAAAGAAATAAGAATGTTCTCTAATTCTGATATTTACTGGAGGTATACAAAGAACACATGCAAAAATTCTGTTTTTTTGCAGTGAGGCCAGAAACCTGGTTTCCCCTCTCAATTTGCATCTACTTTTTATTTTGTCAGGTTTTAACATAGCATAAATATAAACAGTATCTTGAAAACCTGAGTTCCACCAAATGTATACATGAGTTTAAAGATTCATATGACACTAAAACAATTGATTTATAAGTTCTAAAAAATTTATTGAAACTGGATAAAATTCAGTCATTTTATTCTTAAATGTATAGGAACAAGGTGTATTTTCTTATAACTTAAAATTCGTAATATATTGGGAAAATGGGAAAAATCACTTGAAAATATTCCAAGACTTTATGAACCTGACCCCAAATATATTGTCTTTATTATTAGAAACGTGAAATAGCACATGGATGCACTTAAATAATTCAGTAATTAGTTTCATATGCCATTCTTATACTTGGTAATAATACAGTGTCATTTTAGAAATGGTTCCTAAGTTCAAAATTATATGATTAGTTTCCAAGACTGTATTATTACTTTGTTTCAGCTCCAAAAAGCAGTTGTGGAAACTTTCTTTTAAATGGCATGGTATTGCCTAATTTTCTTTGTAAGAATCTTCCTGAAGTACATGTGAATAATTGTGTTAAATTATTCATCATGAAAGTTAATTTGGCAGTTAATTATAATAAAGGAAAGGGTTTCTGAATGTAATCCAGGAATTTAATGCCTAAAGGATAAACTACACTGACAGAATTTGTCCTTGACTGTGGCTTTACTGCTATAAGCTAACCCCAAAATTAACATTTCATACTTTTAAGAGCTAAAAAGAATGATTATGTTTTTTGACAACACAGAGGATGCTGATTTTTCCTTGCAGAGGACCATGATATAGTGAAAGTTGAACATGTTTTGGAATGAATTCTTAATTCCACTTTTCATCAGCTGTGTGATTGGGGCCAAAGGTTTAACTCTCTGAGCTTCATGATATTTTTTTTCCAGCTGTAAAGTGTTTATTGAAATATGTAGGGGCGTCTGGACAGCTCAGTTGGTTAAGCATCCAACTCCTGATTTCAGATCAGGTCATGATCTCAGAGTTGTTAGTTCAAGCCCCACATTGAGCTCCACACATGGGCATGGAGCCTGCCTGAGATTCTCTCCCTCTGCCTCTCCTCTCACTTGTGCATGTGCACACACATGGGCTCTATTTCTCTCTCTCTAAAATAAATAAATCTTTAAAAAATAAAATACATTATGTAATATTTACGTTTGTTGTGATGAATAAAAGAAATGAAAAGCAGCTATATCTGTTTCTGAAATCTAAAAGGCACTCAGTAATTTTTAGCTCCCTTCCTTTCTTCTTCTTCCTTCACAGCAGGAGGAGAGGAATATTTGTAATTCCCTCAGGGTCCTCAACAGAATTTTTTAAAATTATATTTTATAGCATTTATTGGTTAATCATTTTTCTCACATGCATTAGCTCTTTTAATACTTCCAATAACCTTGTACTGGGGGCAAAGCAAGTATTATTCCTTATTTACAGGTAAAGAGACAGGATCAGGGAAATTAAATACATTAACCAAGTTCACACAACTAGAAAATGACACACTGAGATATAAACCCATGTCTGATTTCAAGGTCATTCTCTAACCCTTACATCACTAGTTCCCAAACCCAGGCCTACACAGTACTCAGTGGTACAAAAATCTTCTCTAAACTGTGGAAAAATTAGGAAAATTGTATTATCAGGGATTTCTTCTAAAAGTAGAGTATCTTCATGGTTTTAAAGTTCAGCAGTTATGCCCATTTTAAGGATGAAATATATATATACTTATTTTAAAACAGTAATGAGAGTAGATGGTAGATGTTTCTAATTTTTTTTTTTTAAAGATTTTATTTATTTATTTGACAGAGAGAGACAATGAGAGAGGGAACACAAGTAGGGGGAGTGGGGGAGGGAGAAGCAGGCTTCTGCCGAGCAGGGAGCCCCACGCGGAGCTTGATCCCAGGAGCCTGGGACCATGACCTGAGCTGAAGGCAGACGCTTAATGACTGAGCCACCCAGGCACCCCTCTAATGCCTTTTTTAAAAGCTGAAATTATATATTGTTAAGCCTACATGTCTCCATGTTTTTTTAGTTTTATTGAACTATGAAATGCAAAGGTCTAAAAATCATACACTATGGCATGCTACTTTATTAGTCTCACTAGTAATGAAGAACTCAGACCGCACTGAAAGAACATGAGATTTCCAAATGACACTGGCTCCAGAGAATATAAATAATTATGCGAGTAAACCCTACTCTTATCAAATATATACTAAAAGCTCCAAAAAGGGCATTTTAGACTCTTTAACAGGTTGCAATGGTGGTAGTTCCAGCAGAACTGTAAAGTTTAGCAACATCAAATTATTTACCAGCAACAAGCTTATGTTGATAGGACAGAAGAGACTCCAGTGACTGTGGCTGACCATCACCAGGTGAGGTAGCCCCTGGTGGGAGCACACGTAGCATGACTTTCTGTAATGAAGACAGATAGGCCAGATTAGGGCTAACAGGATACTAACATTGTCCTGCTCTAGTTTTCTGAATTCTTTCCTACATGTCAATTTATTGTCCATAGTGTGAAACTGTCCCTCCTCATTCTTTCTTGGCCACATCCGTGAAGTATCTGGCTAGGCAAAATCATGTTTAAATGGCCTGAGATTTAGTAACCTGGTACTAATGCTTTCTTATGGACCCTCTCCTCCCTTCTTCCCGAAATGAAGCTCAGTTGCCTTGACACAATGCTTCCTAGCTGTTCTGTGTATATCACTCTCCTTGTACTTTCATCCTACAAAACAATTTTCTCTTCATTGTCTATAACATCAGTGCATATCTATATGGTTCATGGCATATGACTGGCACTCCAAAAGTGAATCGATGAATTAGTAGATTGATTAAGTAATTAATTAATGGTGTTTCTAGTACAGGTACATCTGCAACACCTTTAGTGGATTTCCTCTATAGAGATGAGACATAGTGATACACTCCTTGAGAGTCTCTAGAGAGGGCAGCCCCAAGACATTTCAACAGAACCTCAGAGCCACAAAAACACCATCAGGATTTGGAGATCTGTATTCTAAATTTGACTTACATTTATAAAATTAAAGAGATCTTATACTGACATATGATCTCACTGGTTTATAATTACATAATTTTGCAATAAAAAAAGAAAGGAACATCTCATTTGACATACCTTCATCAAAAGGTCCTCAGAATGTTTCCATGATGATGTAAGGACCATATGTTATCAAGTTTTTAATAAAATGGCACTAAATACATTCATAATGCAGGATAAAATGTATGTTATTATTTTTGGTAACTTAGCAAACCTAGCGATATCAGAGTAGTTGAAAGCTCATATGGATGTAAACTACTTTCAATGGATTTTTTTTTTCCAGAGGGAATTATAAATGGCAAATCTAGAAACAGCTTTGAGATCTTCTGAAGTACAGTCAAAATTAAAATGATACATAAAAATCTAGAATACAGGTTAAGTCCAAGGGAGTCAAATCATGGAACCTATGCTCTCATGATTGAATTTAGCAGAAGTCCTCAGGACAATAATCTGCAATATACCAAAAAGCAGAATTCTATACTTTGATAACACACAAAAATTTTATAAGTGTGAAAAAATGTTCAGTATCAATATTTAAGACACTGCATCTTTCTTTGACTAAAAAAGACATACTAGAAACATTTTTTCAACTAAGCAATGAATGGAATATGCTTTATGAAATAGATGTTCATGAGAATCATATCTCTACTATGTAAAATATAGAAATGATAACATTAAGGGATTTCAAATATAAAGAGGTATCTATAAATTACTAAAAAATTCATTTAATGTCTGATGCACTGTCATGCAATAAGAAAATTCAATATTCAGAAGGCTTTCTAAGAAGAAAGAGGAAGAAATATACATAATTCTGGCTGAAAGGGTACAGTCGCATTGGTGTGATGCTAGGAGATAGGCATGGAAGAGAAAGTAGCAGAAAACATAATGCTTAAACTGAATCTCAAAGAATTATTGACAATTTTCCACATGGGCAATGAAAGCAACAACATTCTAGGCAGAGAGAAAAGCAATGATATGTTATATTATTTAACACTTTTTAATCACAAGAGACAAGAAACACAACCCAAATTGGCTGAAGCAAAAAAAAAAAAAGAGAGAGAGAGATATTAGTTCCTAGACCAGTCAAGGTCCAGATATAAAAAACAGAGACCATGTTAAGCAGTTTAAACCAAAAGCATTTACTTTAGGGAATTGGTTACTCTCATGGTGGAAGAAAAAGGGATGCTAAGTTAACCCAGATATCCTCAGTCCTGGTTTGGTCTTCTATTCAGACCACTAAAACTTTCTCCATATCAGCAATAAGCAACAACAACAAAAAAAAAGCTGTGCTTTCTAATCATTTGTGTGTTCACTGGAAAGCATCTTTAATTTCCTTCAAGAACTTTTCCTTTGCATTCACAACTTGGCTAACTATTTCGCAAAGAGGCCTAGTTTTTGGCCTGTCTCAGCTTTTGGCATGTCTTCCTCACTAAGCTTAATCATTTCTAGCTTTTGATTTAAAGGAAGAAACATGTGTCTCTTCCTTTCACTTTAAGACTTAGAGGCCATTGTAGGGTTATTAATTGCCTAATTTCAATTGTTGTGTCTGAGGGAAAAGGGAGGGGCAAGGAGAGGGGGAGAGATGGGGGAATGGCCAGATGGTGGAGCAGTCAGAACACACACATTTATAGAATAAGTTCACCATCTTATATGGGTGTGGTTTGTGGCACCCCAAAACAAAATAATACCATAAAAGATCACTGATCACAGGTCACTATAACCAACAGAATGAAAAAGTTTTAAATACTGTAAGAATGACCAAAATGTGACACAGAAACACCAAGTGAGCAAATGTGAGAAAAATGGCATTGAAAAGACTCGCTCAATGCAGGATTGCCACAAACCTTCAGATACAGTGCTAAAAAGCACTGTATCTGTGAAGGGCAATAAAAGTGAAGTACAAAACAAAAATAAAAACAAGGTATGCCAATATAGGTTTTTTCTTTAAAGTCTGTTGAATAATACAATTAAAAATAATTAAGATGGTACATTTTATGTCAAGTATATTTTACTACAATAAAAATATTTATTAACAAAATAAATAAATTCGAGGCTACAGCTGGAGTTGTCTTCAGTTGCTGGGGACACACTACTAGGAGCTATGAACAGGAGAGAAGTCCCTCTGTCTTCCTTTCACTCTGACTCTAATGCCTCCCAGTAGGAGAAGCCAATGGGAAGCTGGCTGCCCAGAGAGTCTGAAGTTAGTTTGCGAAGTCCCAGTTTCCTAAACTTAAAAGTATGGATTTAGAGCTAAGAAATATTAAGTGAATCACCAGCACAGCTCAGGACTGACCCAAGAACTTTAAGGATGTCATGAGGGACCACCTTTTAACTTTTCTCTCCTCCATGTTGGTTTCATTCTTAGGTTAAAAGCTCGTAGTCTCCAGGTCCACATTCCAGGCTCAAGACCATGAGAAAAGAATGCCTCTTTTTCTTTTGTTCATGCATGCAGTATTCTGCCATTGGCTTTGGTTAGACCAGACTTATGTGGATGATGTGACATGCTTTTCCAATCATGTTGCTTTGAGAAAGTTTTATTTGATTGGCCATGCCTAGTTCTCAAGGTAGAGCCAATTCCATCCAGTTCCACCCAAAGCACATAGACTGATAATGGTACCCAGTGGTACCTAGCTATACATAGGAATGTGTCAGGGCTCTGTTAAGGATGCACAGAGGTTCTAAGGACCCGATTTTGGGAATACAGGTCTAGAATGATTCTCAGTTTTCTGGTCTGAGGAATTGACTTTTTGGTGGTTGCATTAATTGAAATTAAAAAGAGAGGAAAGAAACAAGGTGGAAAAAAAAGGTAGGGTGACCAATCATTGCCTGTTTGTTTGTTTGGCCTGGGCCTGCACCAGTATTAGCACTGAAAGTCCTCCATCCTGGGAAACTCCTTAGTCCTGGGCAAAACCAGATGGTTGTTCACCCAAAATTTAGAAGACAAAACGTCTTTAGTTGAGCAAGAGCAGCTTGAGAAAAGGCTAAATATAGATGCCTATAAATAGGCATTTAGGTATAAATTTAGAAACCAAGAAAAGAGATATGAGCTGGAAATACAATACAGGTAGAAATTGAAGTGATGGATTCAGATGACAACAGTCAGAAGAGACTGCATATATATTAATATATAATAACATTAATAATAATATAGAAGACCATGGAAATTTTAATGACATCAATATTTAAGAAAATGTAGAAGAAAAGGAGTCTGCAAAGGAAAATAAGAAGGTACTTGCAATGAGGAAGTCACTAAGGAGTGACAGGTATATCAGTGCAAGTGGCCACTGGAAAAAGGAGTGATCCTGAATATCAAATGCTACAGAAAGGTAACCATTGAGTTTGGTATTTAGGAGATCACGAGTGAGTTTAGTAGGAGCAGTTTATTTATGTGGAGTTTTATTTATAGTTTAACTTATATAATGCTATATTATAACGACTTGAAGAATTAGTAAGAAGAGAGAAAGTGAGGACAAAAAGAATATTACAGAGACAGCAAGTTAGTCCAAACTAGCAAGTGATTCCTACGGGAATTCAGCCCAGAGGAAATTTTAACAGACCTGCAAAATGTTTGGTTTTGATTTGGGTTTGGTTTTATTAGTTAGTCAGTAGTATTTAGCACTCACAACATTTTAGATCCGATTTCCAGGTTCTCTTGGAAAATGAGACGTTCTGGCATCTGAACCTGCATTTTTGCATGGCAGGGATCATAATTATATACGGATACATACTCTCAATTTTCTATAGTCTCCCCAAGGCTTCACTTCTCTCATTTCCATCGAAAAAGCCTGATCTGTGCAGACATTTGAGTGTGAGGGCCAGGTATAACATACAGAACTCTGAAAGGAAGAAACATATAAGTATCTATAAAGGATGATTGGGTCCAGTCAAAGTTTTGAGTTTATTTTGCTTTTTAAAGATGGGATTAGCTTGAGCCTATCTATATGCTAACTAGAAGCAAGAGGATAATTATTGAAACAAAGTCAAAATGTGAGAAGGATGTGATGTAGAACAATGATGAGGAAATCAACCTTGGGCGAACAGAGGATCCCCCAGAGAACCTAGCTGTATATGTAATGATTTAAGAATATGACACTGAATATAAGTTAACTAAACTCACCTGAGATGAATAGTCACTAAAGCTCCATTAAAGCCCTATTCAGATCACAGGTTGGCAGTTAAGAAACAAATAAAAGCCCCAACATTTTCAGTTACGCCAAGAAACTAGCATTCGGTTTTCTAGGAGGCCCCAAGCATAGCTCATGGTTTTGTGTTTCTGATGAATTATACCCAGCAGTCCTTTGCTACTACAGTGTGCTCTCATACAAAAAAACTGGAGAAAACATGTTTGTATAAATCCAGAGACTTTGTAAATCAGGACTGGTACAGCACAAAATAATCCATTTCCCAGCCTTGCCAAGGAGGATTTTTTTATACATACATATCCTTCTCATGAAGTTAGAATTCATTTTTGTTCTGGTTGATGTACTGGGGCCAAGTGAAACCACAAAGTGTATTACCTGAGTTGCAGTTTCATATAAATTAGTTAGAAAACATTGTTGACAGTGGCGTGATTCTGAAAGTGGACTAGAATCTGCAAATGCTATGAACTAAATCTCTGACAGGTTTGGTGTTTCACCCAGGCTCCTCCAAATAAAAGCACACACACTAGATGGTTTGTTACTACTCTATACTTAACAATGAAACTTCTCAGTCTAACATCAAGATCATCCACAACAGGGCTTGATTATGTAAATGCAATTAGTGAGAATTCAAGACTATCCACTGTGGCCTTATATGTTTGGCAAATCAAATTGTTTTCTGCCTGGTATGGGGCAGTTGTTCTTTTTCCATAATAATGATGGGCTAAATGTTTCATTTGCCTTAATGTCTCTGTTGGATCCACATTATGGCAACACTGCATCATTATAGATTCAGTCATTGCCATAATTAGAGTTTAGTAGTCTAAGAGCTTTCCCAAAGAGAATAATGTCTAGATGTAAGCATGACTAAAATACTGTAACTTTTCCAACTTTAGAGAAACTAACCCTTGATATATATTTCCAAGTGGAAAATGGAACTACATTATGACCACTTGTCAATATTAAAAATGATTGTATCCAAAATGTCAATTTTCTGCAGACCTACAGCCCCTTAACAGAAAGATTTTACATTACAGTAGGAAAATATATACGTTGAAGGATGAAAGTGAAATGAGAGACTTGAATCAATCACCTACTCATTTTCAAGTAATTCTCTTCAGTTATATTGAAACCACACAGGTCAGCCAAACGTAATCTTATCTGGCAATCTGCAAAGAAGTGATCATAAAATTTCTCCATTTCACTTGTGCATAGGCCTCTGAAATTTCCCTAAAAAGATTTAGTGAAATTTTGGGCACAGCATGCATTTGTTCTTACTCTCTTTCAAACAGATTCACAAAAGAGAATGCTAAACAGTCTTCTTTGACCCGGTAGGCAAAGCAGGTCAGATGGGCTGAGAAGAAATGGTGAGATCAGACAAAGCCCCTTGCTCTTCTATGCACCTTTATAAAATTTCTCTCAGTTCATTTTAAACAGAATTTTGTTCCCATGTTCTTTTCTCAACACAATAACATTTCTTTACAAAGGCTTTGATTCTTCTCCAAAGATGAGAGAGCAAATGAGAAGGTTATTGAAACTGAGGAAGAGTTATGATCCTTCCTAACCTAGATATGTTTTATAATTCCCCAGTCAGATATCATAACTTCTAACCTCAAACATGTTATAACTTTCTAGGCTTCTCAAAATTGATGGTATCAGTATATCCATCCATTTCCATCTCATGAGGACTGACTATAAAATAACCCACTACTATTTATCAACTTACTTTCTTCCTGTTCAAATCCTTTGTTTCTGTATTAGTTTTCTATTGCTGCTATAACAAATCACTACAACTTAGTGGCTAAAAACAGTATCAATTTATTATCTTACAATTCTGGAGGTGTGAACACTAATGCAGGATCTCCCTAACTAAAATCAAGCTGTTGGAAAAAATCCTTCTGAGAGCTCTGGAGAACAATTTCTCTCCTTGTCTTTTCCAGCTTCTAGATACCCATATTCCTTGGCTCATGGCCCATTTTGAACATCTTTAAAGCCAGCAAGTCCCTCTCACCTGGACCTTTAACATAACAATCTCTGACTCTGACTCTTCTATCTCTCTCTTCCATTTTTAAGGACCCTTGTGATTTCATTTGGCTCACTGGGAAAATCTCCCTGTTTTAATATCAGCTGAGTAGCCATCTTATTTCCATCTTCAACTTTAATTGCCCTTTGCCATGCAACCTAACATACTCAGAGGTTCTGGGAATTCAAATGTGTATGATCATATTCTGGGGACCATTAGCTGCCTTCTATAGTCTCTAGAAGTTCTTCAGTACTTCTTCCGGAAAACCCATATGAAAGCAACCTTTACTCATCAGGAAAGATTTTATTTTTTCAAAACTTCCCCAGATAGTTGCTTCTTGGCAGCATGCTACTATGAAAAAAATAATGAGTAGGATTCAAAATGTTTAAATCCAAGTTCTGGCTATACCATGAATTAGATCAAGACATTTGTAAATCTCAGTGTCTTCACTCGTAAAACAAAGGTTAATAAATAGTCTACAATTTGACTAGCTCACAGAATGTTGTGATAACCAAATGAGTTGGTGACTTAAAAGGTCCTTTAAAACTATTAAGTGGGACAAATGACAGGTTAAAGAACAGTGATGTAAACTTCAAAAATACACTGATCTGTATTAAAATCTTGGCTCTTTCTTATGACTCTGGGCTAGTTTTGTTTTGTTTTTTTAACTTTTCAACTCTCCAAATAAATTTTGCCATCTATAAAATGAAGCTAACCTCTCAGGGGCATTAAGAAAATTAATAAGATAAAACATGTAAAAGTGCTTAGAACAGTGCTGAAAGTGCATTCTAAGCACTCACTGTTAGTTTTGAAAATTAATAAATGATTGACCTGATTTGAGTTTTCCAAAATTTTAATCTTAAAGGCGTATCTTATTTTTCAACTATGATTAGTACATAGTTAGCATGTTTTATTCGTAAAAGTTCTTAAAATATTTTTGCCTCTTTTTCATCACTAAAAGTACATGATTTTTAAAGTCAATTTTTAATAATACATTAATATGTAATACATAATACATTAATGCCATCATTTTTGGTATTATAATTGTCCCAAGTTAAGCCATGTGAGGTCCTTCAAACCTGCTCCTACTTTAAACAGAATTTTGTTCCCATGGTATTTTTTTCAGCAAAATTGTACTGATTTCTAGCTTTCTGGTACATCAAAATATTCTGGATTCACATTACCATTTTCCTGATTGGAAACCTAGATTCACCCATTTCTCCATTGAACCCTGGTTTATTTTAATGTGAAATATTGTTTAGAAACCAAGATCTAGGACTATATGTTTCCATTGCCAATGACTGGTCTTTGATTCTGGCTCAGTTCCATGGACAGTGATAAGAAATATATTTATAATCCACAAGGTTTCTCTTTATCTGTGGATTTTACTTATATTTTTCCCACAATGAGAACCCTGTTTCCCAACAGCATCAATATATTTACTCATCTGTTTTATCCTTCAGAACATGCAAAATAATTTCAGAACTATTGAACCAATATCACTAGGAACAAACCTACTAAATGAAGTACAGGTTGTTGTTTTTCTTTTAATTCCTTTTTTACCCACATCTATCACTCACAAAGGGTATTCAGAGAACTTCATTCAAAAGTTCCTTGAATAACTAACTCCTTTTCATATATGGCTATGTTATCAGTTTGATACATACTTGGCTTTATTTATATCGGCTATAATTAATTATATAATTTTCCTTTTATCCTGATTTTTTTCAATTTTTGAAAATATAAATCATAAATTTCAAAGTCAAGTCAAAATATACAAAATTATAAGTACATATTACACATAAAATATGTAAATACATTAAATATATATAAATGTATATAAGATAAATTTCATTTCTATTGTACCTTCCAATTAATTCTCACATATTGTTCATAGTTTTTTTATTCTTTCCTTTCTCAGAGATTGTTTTTAAAACCGTAAGCATGTATATACAGATACACACAGACATGCATGCACACACACCTTATTTCCCCTTATTTTATAAAAAAGACAACATGCTGTATTTGCTATTTTGTACCCTGTTTTCTTCACTTAATAATGTATCCTAGAAATGATTCCATATCTGTTTTTAAAGGCAAAAGCTGTGTTACTTGATATAGATTCACTACTGTTGTATCTTCATTGTGAATTTTGGCTTTGAAACTTAAGTACCTTCCTTATCATTATTTTATGGCTTTTAACCTGATATATACTTTTCCAATGTAAGGATTAAACCCATTATCTTCTCATAGTTTGCATTTGTCTGATAAAACTTTATTTTATTGTAGCTGTTTTCAATCACTTGTTGCAGGCATCTTTTATATTCAGGAAACAGTTGGATTTTCATGAGCTATTCTGAAAAATCTTTTACTATGTGACCTAAGGCCATTTATATTATATAGCTTCACATTACTATGTTATAGTGCATTATGTAATATTTACTCTGTTTTTTTGTCTCTCGGTAGTAGTCTCTTTTGCTCTTTTGTATTTCCTATGATGTACAGGAAGGTTTGTATTTTTATCCTTATTAGTTATCTTTATGCTAATACTTTTTAAAAATCCCGATCTCACTGGCAAACATTATATTAATTTCACAAAACATAATTCCATATTTTTATATATTGTGAAATGATCACCACAATAAGTCTAGTTAATATTCCTTCACCACACATAATTACAAATTCTGTTCTTATGATGAGAACTTTTAAGATTTACTCTCTTAGCAAATTTCTAATATGCTAATACTTTTAAATGTTCTTATTACTTTGTTTCCTTACTTAGGCTTCAACTATTTGATTTGTCAAATGTAATTATACCCCTAATACTTAAGTGACAAGCAATAAGCTTATTCAACTTTTTATTTCACCCTTCTCCCATTTTTTGTTACCTTATCTCTACTTTGTAATTACATGTGCTTCTTCCATCCTTGTCCCCATCTTTTAGTCTTAAAGCTGCAATTAAATGTATTCCATGTTCAATTTTTATTTAATTCCTTATCAAACCTTATAAAATTTTCAGTCAAATCAATTTTTTCTTGAGCTTTTCATAAATTATTCTGAGATGATTTCTCTTTTGTTTTTACTTCTGAGATGATTTTACCTTCTTCTTCTATTTATTTCTGACTCTCATTTCATATATTCCTGTTTTCTGTCCACTTTTATTTCAAGATTTTGTATTTCTAATGTGATGTGCTTGTTCATACCTGCAAACACTTGCTTAGGCTATTTAATTAAGATTAAGTGTTAGGTTATTGACTCCCACTTCTTTGTTGGTTTTGAGGAAAGACTATGCAGCAGTTAAAAAGATTTCCACTTACTAGGGACCGAATAGTGTCTCCCCCAAATTCATATGTTTATGTCTAATCTCCAATGTGACTGTATTTGGAGATAAGGGTTTTAGGAGGTTATTAAGGTTAAATGAGTTCATAAAAGTGGGGTCTAATCCAATAGGACTGGTGGCCTCATAAGAAGAAAAAGAGAGAGAGATTTCTCCCTTATTTTCCATAAACACACGCCGAGGAAAAGTCATGTGAGCACACACAAGAAGCTGGCCAACTGCAAGCCAGGAAAAGAGCTGCACCAGGACCTGATCACGCTGGCACACCGATCTCAGACTTCCAGCCTTCAGAACTGTGATAAGCAAATTTCTGTTGTTTCAGCCACCAGTCTATGGTATTTTATTCTGGCAGCCAAAACTAAATACACCATTTTTATTTTCAATTTTCTTTTTATAGTAGCTTTATATGGATATTGTATGCAGTCTTCTGTTTTTTTCAGCTCTGTTCATCTTATTTTCATACACAAAAGTAATAGGTTTATCTGGGCCAATGTTGAGTTTGGGTTGTTTACTAGAATTTTTAGATCAAGATCATCATCCTCTGTTATTATAGTGAAGTTTCTTTAATTGACAGTACCATTTATTTTGGCAGGTACTGAGAGTCAGAATGGCTGGTGTTTCTTCTGATTTTGTAGGTCTTTTTATTTCTGTAGAACCTTCAACTCTCACTGCTTGCACCCTTTTCTTTCACCAAGACTCCAAGGGATGTTTCCCTACTCCAAGTCTCCCCACTCTACCCCAGAAACTGATGCTTTTCTAAAACTTCCACTATCGGTTCTATGCACTTCCATTTCATTTCCTTTTTATCCTCCAGTAGCCAGAGCTCTGACCAATAAGGTCTCTGACCTGTTCTCCATATTTCTCTACTCAGGGTGTTGACTCTTACTGTTTGTCATTTTATCAGTGTTTATCACTTTTAGGTCCCTATCTACTTTTCCTACTTTTTGCTTAATCCTTAACTGATTCCTACACAGTTTATGTGTTTTGAGAATGAAGCCACTGAATTTATATGTTTACTTTACTACCTATAATTTGAAATTTGTAATAGTCTTGGTGTTCTAATTATGCCTTAAGTATCAATTATGGGTATTTTATTTGCTCTTCTCTTTGACCTGCATGAATGGTTTTGGGGGAAATTTGGGGATTTTCCTTTTTTTTAGAAATTTTAATTTAGGCAACTGCCATCACCTATAGGAAGCTGGAAGTCATAATCATCATTCTCATTCCTTGTAACTATTTGGTATCACAGATCTAATAGCATTAAGGAAAATAACTAATTCAGAAGTCTACAGATCTAGTTCTTCCTCAAGAAAATATCTGTAAGTATAACATGCCGTATGGTTCCCATCTGGTGTGCATTGGCTCAAAGCTAATCCATTACTAATTTCTTGGCCCATTTCTTCAGCCCTTTAATTCCAAGTGTTCCTTTGGCATTTTCTCCTGAATATATCTTTCCATCATGATCTTAATTTGGTTGGACTAGTTTCATTTGTTCTTAAAGTTCTGTCACTCAGTTTACCCATCTTATTGCTTGGGAAAGTATATACACTTCTACACCACTTCTCACCCCTCTGTATTGCTTGGAAGCTTAAGAAAATGAGTTGATATTATCTGAAGGCTTTTAAAGTCAAAGTGCTTTTTAAAGGGAAGGGGATGATATTTTATCATTAACCTGCTTTATCTTAGAAGAAATATGTTTAGGTGTTAATTGGTTATTTCAAGGTAATACAGCAAATTTATATGAATTTCTAGACCTTTAATAATAATCCTTTTCCTTATATATCTTACGCATGGCTATCTCCTTCATCTCAAATATTTTTGAACTTCAAATGAAATCGTGTTCCTCAAAGCTCTAAAACTATCAACTCCCAAATAACTTTATAAAATTTTTAATGTCCAAAAAAATGTGAGTATATTTTCAACCTCCCCCATTGGTACTCCTTATTGCTGCATCCATTCCTTTCTCATTTGTACTCACTTTATTCTTTTATCCACTATGTCTATTTTACTATCAGTTTTTTCCCCACAATTTTTAGACAATGATACTCTTCACAGTTTATCCTATCTCACTGTTTTTGTTTTGTTTTTGTTTTTGTTTTTTAACTATCAACTTCAATCAGATATTTGTTATATGCTGGAAAAGCTCCTGGAAGCACACTTCTCACTGAGGAAATTTCCTACTCACCATTGTCTTCCCTATTTCTACACACTCCTCACACCCATCATGTCCCTCTTTTTAATCTCACCATAAATCTCTCAAGCTTTCAATATTCCAATGCTCACTTTTTAACAAAGACAATAGAAGGAAAAAGAAAATGAGTAAATAAGGGTTAAAAGAAAGCTCTGTAACCAATAAATTTCTATTTTCTTGCCTCTCCTGTGCCCTGAGAATATATTCAGGAGCAAGAAAGGAAAATATGGTTTCAACTCTTGGGAGTCTGGGATGAATCCTAACACCAGGCTAATTTGCTGCAAATTAGTCATTTAGACTAATAGTGAGAAAGATGAGCATTCCAAGGTGAACAAATTTGAGAAGACATTGGAAGCACAATTCTACCTGGCACTTCTGATGGTAGGAGACATGTAAAAACTGGGAAATGATTATTTGGGGAAATGCAAAAACATGTTTAGTTGGTATGATTATGTTATTCCATTTAAGCATGTGGTGCCCCTAAATATTCTGGGAGGGAAATGAGAGGAAGCATGAGGAGTTTTCCAGTAAGTATTGGTATATGGGGACAACTTGTTTCTGCTCGATTCAGGCTCAGAGTAATTGTGACCCTGCATAAAAAAGGTAAATTAACATTCTTTCAGTCTCTAATGGGGAACTAAAGCATTAATAGAATCCCATTTTTCCCAACATAATGCACAACTGGCAGAGTTGCTAAACAATAAAAATAATAGTCATTGTAGACTTTCTGCTTCTGTGTTCACCAGTTGCACTAAGAGTTGGAGATACGTTAGTCCAGTTCAGTTTCAATTATTCTGACTTCTCATTAGAGAAAGGATTGATAACTACAGTTTTGCTAATAGCATATAAAGCTTTTCTGTGATCTTAGATTTAATTTAGGCTAATTCCCAGCACAGCATGAGCTACTGTACAGTCAGTAGGATAAGACAACCTAATTTTCTCATTTCATGCAGTTAGCTACATAGAGGCTGTGCCATGAGCCATTTGCCATTCTCTTAGTGTATGGATCTTAATTCACTCTCATTTATCACTTATTAAAATCAAAATCTGCCTATTCATTGAGTCAAGTGTGCAAATTAGAAGGAGAGTTTGATAAATGGTTAGTTCAAATATTTTTAAACAATTTATAGGATAAGCTAATTATAGTTTCATGTCTGTTATTCATTTATAGCAAGTTCTTCTGTAAATGTAATCATTTAAATCATCTGAATATACTCCACTACTTCTCATCTGAAACAGTGTTTTCCAAAGGATATTCCACGGAACACTTGTTTCATAATATGTTGGTGGATACTATACAAAGCACAATGGAAATGTTAGATTAAAATAAAGTTAAATGTGCTTCTTTTTAATGAAAATTCTCATAATGTTTAATATGATAGTGTGTATTATGAATCTTTAAAAGTACTGTGGAATAAAAAGTGTTTCTCAACTTAATTTAGCAACAATATCCTCTTTTTATCATTAATCTTTTCATGGACCACCGATCATGAATTGGGAAATGCTGATCCAAGTAAGACAACTTCATCTTAAAATATATAAGAATGGGCCAGGTCTCTTCCATTTCTGCAACAGACAATAAACTTACAAGTTCAAGAATTAATAAAAAATTAATAAGAAATAATAAAACTAAACTCAGATATTTATGCAAAAGGTATATGATAAAGCATTATCTTTTATATACGAACCTTAAAATTGATGCAAAAATATTAAAAAATGAGTGAATATGTGTTACTTATGTGTAAGGGACATCCAAAGCAAAAAGAGTTTGAGGCAATATTTGGAAATGGTAACATATTAGTTAGCTAATGTTCCGGTATGGATTCATTTTTTTTGACAAACACATTATATTCCAGCATTCTCTAAGAGGAGGGCAAGATTATGAGAGACATGGAACTTGGGCATGTTCCACTGGGAATGGGACAGTAGCAAATGAATTGAAGAACAAGAGAAAGATGCAGAACCATTGTGTCAAGATGCTGAACCCATAACAGGCTTTATGAAGACAGGAGCACCTCTCAGACCTTGGTTGCAGGGGTATAGCAAAGAGCAGCAACCACAGAAGAAAATCTGAAACAATCTGCTAACTTCACAGTTTTTCCCATGAATAGTCTTAAGAAAGAGAAACACAGAGTTTTTATTTCTAGCACATTTTAAAAGCTAAGGGCACCAACTGCTGCTCACTTTCCATCCCATCTCTTCTCTCTGAATATACACAATTGTTTATCATAGGCCTAGAAAGCCAGAGAGAGATTTATAAAATATGTTAATGATACAGCATGGCTAAATGATATTCAGATGGCTGTACAGTGTCAGGGGTTACAGGTTAATGAAAACACCTAGGAATTTTAAAACATGCAAAACTATAATAATAATATAATTACCATGCTCGAGTTAGCACATATATAATTTACTACATGGCATGAACTGTTGTTCTAAAATAATATATATTAACTAATTTAACTCTTAAGACAATTCTGTGAGGTAAAGATCATCATTATTCCCACTGAAGATAAAGAAGCCGAGACCTAGACAGGTCAAGTATATTGTCTAAAGATGAAGATAATACATGTAAGTATTCAAACCCAACTGTTCAATTCCAAATTCTTTGCTCTTAACAACTACAATCACTCTAAAGTCTTTTCTGAAATCTGAGTTTTCATTGTCAGGAGTTGACAAATCTAATAAAAGTAATTAATTTTTAAACTCCTAAATGAATCATTAATCATGCATCTTTTGCATACAGTCAGGGCATTACCTCCCAGTTTTTGAAAACCTATTCCAAATCAAAGGCAATGCCCATATGCTGTGCAGCGATATTTGGGGATCTCTCTTAGAGAGTAGAGGAGCATTTTTCTTCTGTCAAGATGAAGCTGAAATGGTGGAGAGACAGGAAGGGGAAGTTTGATTTGGTTTTTGTTTATCTCAGGAGCTCTCTGACAGTCTGCTGAGCTGTTGTTTTATGCAGTGAGACTTTGCAGACCGTGTCAAGACAGCTTGCAGACAACTCATTTTTTATTTAGGAAATGTGTGCTTAATGGCTTCAGTGTCTGAGGTTTCCTTTGAATCAAATTTTGTAGTGTGCTTGCTTTGGTTTCATTTCCTTTGGAATTTGGCAGAAGAGGAGTTGTGAATGAAAACTCCTCTTGTTTATGTACTTTTTATGTGCACAGAAGAGACAGAACATGAATTAATTATGACTCCATATGAAACCAATATCTTGGTGACTGAAATCCTGATGTGCCTTAATATATTTTATTAGGCTACTATATATTTTGATTGTATTTTCCCTGCTCTTCTCCATTTATAGAGATATTATAGATCATTAATATTGGTATAGTTTAATATTTTTTACAGGTGGTGATGTAAGTTTATCTTATGCCAGTGATATTTTTTTTAATGTTAGGACTGAAGGAGCATGTTTTACAAAACCAGTGTGTTTCAGATTCTAAGGTTTTTTTCTTTGATTTTTTTATATAAATTTGCAGTATTCATTAAATAAGAATCATAGAAAATCTATATTAATTACCTATCTATTATCTGCTAATTAAATACATATTAATGTCCACAGAAATGCCAAATTCCATAAGGATTATATTTAGGTATTAATGCCTTAAGAGATATAAGTAAGTCCATCTCTTGCTTCTTCAAGATCCTCAAATCTGCTTTTGAAGTCGGTGAATTCTGAACTATAAATCATTTTTCAGAAATAGAACAATGGATAAGAAGCAGTCCCACGGACACTTGGTATTATTGATCACAGCTTGTCATGATCATTCAATTGTGTGGGTGAAATCTTACTTGTCAGAGGATATTTTCTTATTAAGTTGATGTGATTCTCTCATGCAGGTTCTCAAGTTTTGAATGCCTAACGTGAATGCTTTTATTTCTTTTCAAAGACAGGAAGAATCTTTTTGCGCTAAGCCAAGCAGTTGTAAGCAGAAAATACAATGATTTTAGGAAATGGGTAATTAAGCTCTAGTTAACACTTGATAATGTAGCTATAATAACTGACCACAGTATCATTCTATCACTAATTTAGGAATGTTTATTATTCCATTATCCTGAATACACAAAAGATGACACAAATGTGATAAATTATAAAGATGTTCCACACTTCTATCAATTTTGATCTGGAATGATAATCCAATCACAACATCAATATAAATTCTGTATATTTCCTATAATATACTCTTGAAATAAAATTTTATCAGCATCTTCACTTTTAGCAATAACAGATGAAAAATATCCTTAAGGTTTAGAATTAGGATGTCCTACCAAGGGGCACCTGGCTGGCTCAGTTGGTAGGCATGTGACTCTTGACCTCCAGGTTGGGAGTTCAAGCCCCACATTGGCTTTAGACATTACTTAAAAATAAAATCTTAAAAAAAAAAAAAAAACAAAAAAATGTCCTACCAAGCTTAGAAAAGCAAAAGTCAAGAAGGGAAAGGAGACATGTGACACTCTGAGAATTTATGTAGGGGTTATCTGGCCTAATGAAAAGTGATTCTGAAAGGTGACAATTGATTTTTTTAATTTAATGCTTATATGTGCATTCAGTTATTTTATCACAGGTAAAGACAACATAAGTAGTTTTTATTAAATAAGTCATTAAGCAATTGTAGTACATTTATACAATGTAGCATCACTTAACATATTCTTAGGAATATGAAAAAATTCTATTGATATAACGGCAAATTTAAAACTAATATAGGAACATTGTATGCGTTGTACCTCCTAGTGGTAGCAAGAGCTAGATGCAACATTTGTCCTTTATCTTAAATGGAATATTTTGACATGCCCTGAACACTAGACCCCTAAAAATTTCACCAAAGCTTCAGGCCCATGAATTCCTATGAGATTTACTTTCCACTTTACTGTCACATTTTGTTTTACCAAGGTGTATAGAGTAGTTGCTACTTCCTGCCTACCAGGTCCAAACAGAGTATCATCAGTTCAGTGGACCAAAGTAATGTACAGTTGAAGAGAGAAGCAATCAAGTTCCCTGTGTACTAGATTATGACAGAGGGTTAAATAATTGAAATAGTCCTGAGGTAAGACAGTGAAAGTGTTTACTGATCTTGACAGCTGAAAGTAAACTGTTCTTTGCTAACAGGTATAGAGAAAGAAGCATTAGTAGATCAATAATTACAGACAAAGTGCCAAGGGATATCAAGGATGTCAGTGCTCCCTTCATATATATATTTCTCAAAGTCTAAGAGAATGGACGTCCACCTGACCTTCTCAAAAAATACATTTAAGGAGTTGGTAAGCATATCTTATAGAAATCCACTGTAGCACTCTGATCTCTCTCAGCCTTTTGATACCTTCCTCTATATTATTCCTAGGAAATTCTGGTATTTTAAGTACATTTCAGTAAAGTCCAGTTTGAGGTCCAGGTATCAGTCAACAAAAGAAGCTCTTAAAGCTACTCCCAGATACTCAAGCTAACACACTGAATCCAGACTCTCTGCTTACTGCACCCATATCAACTTATGCCAAATTAAATAGTACACTCTTTCCATTCTCATACATATTCCTCAGGCTTTTGTTGATGTAAATTGACAAAATCTAGCACAGCTTTTGGTATTCATATTATTCACAGGAGCCTGCCAGAACCGGAGCCCAGTCATAGGTCTAGAAGCAATGAGAAGTGGTAGAGGTAGATCCTTAAAAGGATCAACAATCTCCTACAGGGCACCTATAACTGGGAAAACCATTTTAGTTTTTCAAGGAAAGGAAGAATAAACCCTTCAGACCAGGGAGGAAAGGCTACTTTTATTGCAGAAGAGGGCTTAACAGACTTTATGGGTTCAAGGTAACCCATTTTGTTGTGTTCTGTTAGAAATCCCTGACTTAATTTTCAGTGTCCCACTCGTTCCCAACTGATCCCCTAAATATAACAAAAGATACTTTTTGAGAACGTGAATTAAATTTGTGTTGTAATTCAACCACATACAGTACTGGACTTTGGATTTTCTTTTCAAAAATACCATCCTGCAGTTACAGGAAATAAGACACTTTTTTTTTTAATATTGAATTGATTGATTGAAGAGGGTAGAGAGGGGCAGAGGGAGAGGGAGAGAGAGAATCTCAAGCAGACTCCCCATTGAGTGCTGAGCCCAGCTCAGGGCTTGATCTCATGACCCTGAGATCATAACCACAGCAGAAATCAAGAATCAGATGCTTAACTGACTGAACCACCCAGGCGCCCTGATAAGAGATTCTTTTAGAGAAATTATACAAACTTTTTGTCCTATATCCTTGGCCTGGAAATTTAAAGCCCTTAGGTCACCTTTTTTTTTTTTTTTTTCACAAGTTCTCCTGCATACTTAGCAGAAATCAACTATCCCCATTATATTCCTTATTTATACTAAAATGTTCTATTGCAACAATTACATGTTCACACAAAGACAAAACTTCTATAGGCACTAGGTTATAGGTGTCCACAGGTGGTAATTTAAGTAACCATTTTGTTACCACATGCCGTGGAACACCAGCAATCCTTCACCATGGGGAAAGGGTTCATTAGTGCCTTTAATCTGATTATATCAGAGAAGCAATTCCTCTCAATCTTAAAGTTCTGTAGCCCTAAAACCACTTCTGATACCAATAACTATATCAGTTACAGTTTAATTAAAGATACAGGTCCACAATGAATATTATATAACTAGGAAATTATTATAAACATTACACTTTACACAACTGTAGGAGGAGCTGGGGAAGGAAAAGTCTGAAAAGATAAATTAAGGAATCAACAAATGTGTTCACTAACTAATTCTGACACAGCTGAACAAGCTGAAGCTTGGAGAGATGGATGAAAGCCTGAAACTGGAGAAGGACCAAAAAGAGAAACTAGTACAAGCCTATCAAAGGAGCTGGACTTTCGGTGGCCACCACCTTTGTGAGTTCATAATCAAGCATGTTATGGTGAGCCTAGCTGCTCTGGGTTAGGAGGGTGGTCAAGAGTTGGGGAGAGTCTAGACATGGAATAGGTAGGAGCAAGGACAAAAATGGATCCACACCGGTGCATCAATCCCTCATAATCTCTAACCCAATGACCTTCAGAGCATAGCTGCAGATTCTGCCTCTCAAATGTCAGGCAAATTCAATTTTAGCCAACTCTAATCTGGTAGAACACAAGGAAGGAGACTCTAGGTCTAGGAAATACAGTTTCTGATATAACCATGTTAACAGTTGGAAAATCCCACGCATCAGGTTAAGGAGTTTATTATGAGGATACACTACGTTAAACCTTTTATATGTATTACTTATTTAAACTTCAGAGCAACATTATGAAATTAGGGTAACATTTATCTTTATTTTTCACTTGGAAAATATTGAAAACACAAAAACGATTAATAAAACTACCCATAAACTCATTATTTATAAATACATAGAAAAGAAAAAGATGTCCCCTCTCTCCCTCCAATCTCATCTTCCACCTCTGCACCCCTACCCTGTATGTAACTATTATTAACTTTTGCTGTATTTTCCTCCTGACTCTTTGCTATGCTTATGGAAGAATAAGAATATCTGGAGCAATTTTGATGGTTTAGTAATCAAAGACCCTCACCATACTTTCTGGGAACCAAATAAATTTCCCAGATTGTTTGTAATCTTCAGTGAGGGAATGGGGAAAACATGGAATATGATTGTGATGTAAATCCCAAAGTGGCATAGGAACTCAGACCCTAATACAGTTTAATTTGTGGAAATAAAGAAATGTGGTATTTCTTTCACACCTGAGTTTATAAACTAGCATTCGTTCTGGTTACTTTATCTAGGATTCTGGCATGAATTCCTATTTAACTCTCTTCCCCTGCCAAACCACATCTATGGTAAGAATTACTCTAGTCCTTAATTCTGTATTAAGCAGGTACCTCACTGGACTCTGCTAAAGACCAGGAAAGTAAAGCATTTGTTTCATCATCATGCTTGGGGTCAACTATGTTTCTGTTTCACAATTCTTCCTTCCTTCCCTGTTCTTGCCATACTTTCCCTGTGGAGAGAATATAATTACCCATCCCATTTGGGCTTGGCCATAAACCTGCTTTGACTGGTGGAATTTGAGTAAAAGTGATAGTGTGCAGCTATGAGCAGAGAGCTGATCCTCACCTAGAGCCTGAAGCAAAGCTGCCTGGCTGATTTCTAAGTCCTGAGTGGGGAAAAAAAAATTTCTGTATTGAAAATCATAGGAGTTTGCAGTTGATTAATGTGCAGTGTGTTATGAGAACAATAACTAGTTTTTCTAACTATGGGTATGGAAGGATAGAGGGTCCTCTCTCTAATAGGTGGGCAAAGAACTCAATACCAGATGCATGTAAATGATAACATTCAGGAGAAAAATTTAATAATAAAGATTCCAAATAAGGATTTCTTAAATAAAGTAATACTTGTCAAGTTATCTTTAATTATTGGCTGAATATAATAGTAACTGATAAGCTGTCAAAGTATATAGTTTATGACCAAAATTATACTAAAAGGAAAATTTAGAGTAGTAAATATTTTCATTGTTAAATGAAAATGAAAGCAGATATCAAAATGCTCAACTTAAAAAGGTGGAAAGAGGATCACAAAAAAAGTCTAAGGAATAGAAGAGGAGGGGTGCTTGGGCAACTCAGTCAGTTAAGCGGCTGCCTTCTGTTCAGGTCACGATCCTGGATAAAGCCCTGGCTCAGCGGGGAGCCTGCTTCTCCCTCATCTTCTGCTCCTCCCCCACTGCTCGTGCTCTCTCACTCTCTCTCTCTCTCAAATAAATAAATAAAAATCTTTTAAGAAAAAAAGGAATACAAGAGGAAAAAAATAATAAAGATGAACACAAATATTAATAAATTAAAAAATAGCAATAAAGAGTGAATCTAAGGACCAGATTAAAAAAGCATTAAACAGTCAAATTTCTAATAAGTCTAATCAAGATAAAGGGTAAATATAAATATATAAAATTAAGAATGAGAAAATAAATAAAAAATTGATGAGAAAGTAAGAAATTATAAATAAGATTTTGACATGTGACAAGGTTAAATATTAAAATTTCAAAACAAGAAACAGGGAGCAAAATTCTAAAATTATTTTTTAACATGAAATCAACCTATAACCTCATAATTAACAGTAAAACACTAGATAAATGTCCATTAAAATTAGAGGCAGTAAAAGTTTACCCAGTATCATCATTGTAATATGACATTATTCTGGGACCCTTCCCCAGTGAATAATATTAAGAAGAAATTAAAAGTCAATTATCCCATGAAAATGGTTATTTTCCCAGTGAATAATAAAAAAAAAAACTCTTCTAGAAACAAAAGGAAAATTGATAGAAGAGTCAATGAAGAGGTATACACTAAAGAAGCCTACAAAAATCATTGGTGCTATATAAGACAAGAAGAATGAACAAAGTAGAAATTTTAATTAGAAGAAATATGTATCTAGTTCACAACTGCTAACAAAAACTACAAAATACATAAAAAGTAAACTTAAGAAACATTCTGGTTGTATATGAAAAAAGATCTATAAAATTTCACTAAGCATTTAAAAACAAGACTGTAGTAATTGGAAAACCATACTATGCACCCAGCTGAGAAGAAAAGACTTTAAATAGGAGATTTCTCTAATTATTAAGTAGGTTTAATGCTATTTAAATCATATCCCAAAGTGACTGTTTTAGAAATTGACAAGATGGTTCCAAAAATTATCAAGAAGAGTGAATGGATTAAAAGATACAAGAAAAGTTTTAAAAAGAAAGTAAGGAGGGATATTTGCTATGACCAATACTAAAAATAATTAAAACTGCAAGAGTTACAAGTAGATTATTATGTAAGAACTGACAGAAAAGTAGATAAATGGAATGAAATAAAATTTCCAGAAACAGACGTTCATGATGATGTTAGACAACAATGAAAGTAGCATCATCAATCTGTTGGGGAAAAGGAGGACAGAGAGAGAGAGGGAAGTTTATTCAATATATAATGCTGAGATTATTGGTTACTTCTTGGGGGGGGAATATCATACAATCACCTAACAATATACAAAAAGATTAATTCCAAATTGAAGAAAGTATTAACTGAAAATAAAATCATAAAACAAGAATACATTTGGTAAAGATTTGACAGAGCTCAAAGTAGAGAAATACTTTTTAGTTAATACCCTTATTTTTTTAATTGTGAAAATTTATCAACACAAAAAGCAGTGAGAATAGCATGAAAAAAATTCCTGTTTCCATTATCCAACTTCAGCAATTAACTACATTCTGCAACCTTTTGTGACATTCACAGACCAAGCTGTACAAGAAAAATTCTACATATTTGACTGTGTAAACTTACGTTAAAAGAAAAAAGAAATTAAGATCCAATATATATATTAGGTCTTTAAAAAGCTGATGAAGAAGATCTGTGCAAATTAGCTAGATAAAAGTAATCATACTCTATATGAAACTCAACAAAAATAAAATAAATACAGCATCTTCAATTAAATAAGATAAACAGCTACAAGTTTAAAACTAAGAAAAATATTAGCCAAACAGGAAGCTCTTTGGAGCAAATGAGGGAGGATATAACCTTCCATATTTCAGGGAAGAATATTCAAGGAGTAAATGATGCAGCTCTGTAAGGTCCCAGCATCCTTTACTTGGCCTAATAAGAGACATAGTCATGTGCCAGAGACAGGAGGAGTAAACGAGGCCCCTATGGGGACCCAGTTCCATAAAGCAGAACAACAGAGTGCCATTCTGGAAGTCAGTACACTTAAAACTAAGAAACATAGCAAGAAGGAAAAAAACAAAACAATTAATTTTTGCAGTAGATATGACTATATATTTGGAAAACACAAGAAAACAAACTGAAAAACATATTAGAAACAATAGGAAAAAAATGTGAATCAGGAGATGGATTACAAAATGAAAATATAAAAGCAACAGCTTTCCATATATAAACCAAAGTGAGTTAGAATATTTAATGGATAAATAGACCTTATTTTCAGTAGAAATAACAAAAGAAGATAAAACATTTAGGAAGAAACTTAACAAAAATTATAGAGGGTTTATACAAAGAAAACTTTAAAACCCTACTGAGTCATAGTTAAAAGAATAAATAGAAACACATAACTTGTTTGTGGAAACCAAAATTTCACATTAAAAAGATACTGTCTCTAAATTAATCTAGTAAGGCAGTTATGATCAGAAACAAAATGCTTGAAAGTAAGATTTTAAGTTTGATCTATTAAAATAAACATGCAGAACTAGCCTAGAAAATTAAGAAAAGAAAATTGAGGGAGGAGCCCTACAGAATATTAAAATATAATAGAGTTATATAAATTAGCTTGGTATAAGTAAAGTAATACACCCATGCCTCTCAAATAATGCAGAAAAATCACCTAGGATGCATGTTAAGTCTGAAATTTCCCTGTGGGTCAAACATTAAAAATTCTGATTTTCTAGGTCAGGACTAGAGTGTGGAAATATGCATTTTTTATGACGAGAGTCCCAGATGATTATAACACAAGTACAAATATCCTTCCTTAACTAATCTACCAATTTAACTATGGAATTCTACTTTCACCATGAAACTTACCATCTGATGCCCTCTGCATACTGAAAACACAACTAACAAGTTATGTTCAAAACTGTTTATGCCTATTTACACCAAATAGTTACATAATTTAATTAAACATTATATAAACTCATGAAATGTGTGTTCAAAAAGATTATTTCTATGAAAATAAATGTTTTAGAAAAACATAATAGAAGTAAATTGTTGGAAAAAATCTTTTTAACTAGCGTGGATGAAAAAACTTAACTGATTAGGACACAAATCATAAAAAGCAAAAGGACTGTCACTCAGATTATTCATAAATGTCTTTAAGATCTTGCCCACCTCAGAGAAAGATACAAACATAATATTAATGCAAAAGTGATGACACAAAAATTAAGAAAAGCATAGCCAAAGAAAATGCCTAAGATCTAATTTAAGAGACTGCAAATAAATGTGCATTCATGTTTTAATTTAAAATATTTAGGATACTATATTTTTTTATGATTTTCTGCTTTAACCAGTTTTTAAAATTATTATTAACAGAGAAAATACTATTTCTAATCATGTTGGCTAATGAGACATCATCTCTAAAACACAATTTGAGAAACACCATAATAGACAAATAGATGAATGAAACAGAATAGTGTTCAGAGATGAACCAGGAAATTTGAAAAATATGTATTACAAATAAATGGGGAAAGGACAGATAAATCAATAAAGGGTGTCGAGAAAATCAATTAGTCTTATGGAAAAATACACATGGATCTTTTTTGTATTCTCACAAAACAATAAATTTGAAAAAGAAAAATACACTAACGTCAGAAACGTACAAAAAAAAAGCACTAGAATTTTAATGCGATTGTAATTCAGAAGATCTTTTAAGCATGACGTTATATATTAGCCTACAGGTGTTAAAAACAAGACAACAACTTTACGCAGTGACAGTATCGTAGCCAATGAGGTTTATCCGAGGCGCGATTATTGCTCATTAAAAAACAAGACAGCAGGCCCCAAATGGAGCCACTTATGCTAATTAAAGTCCACGTCACCAAACGGATACCTAACTTAATTACAGTTTTGGCTTTCCCAGAAATGCAAACCTAAACCAATCAGGATTCACCTAAACAGTGTCGTTTAAGTATTCTGTCTCATAGACCCCTGCCAGTCCCTAAAGGAAAGTAAATCTGCAATAACCGATCTGCTTTTTTGCCTAATATACCTCCTTGTTCCTGCTCCCTTCTGCCTATAAAAGTCTTTCATTTTGTACAGCTCTTCGGAGCTCCTTTCTACCTGCTAAATTGGATGTTGCCCAAGTTTTGCTCATATAAACTCTTAAAAATTTTAATATGACTCAGTTTATCATTTAACAGTTCTATTAGTAAAAAGGAACCTAACAAAACTCCCGCCAGTCCACCGAGAACAACAAACCAACGTGGGTACCTGTTGGGCCCCTGGAGCTTGCTGCTTGCTTGCCTTCTTAGGAGGTGGTGGGTAAGTCCTCGATCCTCCACAGCTTTTGCTTTAGGAGCTTTAGACTTTATTTAACCATTTCTTTTTCCAGACTGGGTCTGAAAACTGTCGCAAGAAAAATTGGGTCCGACTTAAAAACCGGACCGGGTATTGGACCGGATTGGGTCTGACTTAGAAACCAGACCGGATGCAGTGTCTGACCGCTCCGGCTTGGAAACCAGAAACCAGACCAGTTGCGGTCCGACCCAGTACTAGCTAAGCTGGACTGGGTCCAGTGTGAAAGCCTCCAGTGAATAAAATTTTGTTTAAAAGCTGAACAAGCAGGTTAACCTTACCAAAGTAGTCTTGAATTACAGTGGTCATAGTGGAGAACTTTTAACCTTGATAGGTTTATCCATTTACATACGAGGTGTCCTAGACAAAAAGGGATCTCAGCCAAGCACTCACCATAAAGGGGAGAGGGAAAATTATTTTTCCTACTCTACATTTCTCCTGACCGGGATAATACCTGCTGGGACATTGCACTCACTCCAGGGCCTGTGGGCAGGATCCTGGGAAAACAGGCAGAAGCTCACAAAAGGTAAGAATCACCAAAATCAGCTCTGCTAGATTTCTAGTAGGCGTGCCTGGTTGAGAGAGGAAGGTAAAATTTCACGTTGTCACCTCCTTTTCAAATTCAGTATGTTTGGCAAAACACATTTGTAAGAATTAGATTTTTGAACTGTGACTCGTGAATTAGCTTTAGAGAGTACCTATTTGTTGTTGATTCTTTATCTCCCAGGGACAGCTATTGCCTTGTTTGTCTCCTTTTATATCCTGAGAACTCTGCTTGGCAACTTTCAGAATGGGGGCCCCCAAAATATGGCCACACAGAGATTTATGTTGCATCCCACTTGGGGCTAGGGTCCTACAGACTGTTGCTGTCTCGGGGATCCTGGCATGGTGCATACAAGTGAATTAGGCAACATATAATACATCATTAGTTTTTGGTATAGTGTTCAATGAGTCATTAGTTGCTTATAACAACCATTGCTCATCACATCACCCGGTTACCCCATCCCCCCACCCACCTCCCTTTCGGCAACCTTCAGTTTGTTTCCCCAGAATCAAGAGTCTCTCATGATTTATCTCCCTTTCTGATTACTTCCCATTCAGTTTTCCCTCCCTTCCCCTATGATCCTCTGCACTATTCCTTATATTCCACATATGAGAGAAACCATATGATAATTGTCTTTTTCTGATTGACTTATTTCATTTTATAATGTCAATTCATTCATGAGCCCAGAATCAAAGCAAGACCACTTCTTCCTTTTTTTGACCATCCTATATCAAGTTTTTTTTGGAGTTAAAGTTTCTCCACCGATGCTCTATTTATTAGATTTAGACAATAATATGTGTTCCTGTATTTATTAACGTTTACAAGATAACACTAACACTGACAGGATTGACCTCAAAAAGCTGAGGTTCAGGTTCACCTACAGATAATTCAAGGATTATAATGGGGGACAAAAATTAATTTTTGGAAAAAAAAATCTTTGGAAAAGATGACTTGATGAGAAGTCAAAAGGATGTCTAATGATTCAGGGGTAGCCACTACATAACTGAATAGCTTAAGTGAAAGATGTTCATCTTTATTAAGTATGAACTCAGTAATCACGACTGACTGATTAAAAGTTATTCTACTCATATCAGTGAGGTCATATGATACATGTCTTTCTCTGATTGACTTATTATGTTTAAAAAAAAAAAGAAGATAGCAGGAAGGGGAAAATGAAGGGGGAGAAATCAGAGGGGGAGATGAACCATGAGAGACTATGGACTCTGAGAAACAAACTGAGGGTTCTGGAGGGGGGTGGGGGGTGGGGGATGGGTTAGCCTGGTGATGGGTATTAAGGAGGGCACGTTCTGCATGGAGCACTGGGTGTTATACGCAAACAATGAATCATGGAACACTACATCCAAAACTAATGATGTAATGTATGGTGATTAACATAACAAAAAAAAGTTAAAAAAAGTTTTCTAAAGAGTATTTTGAAACAAATTTTAGTATTACATCTTTTTATCTTTTCTAAACTTTTATTTAATTTTTGCAATAATATGAGATTAACTGGAATACTTTTGGTGATACTTAGAAATATGAACATTTGACATCTTAGAAATAATATACATATTAAATATGGAAAACTATATATTTTGTAAATGTGAATTGTATCTTTTACTTAATTTTATCATGGCTAACAAAATCTACATCTATGCTTACATGGTCGCTTTTAGGAAATTTCAAAATATGGTAGATAATAAGTTGACCAGTCTGCTGTTTAGGGAAATTTGCTTGATTTTTTTTTTTTCCTTTCAAACAATTGGCGGCTGGGTTTGGCAAAGTATTAGAAATCCCTGGTTGGTGAGGCTCTAGGGATGAAAACAAGCATATTTCATTTGTAGCCCCCAGAAGTATGATAGTTCTAGAACTTTCCAACATTCATTGGGCAGGGACTAGAAGTAGTTATTTGGTAGAAGTTGACAGAGCTATTTAATGAGTTGGAACCCAGCTGCGTATCCCAAAGTCATTAAAAGAATTTCCAAGATCTCTGTGAAGTGTAACTTATTCAACAGAAAAGAATGCAAGTACATTGAAGAGAAGTAGAAATTTCAGAAAAAAAGGAGTTCCCCTAAGAGCTGTTTTTCTATCTTCCAAGAAATAAATTGGCCATTTTCTAAAGTTTCAATAAATGTCCCCTTTTCTAAACTCTCTAAACTTTTATTTAATTTTTCATTTCATCCAAGACAGAGGATGAATGGGACAACATCACTGAAAGCATCTTTGGGGATTTTCCTAATGGTAATTCACTCTGAGCAGGAGTTGTCCATTCTTATTATATAATATTTTTTATCATGGCATAGCTTTGCACCTGCACTGTACTATAGCTCTGTCTTCAGATAAACAATAGGAACTCAGTTTCTTTCCATGATATGAGTGCTTTGGTGTCTTAATATGTATGGAAATTACCTGGAGAAAAAATTAGTACTACATCTAGCAAGTCAATGCTTCTCTATACTAAACTGAGATATACCTTTCTCTCTACATTCCTTACCAATATAATCAACATTTATTCAGGAAGAAAATAGCCACCAATCATCACCAATAATAAAATAACACACAGAGACATATATATATAGACGTACATATACACAAATGCTAACCACCCCCAGCACACACATACATACACACAAACAAAACATTTTTTTTAGGAATTTATTTATTTGAGAGAGAGAGAGAGATAGTGAGAAAGAGCACAAGGTGGCGGGAGAGGGAGAAGCAGGCTCCCCGCTGAGCAGAGAGCCCAAAGCGGGGATTGATCCCAGGACCCTGGGATCATGACCTGAGCCCAAGGCAGATGCTCAACAGACAGAGCCACCCAAGTGCCCCACAAAACACATTTTTAAGTCATATTATATGCCAAACACAATATTAGATCCTGGAGGTTCAGAACTGACAAAGGTATACTGTTGCACCAAAGAATCATAAGTTTGGGCAAGTCACAAAGTTTTTAGTGTGTGAGAGGAGAGGCCATTCTCAATACTCAATACAGTGACAGTTGTCAACTAGACGTAACTCCTGCCCTACCCTCTCATTTCATGGAAGGAAGAAGTTGCAAACATAATTAAAAAGATTTTTTCTAAAAAAAAAAAAAAATTCTGTATAACATCGAAACCCAGACCTCAGAACTTTAATACACTGAGGAAAACATAATTTTAGGGATTTAGAGAAAGATCTTTTCTTCCCTACTGCCTAGAGTATAGAAGGATGCTCATGTTTTAGGAGTTTCAGAGAAATCAGTGCTGATGGGGCCCCATGGAGTTGGGAGTAGGGTTTGTTGTGTGAATACAGTACAGTATGCAATAACATTACCTAAGAAAAGTGATAGTCACAGACAGCACAGAAGGGCTGTGAGAGTCAGGAAAGGAAACAAGCTGTGGATACCATGTAGTAGACTGCAGGATTCACAACTAAGTAAACATGAGAATCTCCTTACAGTGCCACTGAGGGAAAAAAACAACATTAATGTGGCTTAGAATATATACACAGTGATGCCATGTTGAAAAGTAAAACTGTGTATCTAGAAGGCATCATAAATAGAGCAGTGCCTATCAAATCCATGTGTAGACAAATATGGTAAATAGGAGTGGTTAACACTGGGTAACTGGATGTGTACAATTTTAATGTTCTTTCCATAATTTTCTGTTTTCCAATTGTTCTATGGTTGAGAAGAATGCTTTATAATATGAAAAGTTAACAATGTTAAGATGATTTTCATCTTTACTCTTATTTGGTAGATAAAAATCATAAAAAGAAATTGGTGCATTATCAAAATGCTCTGGATAGACATTCAAGCACGGTAGCTTTAGAAATTCCAAAGTTACTGGATTTTCCTATTTGAGTTAGGAAGTTTCCTATTTTAGTGTATAAGATTCATTGTTATGTCCAGCATTGGCTTAAAGTTATAGAATAACAGTCCATAAAGTCTTATTTTGTTGTTGGAGCACATATTTACCTACCAACTGAACTTATTATTTTTGAAAAAGAAAAAGCTGCTTATCCTTTCAAGAATAAAATTGTAAAAGTTTCATTTAAAATCATATTATTGTGTAAGATTATATAAATAACTATTTCTCTAGCTGAACTTTATCTTTTATTCACCATCCAGATGCAATGGAGAAAAAAATTTAAAAAATCAAAATTCTAGGCTATATAAAAATATTGCTAACATAACATTTATTCTCCACTTAAATGGCAATGCAGGCACACTGCAGAGGAAATTTTTCCATATGGCATGCATAAACACTCTGGTTATTGATCCCTTAAGAGTTTCTGTGCTGTAATATGTTTGAAGACTGGGGGAATATTTTATAGCATTTTCCATATTATTACATTTTTTCCCTATTATTGTATTTTTTTACTTTAAACCATAGGAAGTCTTCATTACTACTTTTTGTATCATATACTACTCTTAACTGCTGTCAGACTTGTTGGATATCTTTGCTAAGTATGTACTATTTACCTTTGAACCTAGAAAACTGATTTATAAGAAGAACCAAATATTTTATGTATATCTCACATATGTATGGCTGTGTGTACACACCTATGTATGCATGTAGGTACATATATATATACACATATGCATATATACAGGACATCATGGGATTGTATGCTTGAAAAATAAATTATAGCAGACTGGAAACTGGGTAGGAAGGGATATGACTAAAACAGAAAGGGGTTTGCCCAGGAAGAAATAATGTGAAATTCAGGAAAAACAGGTGAAGTTGGTTCTTATTCCCCATCTCCCCCGCCCATTTTTGATACATCTCTGTTAACATAATACTTCCCATTGTATTTATCAGAATATTAATCCTAAATACTTACTAAATACTAGAAATAAAAATATATAGTCAAGAAATACGGGGAATGCTGCATAGTATATTGCTTTCTACAAGAATCACAGGGTATACTCACATATCAAAGCCTCTGAGAAGTCCTGTGATAAATAAATCTGCCCAATTTCTCCCAAACTTTATATTGCAATAAAATGTTTTTTAAGGTACTATTCAACAGCACCCGTAGAAACACATTTCCAATCACTATCTTTCATTATCACCCTTAGTTTTAAACATTAAATTTGTATTTTAATTTTCAACATTACATTTTTCTGAGTTTCCCTCCCATTCTTTTTTTTAACTTTTTGCATTTTTTCATAGTTATTCCTCTTCTTGTTCTAATACCCTTAACTATTTCATTTATTTATTTAGTCATTAATGTATATTTAAAACACCTACACTGCTTACTAAGTTTCTTTAACATATTTCTCATTCCCCTTCATCCCACTCTTCTACCTTTTTCAAAACCCTGAGCATTTTTATGGACCCTCATTTTTACTACAAATGCTTTTCCCCCAACTTCTTCACTTTGCAAATTCCTTTTTATCCCCTCTCTACACGAGTAGACATATACATATAGAGTATTGTATATTCACTATGCACTGCCTTAGTTCTGGATGTTTTCATTATCATGGCACTTCTATGTAATTGGCCTTTCATTTATCTCTCATTCTACAAGCTCTGAGATATAGACACTATGTCCTTTTTGCTGTTACATCCTATGCATCTATCATAGTGCACAGAATATTTATACAATATTTAATTGGTGAATGAATGGGTAATGCTGCTAACCTGACTCTCTCAAACATGTTTACACAAAGAGTATATCATAAGTGTTTTACTGTTTGAATGAAGTTGCTGTTGCAAAGGTTTTCATTGTTGACTAGGTTGGTATTTTCCATAATGGAACAGCAGTTTGTTTATGGAGACATCAATTCCATGGAGACAGGCAACAGCACTTTGTAGTTAGCACTTAACAATTTTTTTACAAATATTAATCTGAACCAACCAATTTTTGAGAATTAACTTTGTACTGAGTGACATTTTTAGTCAGAACAGTGAAAACATCCAAACCTGTTTTTGTATGAAAGAAAGAAAGATTGATTTTGCTTGCTAATAAATATCAGACTCCAAAAAATCCCAAAGATATATGTAAAACCATTTAGATTTGAATGAGAAGTGTATGGTTATTACCTATGTTATATTTTTGGTTTATTTAAAATAACTAATTAAACGTGCTGAAAGACCCAAAATGTCTTTTTTTAAAAAGTAGATTACATCTAATTGTAAAACAACATGCAAGAAAGTTTAAAACACAGAATAACAATATAATAAAAAAACTTCATGAAATGCATTACTTCACTCCAAGAAAATGTTAAATATTTATCATGGCCTGATATGTTGATTCATTTGGGTAATCAATAATTAATCACCCTGAAAGCTTCAGATCCTTTATAAATATCAAAGACTTTTAATAATTGCTTTACAAATCCTAAGTAGCATAGAATCTACAGACTTCATATATCCAAGGGAAATGAATTCAAGTTAAAAAGATGACTGCTTTAAAATGAATAAACTAAATCCCAAAAGTTCATATTTTGAAATGTTTGCTCTTATAAAAGAGATCAGTGTGATGACAGGAAGGTAAAAATAATACCATCTCTAGGCATAGATAGAGCATATGTATGAGCAAAAATGCCAACAGAACAAATTCACTGCCAATTCCTCTTTTGAAAATATTAAATATGCATCCAACTCACAATTAGTCTGAATAGAAGAGGAAAAGAATAACTTATACAAATGAAATTCACAGATTATCACTTCAGCCATTTGTATTAACTCTAATCTCTAACTATATATGAAATATTAGAATTAACCATATTGAGTTTCAGCTCCTTTATCTGCTCATCTTCCAACTTTAATAACTGTAATTTTGAGCTTTATAATACTAATAACTGATATTAGTTTCACAGTTATTGGAATGTGCAATCCCTACACCAAGAACTTCACATATACAATCTCATTTAATTCTCTTGATAATTTATTTGTAGATTTTACTATGGCAGAACCCTGTAATAAGTGATGTACAAAAATTTAAACTGCATAATGTATGAAGCAATATTATTACAAGTGTAATTAAATGACTAGGTTGAGCCTGCACAAGATTTCTGATGCAGGGTCAGGGGCCAAAGTAGAGAAAGGGATTAAGATGCAAGACATAACCATCCTGGTCCCAATTATAGCTTAGTATCACCTGGTAACAGCTTTCAACTCTGGCTTAAATGTTTCCATGTGTCTCACTATGATGGTTTGGACTCCTAGGTGATAAGCATCAGTTGCAGGAATCTTTCAGGGCCCATATGGTAAAAGAGATATGGGGTCATTGGGCTGAGAAAATGCTAGGGACTTGGGGACTCACTCTCCTTCTTGGAAGAAGAAATCCAAATGGGCTAGCCTGTCATTCACTTACCTAGCATTTCATTCCAATCCAAATATCATCGTGGCTACCCTCCATGTGTAATATGATTAATAAAAGCTAGACAGAGAAGAACCCAGTGCTGATTGCATTATCTGGATTTCTAGTATCGTCAGATATTATAATTTTATCAAGCCTCTTTTAAAGAAATATAAAACTAAAACTTAAAGAAGTTAAATAACTTACCCAAATCATTTAGCAAATAAATAGAAATAAATTAATCCTACAATTCTTTTCTCTTGAAAGTAACAGACATCAATACCAGTTAATGAAACTTAAAAAGATGAAAAGTAGTTTATTATTAGGATTCAGGTATTGACTCTGGGCACTCAAAGTCAGAAGACAACCAGGAATAAACTGGAACGAGCTAATTAAAAGGGGACAAAGACATACCTCATTCTTTGCTTCTCTCTATATGTCTGCTTCACTGTGCTGTTGTTACAAAATGGCTTTCTTTGCTTCCATTTCTATGGCAGAAATCAACCTCATCAACTTCCAAATATTATTTTCTTTGATTTAAGAGAGCATAAAATTAAAATCTTCAAGAAAGAATTTATTGAGTATCTCTTGGGTCCCAGGTATTTTTTTAGGTGCTGGCCACACAAAAATAAACAAGATATGATTTTTGCTCTTGAGGAGGAATAGTTTAAATGAATGAATAGTTTAAATGAAAAAAAATGAATATGACTAAGCAAACAACATCTACATAATAGGGAAAATGCTAAAAATAAAGTGCTTCCTAAGTGTTTCTTTTCTTTCATACTTGCCCCTACAATCAGTATACCTTATAGCAGCCTCATCGCTTACAAATCTGACCATGGAACTTCCCTGTTTAAACCTTCCATAAACTTCTCGTGCGCTAAGAATAAAATTTAAACTTACAACTACAGTCTAAACTTTCTACAAAAAAATAGCCCTGCTTATGTTTCCAGTTTCATCTCCTACCATTCTATCCCTTGCTCCTGCCACATGCCAAGCTCATTCCTACAAGAGAAGACCCTTGCCCTCCCAAATCCCTAAGCAAGGAAGATGCCAATCCTTGATCTTGGCTGATTTCTTCTTGTAATTCATTTCATGTCAAATGTCACCTCCTTGGAGAAGCCTTTCATAACTAAGGTATAAAAAAGCACCTCCTCTTTAGTTACTCTTTATTATCATGCCCTGTTTTACTTTCTCATGGCACTTAATCACTAACGTGTACTTGTTTAATGTCAGTGACTCCCACAGAGTCAGTTCCATAAGGGCAGGAATCTTGTCTGTTTTCCTTACCACTATGTGCCCTAGAGTGTAGAACTGGCATATAGTAAGCATTCTATATAATTCTTGGTGGAATGAATAAACGAACATACAGTATGTGGGACAGGCACAGAAGAGAGATCTTTGGACAAACACAGAGATTCATGTAAGACTTCCTAGAAGAGAAATTCCCTTCAGTCTTATTCTTCACACTAAAAAATTCAGACACTTCCAATACTTCTCATGATATGGTTTCTAGACCAGCTTCACAGTCCAGATGGCTATTTGGCAAATTCTAGGGGGTTTTTTTTTCATTTTTAAAAAAATATTTTTAAGATTTTATTTATTTATTATTTTAGAGGGAGACACAGCGAGAGAGGGAACACAAGCAGGGCGAGTGGGAGAGGGAGAAGCAGGCTTCCTGCTGAGCAGAGAGCCCGATGCGGGGCTCGATCTCAGGACCCTGGGATCATGACCTGAACCGAAGGCAGACACTTAACGACTGAGGCACCCAGGTGCCCCTAGTTTTGTTTTGTTTTGTTTAAGATTTTATTTATTTATTTGAGAAGGAGAGAGCGAGAATGAGAAAGAGAAAATGAGCAGGGGAGAGGGAGAAGCAGACTCCCCACTGAGCAGGGAGCCCCACATGGGGCTTGATCCCAGGACCCTGGGATCATGACCTGAGCTGAAGGCAGATGCTTAACCAACTGAGCCACCCAGCTGCCCTGACAAATTCTAGTTTTAAGTCCTCTCATAAAAGATGACTCAAGGAGCGCCTGGGTGGCTCAGTTGGTTAAGTGTCTGCCTTCGGCTCAGGTCATGACCCCAGGGTCCTGGGATGGAGCCTCACATGGGGCTCCTTGCTCAGCAGGAAGCCTGAGCTTCCCTCTCCCTCTGCTTGCTGCTCCCCCTGTTTGTGCGTGCGCTGTCTCTCTCTCTGTCAAATAAATAAATAAAATCTTTTTAAAAAAAATAAATAAATATGACTCAAAATTGAATACAGTAATCCCCAAAGAGTCTGTCTAGTACAAAGGCTAGTCAGATATGTACCTCTTATGTTTCTTGCATTTCAATTAGTTCAGTCTAAGAACAGGCTAACTTAAATAGCATAAACCAACAAAACAACATTGGCTCAAATTCAGGTAATGGTGAATTAAACTTGCATTACTGTACTGGTGCTAAGTCTCATTCCATAGAGTAACAATTCATATCTATACCAAAATACTGATGTTTACTTTCATCCCATTAAATTGCATCTTATTTGTCTCAGCCTTGTATTCTAAAGTATTGAGATCATTTTTACTGAGATATAATTGTCATATGACTGTATCAGTTTTAGTTGTGCAACATATTGATCTGATGTGTATATATATTACAAAATGATTGCCACAGTAAGATTAGTTAACATTCATCACCACACATAGTTACAATTTTTTTTCTTGTGATAAGAACTTTTAAGATCTACCCTCTTAGTAACTTCCAAAAATACAATACAGTATTAACTATTATCACCATGCTGCAGGTTATATCCCCAGGACTTATTTATCTTATAACTGGATGTTTGTACCTTTTGACCCCCTTCACCCATTCAATTGAGGTCATTTTGAATGTTCATTTTATGACCCATCATAACTATTTCTCACCTAGCTTTTTGTCAGCAACAAACTTTAATAGCATAGTTTCTCTGTCACCCTTCAAGTTACTGATTAAAACGTGGATGGTTGGGCGCCTGGGTGGCTCAGTTGGTTAAGCGACTGCCTTCGGCTCAGGTCATGATCCTGGAGTCCCGGGATCGAGTCCCACATCGGGCTCCCTGCTCAGCAGGGAGTCTGCTTCTCCCTCTGACCCTCTTCCCTCTCGTGCCCACTATCTCTCATTCTCTCTCTCTTAAATAAATAAAATCTTTAAAAAAAAAACATGGATGGTTAATCAATATTTCTTTACTGCTAAACCTGCTCCAAACTGATCTTTGATTTGAGGGCTATATCTATTTTTCTACAATGATAATGAAAGAGATTTTGTCATCTTTCTCAGCTATCACCAGCATCAATTTCTTAATGAGGTTTTCTCAACTTTTTTCAAGGTGGAGGTTTTGTAATTGATAGAAAAGATAGAAACCAAGCAGGTTGAAGCATATTCTTAACAACATAAATAACAATAGATTTTTAACACTTGAAAATTTATTTCCTGTCATGTAACTATAAAAAATAAAATTTTACCTCCATCCTGACCCAAATGAGTATTGATTTTTTTTTTAAAGATTTTATTTATTTATTTGAGAGAGAGAGAATGAGAGATAGAGAGCATGAGAGGGAGGAGGGTCAGAGGGAGGAGCAGACTCCCCACTGAGCAGGGAGCCCTTTGCGGGACTCTATCCCAGGACTCCAGGATGATGACCTGAGCCAAAGGCTGTCACTTATCCAACTGAGCCACCGAGGCACCCCTGATTTTTATTTTTAAATGTTAACCTTTCAAATTTAGATGCTAATTTTAAATCATTCACACATTTTTCTGTGCAAAGATTTTTTAAAGCTTAAAACAAAATATAGAGGAGATTATTTAAATCAAAAGTAACTAATTTGAACTATGTTTTATCAGTAAACATGAAAATCTGAAATAAATTGATAATTTTCTGGGAAAATGTAGCTTACCCAAACTGACAATAGAAGATATAAAGTCTAAAAAGAAAATTCCCACCCCTACAAAAAGTAATATTTAAAAACTATTAAAGAGATATTCCACCTTCCAAAAAATGTATCGGTTTCTGATGACTTCGCAAGGAAAATTATCATGTAATTTAATCTAGTCAAGATGGCAAGAAAAGGAAGAATATTTTTTTTCCTGAGTTATATCAGAAATCAGTTTCCTTCATGGATACAAAAAGCAACCATTAGGAATAAATAATGGAAGAAATGGCTGCAATTAAAATACTAGCAAACATGATTAAATACCAAAGAATAATTTTAGCAAGAAGGTTATGCTACAGTAATAAATGTCCCAAATATCATTGGTTTACAAGAACAAATGTTTATTCCTCATTCATATTCCATGTCCTTAGAGAGTTGACTTATATGTCCAACGTTTTCTTCATTTGGGGACTCAGATTAAAGGAGAATTGGCCAACAAGAATATGTTGGCCTCATAGAAGAAGGAAAAGACTGATGGTTCCTAAGCTTTCTGTTGATGAGTAACATATGCCACAACTGCCCAGACAGCCAAAGCAAGTAACAAGGCCAAACTGATGCAATGGAATGAGGGATTATAATCCTTCACCAGGATGGGTAATGAATAATTAGTACAAGAACAAAATCTACACCTCAATTATTTGTAACACTGATAACAAACCTGATCTAAAAAGAAATATATAGTTGTACCTCACTTATGAATGTTGATGCAAAACAATCAAAAGATTAATGAAAGTTTATTATTTCATAAGCAATTTCATGTATTCAAAGATAATTTAACAGTAGAAAATTTATTAATAAAATTTAACTTAATACACCTAGTGAAAAGTATGATCAATTCTATAGACATTGACAAAAATTTAACACTCATTTTTATTTTTAAAAAGCCTTCATTAAAATAAGAGCTGATAGATAATTCCCTACAATGGTATGCCAGTGTTATAGTTTATATGGACATACTGGAGGAATTGATATGGTGAACAGGTTCTCTAACAGCATTTTAATGTAACATTCTATCTACCAAAGGTGTTAGCCAATGCATTGATGTAAAAATAAAGAATATTAAAGATATTAAAAAATAAAAATAGAAAAGCTATTTTACTGGCAGCTAAAATTATCATGTACCTGGAGACTGAAAAGAATCCATTATAAAAGTTCTACAAAAGTAAGAGAATTTAGTTTACTACCTGGGTGTTCAGAAGGCGATTGCCTTTATTATATGAAAAGAATAAACATTAGGAAGCAAAGCTGTAAAAGAAGCAAAGATTGCAATTATTATAGCAGCAAAATGATAAAATACTTAGAAATGAACTTAACAAGAAATACACAAAACCTAAATGAAAAAAAACTAAAAAGCTATGTAAAGGTAGCTTTGAACGAATAGTAAGATTTTCCATATTTGTAATTAGGAAAAATCAACTTCATAATGATATCAATTCTCCTTAAGTTTATAAATTCAATATGATCCCAATAAAAACACCAGTACATTTTAATGAAGCTGTATAACTTAAAGTTTATATAGAATAAGCTAAAAAATGAAAATAACAAGTCTGAAAAAAGGAGAGCAACAAGGTTAGAACAACCCTATTGGATATTAAAATCTAAAGCCTCATAATTTAAAGCAGTGTGACAATAGAAACTCCAGAAGTATTCTCACATCTATACAGGGATTTAAGATATTAATGAGTATCATTGAGCAATTGAGTAGTTATCTTAAAAAAGATTAATTGGAACCTTTCCTCACTCTGTACTCCAAATAAACTCTAAATAGATGAAAGATTTAAGAATAAAAATAAAACTATAATATATCTAGAGAACAAATGGTCAAAAAAGACTAAAATTTGACAAAAATCCCATTGTTTGGTTGGGATATGGAGAAATAATGACTTTTCAATTTGGGGCCTGAAGGTTGTAACAGTCACAGTACCATCAGGGAATAAGAACCTAGATAGCTAGATAGTTGGACAGATAAATAGATGGATAGATAGATTTATTTAATGCAAGGAATTGGTTTACAGAATATGGGGTATAGGGTCTGGCTGGGCAAGACCAAAATCTGGAGGACAATCCATCAGGAAGGGCGGACTCAAAATTCTCAGGCAGAAGCTGAAGCTGCAGTTCACAAGTGGAATTTCTTCTTCAGGGAGATTTCATTAAGGTCTTTCAACTAATTATTTCAGACCCACCCAGATTCCTGAGAATAATCTCCTTTATTTAAAGTTAACTGATTATGGACTTCTTTTCACATCTACAAAATGTCTTCAGAGCAACACCCAGATTGCGTTCGATTGAATAACTGGGGACTAAAACCTAGTCAAGCCGACATAAGAAACTCTCCATTACAGAGGAAGAAACAATGTCCTCCTCAGAGAGCTGTTATCAGAATGTCCCTGAGACACCAGGCTAAGGTTATTTTAAAAAATTAAGAAATTCCCTTTTCATACCCTTCCATATGTCCTAGCTTTTTTCTTGGGAAAGTATATAGGATAAAAACCCCAAACAACAGAGCAAAACAGGTGAGAAAGAAACATAAATGGTTTCCAAATCAAGACAACAGACTGAGTGCACACATTTGCTTTCCTTTCCTTCTGACTGGATTAAAATTACAATAAAGGAATACTTAAAGAAATAACTCCCAAGTACCATCAGGAAATTAGAAACCACTCTAGGTATTTCAAGTGCAAGGGAAATTGATACAGAAAAATAGACGTATACAAAATAATTCTAAAGGTTCAAAAAGCAAACATCAGGAATAAATAACTACTAGTTCTTTAGGTCACACAGCAGTAAACAGCAATCAAGAAGTCAGGAAACTACCACACAGGTTCACAGAGTTGCAGTTGCTCCCAACCCCCAAGCCAATGGCTGGCAGTGGAACATGGAATCCAGCTGCTGCTGCAGAAGCACACATCTGCTGGAGTTTAATGTAACTGCAGGACAAAGAATGGTTTCTGCTTCTCTTTTTCTTTATAGTTCTTCCACGAGTGCATACTATTAAAAGAACAGAAATGGCATCAAAAACTTTGAACAAAAGTATTCTAGAAATGTAGTTCCCAGACTTTCAGCCCCTGAGACAGAGTACAAAGCAGAGCAAACAGTGGAAATGAATAACACAACCAAAAAAATAGATTGGGAGAGAAGTCATCAATAACTAGAAATTTCAACATATTTCTAGAAGATGTAAATCAGATGGAAATGTTCTAGTAAACAAAACAAAGTGAAAGAGGCAGCCATCTAGAATATGCAAATAATCAGCAGTGGATGAGGTAGCCCATTCCTGGAGCTTAATTATGGACAGACATTAGCCTCAGGGTGGACACGTACAGAGGATAAAAGGTAAAGGTACGGAAATTAACTGAAGGTCTTTTTGTTAATTACTGAGTCAATTGTCCTCATATCTACATTCTCATGCGTAGCATCAATCAGAAACTGTTAAATTGGCCAAAATTAATTTTTCTCCAAATAAATAGAACTATCTATGTGACAGTAAATTAGAGGAACTCACATGACTGTTAATACCCAGTGCATATCTTTCATTGGATTGTTATTGGGAGACAACCAACTTTTAGTACATTGAGTGAAAATGACTATACTGTTTTTTAGCTCCTCTCATAGAGAGTAGAATCTCTTTTCCCATCTCTTGAATCTGGACTTCTTGTGACCTATTTTGACCAAAACAACATGGCAAAAGTGACATTGTACAAGTTCTTGAAATTCCTGTGTTCCTCATTGTGGAATCCTCCGGCACCTGGTGCAGAAGACCCCCTGGAAGACTACATGAAGAGAGGAGCTCAGGCTTCCCAACTTTCCAGCCTTGCCAGCTGAGTCTCAAAACTTGATACCATCCATCTCAGCTGAACTGCCAACCGAATGAATCCACCTGAGTGAGCCCAGTGAAATGAGCAGAAGAGTATGGGAAGTACTATGTGGTGGTGGTGGCCGTTAGCCCCTGAGTCTGGGGTGTTGTGTGTACTAAAAGGTTAACTGTAACACAACTCAAATGAGTCTCAGTGTCCTGCACACTTCGAATTGAGGTTTGCCGATAGGCATGTCCTGTCCACAAACTCACCACTCCTTCCCTTACGTCTTTTATTACTTGCTCAAATACCCCCTACTCAATGAGGTCTGTTCTATCCACTCTATTTTAAACTATAAGCCCAATCACAACCATCCTCTCACACTTCCTCTCCTACTTCATGAGAGACAGATTTCTATTTGTTTCATCCACTACTGTTTCCTCAGTGCTTTCAAACTGTACCTGTCACAGAGTGGACAATAAATATTAGTTAAGTAAATTTATGAATGGATTCATGGGATGTAAGTAGTAAAATATCAATTCGAAGCACATTCACCTTTTTTCCTCTTTTTTAAATTTTATTTTATGTTTTCATTTTTTAAATTTAAATTCAGTTAGTTAACACATGTATGATTGGTTTCAGTGGTACAAGTCTGTAATTCATCATTACTATATAACACCCAGTGCTCATTACATCACGTGCCCTTCTTAATGCCCATCACCCACTTACCCCACCCCCCCAACTCTCCTCCCCTCCAGCAACCCTCAGTTTTTTCCTAGGATTAAGAGTCTCTTATGGTTTGTCTCCCTCTCTGATTTCATTCTTGTTTTATTTTTTCCTCTCTTCCCCTATGATCCTCTGTTTTGTTTCTTAAATTCCACATTCACCTTTAAGTGAAACAGGGATCCTTACTTTGGACCTAAGAAGATGGAATTCAGTCCTTGCATCCCTATGAAGATCAACAAGGAATAAGATTTACTTTTTGAATATAATGTGAATGCTCTATACTGGTCTTTACATTTTTAATAAACCTATATATAAATTATAAAAAACAATTATAAAATGCAATGTTAGTAACCTCAACAACATAAAAAAAAGCCTCACTAATAGAAATTAGAAGATGGAGTGGGGAAGAAATAGGAGTGTAATAACTTTATCATGCACAATGGGAAAAGGAAAACAAAAGCATTGTCTAAAAGCAATGGAACGGGGGTGCCTGGGTAGGGCTCAGTCAGTTAAGCCTCTGACTCTTGATTTCGGCTCAGGTCATGATCTTATGGTTCATGAGATTGAGCCCCCGAGTTGTGTCGTCTGGCTCCATGCTCCGCGGGGAGTCTGCTTGAGTTTCTCTCTCTCCCTCTGCCCCACCCCCACCAGCTCAGGTGCACTCTTTCTCTCTCTCTCTCTCTCTAAAAGAAATAAATCTTAAAAAACAAAGGCAGTAGAACAAGAATTTGGGTATTTAATATAGTCTTAAATTACAGGAGTAACTTGTCAGAAAAGTAGAGATAATGACTATCAAACCCAGAAGGATAGCAAACACCAGGTTGGAGAAGAGCCAGATGCCTGAGTAAAGAGTAAATTTCCATATTTTCCAAAGTTAAGTTGATAAGTTGCTAATAATACAGTGTAAACATGTTGTTTAGATTTTCAAATGTATCCACCAGAAGAAGCAAAACAGAAATGATTAAAAGAGTTTATCTCTGGGGTATGGGCCTGGAAAAGGGAGAGGATATCTGCTGTTTTCCTTAGAAGCTCTATTGTAAAATTTAATTTTTTACCATATGCATAACTTCCTTATTTTTAAAAACAATAATAATAAAATGAAGAAAGGAAAATTAAGTATAAAACAAAATAATATAAAATGTTCATCATTAGGAAAATGAAATTCAATAGAGTAAGATATTTTTTATAGATCATAAATCTTCATAGTTAAAGTAAAATCAAGGAGAAACTCATCTATAAGCTACAAAAATTGTGTGATGCACAAGGAAGTTTGGGAAAATAAGAGAGACCGTGCCATTCAATATCTTGCTAATCTTTATGGTGCTCACAGATGTCAAAAGGCTAAGACAATGCAAGGTGTCCTGTAAGAGTTAGTGCTTTTGCTGACCTTTTTTACCATGACCTCTCTCTAACTCTGATCTTACAGTTCTTAAGTAATTTCAATTTGATTTTCTACAAACAGGAATTCAATCTCTGTGAAGATTATGAATTTATAGGCCAGGCAGCAATCAGATTAATTTATTTCTAACTTTGAAGTATAAAATGATTTTCTGGAATTTTAGAAAGTAATTTCTTCTACTGGGCCTTATGATGTTCATTTGTCTTATGAACTTTAGAAGAGTTGATCATATTCACCCTTCCCAAAGTTTTCTTTCTGACTTGGCGTTTAAACCGCCTCCTGAAACTCAGCAGAATTGTAAATTTATTGAGTGGTTTGACAGGTATTAAGAATCTTCTTAAAATCACAGCAGTTTTGTTGAAATGAATAGGAAACAAGAAAGGAATAGAAAGAAGGAAAAGTAGCAAAATTGTATTATCTCTAGTCAAGATACGTGATTTAAAACTAAGAAAATCACAAAATGGATGTACCACTAAAGGCAGTGTAATATTCTGGATTGAATCCTGGAACAAAAAAAAAAGGAAATGAGTGGAAAAATGGTAAAATCCTAATAAAGTAATATTAGTTAATGGTAATGTACCGAAGTTGACTTCATAGTCTTGACAAATGTACTGTTTATATAAAATGTTAATGTTGGGGGGGGTGGGGGAGTAGGCAGAGTCTGCAGAAACTGCCTGTACTATCATTGTCAGTACCAGGGATGGGAAGAGTGGGTCAGGAATTAAGTAATATTGTGACTTTGTAAAGAACATTTTTGACACAAGGGCAAAATGATTAACCTGTCAGATCCAGTAGAAGCAAGGAACATAGAATGTCTTTACTTGGCCTGGCACTTACATCTGCCCCACTGTCTCGATCCATTCAGGTTGCTGTAACAGAATACCATAGTCTGGGTGGCTTATAACAGAAATCTATTTTTCACAGTTCTGGAGGCTGAAAAATCTAAGATTAAGGCACCTACAGATTGGGTTCTGGTGAAAACCAGCTTCCTCAGTGATGCCCATCTTCTCACAGGGAGGAAGGGATGAGGGAGCTCTCTGGGGCCTTTTTTTATAAGGGCACTAATCCCATCCATGAGGGCTCCACCCTCATGACCTAATCACCTCCCAAGAGCCCACCTCCAAATACCATCACATTGAGAATTAGGTTTCAACATATGAATTTGCAGAGGATACATTCAGTCTATAGCACCCACTTAATATATACAGTAAAAACTCAGAAAAACAAAAGCTCTTATGTAGAAACATTCATTTATTTTCCCATAGATGATAAGCTTTTTAAAGCTGCAGGTTTTATTCACAACAATATCCCTGGTATTGAGAACACAGTAGGCATTCAGTTAATATTTGATAAATAGAGAATAAATAATTTCTCATTAAATATCACCTTTGTGTTTGTGGCATATTAAAGTTGTAGCATATCACAATTACTTAGAATAAATTGACTAAATGGATTAGACCGGTTTTGATTCATACAATCATACCATGGAGAGAGAGTTATGCATTATAATTTTATTATATATAATTGTATTATAATTGTTATAGATAATTAATAATATCGGTAAGACTACATGCAGAAAAATATTTTTCTGTTTTCTTCAATTGTTGCTTCCCCTGTGGAAAGTCGGTAGCAAAAAGAGTCTATGTAGCTTTAAAAAAAAAAATTCTCCCTATGATAGTAAAGAAATATTAATAGCTTTTAAATATAAAAGAATTCAACTTTGTACCATACTAATAATTTATTACTCTAGACTGAATATTAACACATCTCTGAAAAGTAACTGTACATGTCATTACCAAAGATATGTCTATAATTTGATCACCTTTCTTGAGAAAGCTGACTAGATTCTGGAAAATCATTTCTCCATTAAGGTTAGCTATTCATACACTTAAAACTACAGTATTTAAGTTAATATATCTATTTAGAAAAATAATAGAAAATATCTAATTTTGTAACCATTAGAACACTTTAATTTTTAACAGTGGAATTTATTTCAGTGAGATAGAGATTATTAAATGTTTTAATGGAGTCATTCATTTGAAAGAAGAGACTTTCATCTTACAATTGATTTTCCAGTTAATAAAATGTTAATTAATAAAATGTTCATATCTTTTTCATGTAATTAATAATGTAAGTGGAATCCACAAAGCTTGATGTCTAATGCATTTCGTTTTGCATGGCTTAGTTTCTGTTTGCACCAGGAATGTATAGTTACTTTCTGATTCTGAATGTATAGTTCCACGTAATTCAAGGAACACACTGTTCACTGGAGAGTGAGGGGGTCTCTATGGTTCTTATTTTCTTGACTTAAAGCAAGTCATCTGTTACAATATTTATGTTCACTCTTTACCTTATCTATTGCTGTCTTTGTAAGTGATAGTACAAACTATTTGAAAGAAAATGTTGCTACTACCTGGTACTTCCAAAGTTTGAAAACAAAAAAATAACTGGCACATAAAGGTTTTTTTTTTTTAAAGATTTTATTTATTTGAGACAGAGAATGAGAGAGAGAGAGAGAGAGAGCACATGAGAGAGGGGAGGGGCAGAGGGAGAAGCAGACTCCCTGCCGAGCAGGGAGCCCGATGCGGGACTCGATCCCAGGACTCCAGGATCATGACCTGAGCCGAAGGCAGTTGCTTAACCAACTGAGCCACCCAGGCATCATAAAGGTTTTTGATAAATATTTTATGAATATCTCTTTGTAAGTCTTTCTCCTGAGTAGAATAGTATCCTTTCTTCTAGTATAAATTCTACGTTTAGTGAAATGCTCTTAGGTCACCTTTTAAGTGTTCAATTTTTACAAAATAGGTAATTCTGATAGTCCACATGTACACCCACTATAAATAATAATGTCATTCCTAGTCTTTCCTAAATGTACTAAATGAATGAAGCTCTGCTCTTAATCACTGAATGGCATAATCGTATCATATACACTTTATGATCCAAAAGTTAAAGAACACATCAGGGTACCTCATATTTTCAGGAATCTGCAAATATATAATGTGGAACCTAAAAAGAGGTATAGATTTCACTGGAGAAAAATAAGTGAATATAGATTGCCTAGGGAGTTTAAATGACTTCAGCATTGATAAAAGGCAATAAGCATAATTCAAATACTTGATCCCTATTTAATCCTACAAATCAAAGCTCTTTCAGATAAGAAAATAAAGTATGAATATTGAATGCCAAAGAACTTCCAAAGAGTCTTAGGGGAAAAGTAATGGAGAAAATGCTAAAAGTGTAGACTGTATATTAGTCTCCTATTTGCCATAACAAATTACCACAAATTGGGTAGCTTAAAAAACAGAAATTTATTCTCTCAGAGTTCTGGGAGCTGAAAGTCCAAAGTCAGTGTGTCATTAGGTCTTGTTGCCTCTTGAAGCTATTGAGAAAAACCCTTTCTTGCCTCTTCCTGGTTTCTGGTGGTTGCCAGTAATCTTTGGCAGCATCTCTCCAATGTCTTCATTATGGCCTTTTCTCCCTGAGTATATCTGTGCTTGTTTCTCTCTTTCATTGTATTTTTTTTTTCTTATAAGGACATCAGTGATTGGATTTATTCCAGTATGATTTCATCTTACATCTTTTCAAAAAAATTTTAACTCTAGTATAGTTAACGTACAGTGTTATATTAGTTTCAAGTGTACCATGGAGTGATTCAGCAATTCTGTACATTACTCAGTGCTCGTCATAAGTGTACTCTTAATCCACTTTATCTATTTTACCCATTCCCCTTAACTACCTTTCCCCCTAGTAATCATCAGTTTGTTCTCTATAGTTAAGAGTGTTTCTTGGTTTGTTTCTTGTTTTCTTTGTTTTGTTTCTTAAATTCCACATATGAGTGAAATCATATGGTATTTGTCTTTCTCTGACTTATCTTGCTTAGCAGTGATATAACCTCTAGATCTATCCATGTGTTGCAAATGGAAAGATTTCATTCTTTTTTATGGCTAATATTCCATTGTATGTATGTACCAAATCTTCTTTATCCATTCATCCACCTATCAATTAACACTTGTGTTGCTTCTGTAAATTGGCTATTATAAAGAATGCTGCAATAAACATAGGGGTGCATATATCCTTTTGAATTAGTGTTTTTGTATTCTTTGGGTAAATACCCAGTAGTGGAATTACTGGATCATATGGTAAATCTATTTTTAACTTTTTGAGGAACCTCTATACTGTTTTCCACAGTGGCTGCATCAGTTTACATTCCTACCAACAATGCACAAGGGTTCCTTTTTTCCAAATCCTTGCCAACACTTGTTGTTTCTTATGTTTTTGATTTTAGGCATTCTGATAGGTATAAGATGATATCTCATTGTGGTTTAGATTTCCATTTCCCTAATGATGAGTGATGTTGAACATCTTTTTATGTGTCTGTTGGCCATCTGTGTATCTTCTTCAGAAAAATATCTGTTCATGTCTTCTGCCCATTTCTAAATTGGATTATTTGGTTTTTTTTTTTTTGGTTGTTGAGTGGTATAAGTTCCTTATACATTTTAAATACTAACCCTTTATCAAATATGGTATTTGCAAAAATCTTTTCCCATCTAGTAGGTTGTCTAAAATGTCCATACATCCCAAAACAATCTACAGATTTAATGCAATCCCTATCAAAATACCAACAGCATTTGTCACAGAACTAAGACAAACAATCCTAGAATTCATAGCCAAGTAATCTGAATTGCCAAAGCAATCTCAAAAAGAAAAAAGAAAACTAGAGGTATTATGATCCCAGATTTCAAGATATACTACAAAGCTATAGTAAACAAAACAGTATATAACTGGAACAAAAACAGACACAGAGATCAATGGAACAGAATAAAGACCCCAGAAATAAACCCATGCTTATATGGTCAATTAATCTTTAACAAAGGAGGAAAGAATATGCAATGGGAAAAAGAGTCTCTTCAACAAATGGTGCTAGGACAACTGGACAGCTACATGCAAAAGAATAAAACTGGACCACTTTCTTACACCATACACAAAAATAAACTCAAAACAGATTAAGGACCTAAATGTGAGACCTGAAACCATAAAAATCTTAGAAGAGAGAACAGGCAGTAATTTCTCTGACATCGGCCATAGCAACATTTTTCTAGAATGTCTCCTGAGTCAAGGGAAAACAAACACAAAAGTAAACTGTTAGAACTACATCAAAATGAAAAGCTTAACATATTTTAATTTCATCCATAAAGTTCGTATTTCCAAATGAGATCACATTCACAGGTACTGAGAGTTACAACTTGAACATATCTTTTGGAAGGATACAATTCACCCATTACAGGCACTGACATAGTAGAGCTTTCTCTTGAGAAAAATGTATAACAAATAGAAATAGACTTAGGAATGAACCAGTCTGTTAGGAATGCTCTTCAGATAGATAACTCAAGGTGGGATTCAAGAAAGGAATTGCAAATATTTGTTAAGCTAGGGATCTCCACAGGGCACAATTCCAGTAATACCACTAGTAGAGGCTACAATATGAATGGTGCCCCTGGAGCTGTACCCTGCAGCTTATGCCTCAATTTCAAATCTTTTACAGAAGGCAGGAAAATAAATTAAGGAATAAATCAAGTCCATTATAATAAGGTAATAATGAAGAGTGTTGGACACTGGAGAAAACTTGAGTGCCCTATCTAAGGGGTCAGTATTATTCATCTCCATCCTACTATTACCATGCAGGAACATAGATCGAGTGCTACTAGGTGATCCATTGTTTAAAAGAGAAATATAAGTAGATGGATGGGGAGATGTGTGGAATAGGTGAAGAGGATTAAGAGTACACTTACGGTGATGAGCACTGAGTAAGGTGTAGGATTGTTGAACTGTTATATGGCCTACCTAAAACTAATACAACACTGTGTTAATTATACTTGAATAAGAAAAAGGGAAATATAAAATGTGATTTTAATATAAAATCTCCCAATATTTAAATAATGAAATGCAAATTTTAAAATGTTTAAATATCTGCTTAACCTGTTAAGATGTTTAAATGGCAGATAGTGAGTCACCAATTTGCAATCTGATTTGGGCTCGCCTGATTCAAGTGCAACTCTCACATTATACGAAGTGGTTTCTTATACTAAGACTTCTGACCTTAAAAGGGAAAAATTGTGAAGACTTTAACCCGAATGATGTCATAAACTACATACCTTCAACTAAGCATAAGTATACACTAGTGACTTGCTTTTCATTTTACCGTGAAAAAGAAAGTAATCAGTAGAGAATCCCTATAGTACTTACAACAAAACTGCCAACATCTGTCTTTATTTCCCTGTTTCCTCTGTTTTCCCTCCTCTGTTACAGTGGATGAACAATTCATGTTTCTCTCTAAGGCCAAGTGCTCCACTTGTGTCATCAATCATGTCCCCTCCTACTGCTTAAGGGCAGTGATCTCTGTCTCTCCCTCTCCCTCTCTTCTCTCACTGCACTGTTCTCACTCTTTCTCTCTCACTTGAACACACTTCATAAGGGTTTTATGCCCAAATCACTGAAAATGCTAATATCCAAGATCAGCAATGAACTCTACTTTGCCAAGCTTTATCAATTCTCAGACCTCATTCTATTTAATCTATCAACACATGTGACATGGTTCATCACTCTCTCTCTTTTTTTAAAGATTTTTTTTTTTTAAATTTTAGAGAGGTGGGGGATGTGGGAGGAAGAACAGAGGGAGAAAGACAAGCCGACTCCATGCTGAGCACAGAGCCCAATGCAGGGCTCCATCCCACGACCCTGAGGTCATGACCTGAGCTGAAATCCAGAGTTGGCTGCTTGACCAACTGAGCCACTACCCAGGCACCCTTCCTTCATCACTCTCTTTTTAAACATATTTTCACTTGACTTTTTTTTTATTAAGCTTTTAAAATTTGAATTCTAGTATAGTTAACATACAGTGTTATATTAGTTTCAGACATACAATATAGGGGGGATTCAACAATTCTATACATTACTCAGTGCTCATCATAAGTGTACTCTTTAATCCCCAGTGCCTATTTCACCCATCCCCCCCCAACTGCCCTCTGATAACCATCAGTTTGTTCTCTATTGTTAAGAGTCTATTTCTTGGTTTGTCTTTTTCCCTCCTTTGCTTGTTTGTTTTGTTTTCATAAATCCCACATATGAGTGAAATCATATGGTATTTATCTTTGACTGACTTATTTCACTCAGCATTATACTCTCTAGCTCCATCCATCTTGTTGCAAATGGCAAGATTTCATTCTTTTTTATGGCTGAATAATATTTAATTATATATATAATTATATATATATCTATATATCAGAGACTAGATGAGAATCAGAGCAGGTACATCTTGCTCTGTCATTCCTCTATCTATTGTCTACCTCTCTAGCTCCTCCTCTGTTCTGCTGACAGATAGATGATAGATAGATAGATAGATAGATAGATAGATAGATAGATAGATAGATCTATCCATGTCTTTAATCCCCAGTGATATATGTATCACATTTTCTTTATCCACTCATCAATCAATGACACTTATGCTGTTTCCATAGTTTGACTATTGTAAATAATGCTGCAATAATCATAGGGGTGCATATATCATTTTGAATTGTGTTTATGTGTTTTTTAGGTAAATACCCAGTAGTGCAATTACTGGATCATAAGGTAGTTCTATTTTTAACTTTCTGAGGAACCTCCATACTGTTTTCCACAGTAGCTGTACCAGTTTGCATTCCCACCAACAGTACATGAGGGTTCCTTTTTCTCCACATCCTCACCAACAATTGTTTCATGTCATTTGACTTCTACAATACCACACTCTTGGTTATTTTCCTACCTCTTAGTCCATTTTGGCAGTTTCTTCTTTTCATGCCACCAGAATGATCAGGGATATGAAAATAAATGTTCAGCCACATCTTTGACTTGCCTAGGGCCCAGAAGTCCCATGGGTGAGAAACTTGAACACAGCTTATAAATGAGGTATAGGTAGGTCGACACCTATCCAATGGACTGGGGACCCCAGTGGAAGCTGATTTGGAAGGAGAGAAAAAAGCGGAGCTTGGGGGGAAAAAAAGTACCAGAAGGAAGAAGTCTGGCAATATAGGTGAAACTATGCAGCAAGGAATGGAAAGCCAAGGAAAAGTGATTCCATATCCAATATGAGGTACTACCTACCTATGACCTGATTCAGCACCCTCCCATAACCCTCCCTCTAAGCTACAACCCCAATAAGGAAGAAGAGAGCTGTAACGAAGGATAAAAGTGTAACTAAAAGTTCAGTTGTTCTCCAATGGGGAAACCCTCTAAAATAAAGGGAGCAAGCCTCAAGAAGCAGAAGGAGCTTTCTTGCCAAAAGGCCATTGATGTCAGGGATTTGGAGGAGGTCGGTAACACCAAAGTAGCAATACAGGCAGCCACCATAGGAGAGAAGGCCACAGCTGTCAGCAGAACAGAGGAGGAGCTAGAGAGGTAGACAATGGATGGAGGAATGACAGAGCAAGACGTACCAGCTCTGATTCTCATGGATCACTTTATCTGAGGACTCCTAAGGGAAGAGTTGGGGAGAAAAATGTGAGATAGAGCCTGGGCTTCCTGTTTGCTTTTCTGTAAGTCTGAAATTGTCAAAATGTTTTTAAAAATCCAAACAAAATCCCCATAGTACATTTGATTTTTAACCTCTTAAAATTTTTTAATTTAAATTCCAGTTAGTTAACATGCAATGTAATACTAGTTTCAATATAGTGTAATATTGGTGTACCCGGTGCTCATCAATAGTGCCCTCCTTAATGCCTGTCACCTATTTCACCCATTCCCCCCACCCAACTCCATCTGGTAACCATCAGTTATAGTTATAACTATATACATCTATAGTTAAGAGTCTGTTTCTTGGTTTGCCTTTCTGCCCCACTTTTTTTCCACCCTTAACTCATTTGTTTTGTTCCTTGAATTTGACATATGAGTGAAATCATATGGTATTTGTCTTTCTGTGACTTATTTTGCTTAGCATTACACACTCTAGCTCCATCCATGTCATTACAAATGGCAAGATATCTTTCTTTTTTATGTCTAAGTAATATTATATGTGTATATATATAGGCATACACATACCACATCTTCTTTATCCATTTATAAGTTGATAGACACTTGGGTTGTTTCCATAATTTGGCTATTATAGATAATGCTGCAATAAACATATGGGTGCATGTATCCCTTTGAATTCGTGTTTTTGTATTCTTTGGGTAAATACCTAGCAGTGCAGTTGTCGGATCATAGGGTAGTTCTATTTTTAACTTTTTAAGGAAACTCCATACTGTTTCTCCAGAGTGGCTGTACCAGTTTGCATTCCCACTAGCAGTTCAAGAGGGTTCCCCTTTCTCCACATCCTCACCAACACCTGTTGTTTCTTGTGTTATTGATTTTAGCCATTCTGACAGGTATGAAGTAACATCTCATTGTGGTTTTGATTTGTATTACCCTGATGTTAAGCATCTTTTCATGTGTCTGTTGGTCATCTGTATGTCTTCTTTGGAAAGACATGTGTATTCATGCCTTCTGCCCATTTTTTAGTTGTATTATTTATTTTTGAGGTGTTGAGTTTTATAAGTTCTTAATATATTTTGGATACTAACCCTTTATCACATATGTCATTTGCAAATATCTTTTCCCACTCCATAGGTTACCTTTTAGTTCTGTTGATTGTTTCCTTCACTGTGCAGAAGACTTTCATTTAGAACAATGATAATAAAGATTCTCCCTCCATGTTTGATATTTGAACACTGGAATATTTCAGGCCCACACTTACCCCTTCTCCTCTTGCACTCCATCTAGGCAAGCCAATAAAAATGCCCAAGTCCTCCTTTTCTTTTTCTTTTTCTTTTAAAGATTTTATTAATTTATTTGACACAGAGAGAGATAGCGAGAGGAGGAACACAAACAGGGGGAATGGGAGAGGGAGAAGCAGGCTCCCTGCCAAGCAGGGAGCCTGATGCGGGACTCAATCCCAGGACCCTGGGATCATGATCTGAGCCAAAGGCAGACGCTTAATGACTGAGCCACCCAGGTGCCCCTAAGTCCTCCTTTTCTTGGTGTCAGTCCTATGTTCAAACCACACAGACTCAGAGCCATGCACAGGAACCCTCACCACAGCACCACCTCCTAACCACAATAAAACCCAAAGCCATCATCCATCCCTTTGCTAAAGCCATTCCATATTTTCCAGGTTAGCTTGAGTGCCTCCCTTATTTTACCCAAATAGTCTCATTAAGTGTGTTATAAATGTTTTCATACTCTTTCAGTGCATGTGTGGTGTCCTTAGTCTCCACATAAAATACAATTCTGGGTAGGGGGTACTGATCTCATACCCATTTTTTATGGGCAACCACAAACAACAGTATTATGATAGAGGGTAATAAAAAGCACTATAAAACATAATATCTAGAAAGAACAGGGAAATTACAAAGAAATTGAAAGAAAATAGAAAACGTTTGGCAGAAAGTGGAATATAATGGTCAATCTCTTATCATTTCTCAAGGATATTTTCTTACGCTGCACCTTACTTATTAGTATTACAGATAAACCTTTAGAAATGTTTCCAGTAAGCCATTATAAAGACAGAAGACATCTCTCAGAATTCACAGGATATTTTCACTCAGATGCCATCAGTGTTCATGATATATATTTTAAATATATAATGAAATGAACTCACTGCAAAGACATTTTATTGCCTTAAGAAGAATTTCCCTCTCATCTCCAGCATGTAATTATTTGTCCCAGAGCTATTTAACACAAAACTCTCTTATTTCTGAAAATGTTCACAGACTCCTTGCATGTGATCACAATCTATCTATGCCAACTGACAATTGTTACAGAAATCTTGCTGCCTCTATGGAGAAAAGAGTATGCCTGGTGAAAAAGCAAATCTGATTAAAGCCTTCTTGCCTAAGGGAAGAGAGAACTCCATTGACAAATCCTTAGGGATCATTGATTTTTAGGTGAAAAACAAGAAAACAAAGAGAAAAAATGAGAAGGCAAAAGAAAATTAAAGCCTGAAAACAGATGTTGAACATTGTTTGCATGTAGAAAATCTTTGTTTATGCTTAGAAAACCAACATCTTGAAGCTAAAATGTCACTGAATTTGGATGAATTCTTAGTTTCTCATAGACCCCAAATCCAGCATTCTGCTTGCCATGGGCTACATTCTGAATTATACTGACTGTTTTAAAGTTCTGACATGGTTTTGAACTTTAATTATTTAAATGTTAAAATAAGTGTCTGAATAAGTAGCAAGGTAAAATTCACTCTAACCTTTGCAACTGAATTCAGATTTGGTAAAATATCAATTCTAGGATAAAACAATTTTAAGAGTCATTTAACAATAGACCATTAGTTAAAAGCATCTTTAAGGTTATGGCAAGATATTATCCTAGGTTTGGATGATAGAAAGTAACAGAAATAATTTATCTTCCCCCCAATTTTCATTCTGCACAACTGGAGGATTCTAAGAACCAATGGGCTTGTGTATGGTGGTATTTCACTCACACTACAGCATGAAAGTTATTTTCAGTACCTTATTTTGGTCTTGGGCTCTCAAGTACTTTATATTTAATTACGATAATTTATACTAATATAATGTATCTCTTACACATGATGCATTTATTTATAAGAAATTACTTCCTAGATATTCCCAGAGAATAGCAAGGAGCAAATGCTTTACCAATGATGGGCAAGTGCCTAGCTCAATGTTTTAAAAACAGGAGTATGATAATAACACATAATAGATAATAGATAAAATGCTAAAAAGTTAAGAGTAAGATGGTGAATTAATTAAATGCAGCACTCCATTAACACTATTGAAAGACCAAGACATTTTATGGTACTTTGATAAATGAGGCTACTAGAACATCCTCTAGAAAGCTTCCCTCTGTATTTCTTTTTGTACTTGAAGAGGAATACATAAAGACTTCTGAGGATTAGACAGAAAGCTATTCTAGCCATCTCTTTCTTTTCCCTGGCTTAGTACATCACTCTCCATAGTATCAGCAAAACCAAATTATAGTTATGGAAATTAAGGAAGGACATACAAGATTTTACAAAGGACTAAGACTAAGAGACTTTCTGTCTATGGACAACCTCTGATGGGAGCAGAGCCTTGCTTATCATTTCCATCAGCCAGACATGACAAAGAAGAGGGAATGAAGAGGGAATGCTGGGAAAGATCAGCAATCCCTGTACGGACGAATGAAAGATGACTGGAAACTGCTGTGAAAGAGAGGAGAAGGCAAGGGGGTCAATGCTCAGAGACGAAGACCCTTTGCCCTTCTTTGCTCCCGCTTTTATTGGTTCTTCAGGATAATCACAAATCCTTATCACTGTTTCTCAAGCACGTGATGTGCGACAAGGGGTCTTACTGAAACTAGAAGGATCTGTTTATGGGAAAGATACGATATGCAGATTTGCTAATATGCATGTTCTATGAGTTCTGCTAAACATAGCCTAAGGGACAATGCATATACCGTCTCTTAGATCACAGGGCTGGTCTTTGGGCTAAGAAAGCTTCGGGAAGGCAACTCCTCACGGCATTCCTATGGCAGAGTGGTCACGCAGGCCTCAACATTCCAAAGGCCCACGCCCTTCTCAGAAACCTTCCATTGCCCTCAGCAGCCTCCATGTTACATTTTAGTAAGCCAGGTATTATGGCTGATTTCATGCTCTACATTAACCCCAACACGGGAAAATAGGAAATAACTACAAAAAAATATGTTTTTCTAAAGTAAAATTCTTCTTGCCTATACAGAGGTATTTCTGTTTTGTTTTGTTTTCCACTTCAACCACAGAAGCAAGATTCATAACCTTTTCTAGGATCCTAAAAGAGAAGAGCACATTAAGTAGAATGACAGCACAGTCTATAGGATAGGGTTGTAACACCCAAAAGAGATCAGTTTATAGCTATTACTGGCCATAAAGTTTGACTGGTGATACAGACATTTGTTGGTAGTCTCACCAGAAACCTTCCCTTATCATTCAAGGAAGTGAAGTAGACCCAGTAAAATGTATTCCAACCCTAGTTTCAGTTTTAAAAAATAAGCTTGCTCTTTTTCGTGGCAACTCAGAGGTGGTAGGCTGCTTCAAGATGAAGCTGAACATCTCTTTCCCAGCTATTGGCTGCCAGAAACTCATTGAAGTGGACGATGAATGCAAACTTCGTACCTTTTATGAGAAGTGTATGGCCACAGAAGTTGCTGCTGATGCTCTGGGTGAAGAATGGAAAGGTTATGTGGTCTGAGTCAGTGGTGGCAATGACAAACAAGGCTTCCCCAGGAAGCAGGGTGTCTTGACCCATGGTCGTGTCCGCCTATTGCTGAGTAAGGGGCATTCCTGCTATAGACCAAGGCGGACTGGAGAGAGAAAGCGCAAATCCGTTCGGGGTTGCATTGTGGATACCAATCTCAGTGTTCTCAATTTGGTCATTGTAAAAAAAAGGGGAGAAGTATATTCCTGGACTCACTGATAGTACTGTTCCTCGTCACCTGGGGCCCAAAAGAGCCAGCAGAATCTACAAACTTTTCAATCTCTCTAAAGAAGATGATGTCCACCAGTATGTTGTGAGAAAGCCCCTAAACAAAGAAGGTGAGAAACCTAGAACCAAAGCGCCTAAGATTCAGCGTCTTGTTACTCCACGTGTCCTCCAGCACAAACATTGGTGTATTGCTTTGAAGAAGCAGTGCACTAAGAAAAATAAGGAAGAGGCTGCAGAATATGCTAAACTTTTGGCCAAGAGAATAAAGGAGGCCAAAGAAAAACGCCAGGAACAGATTGCCAAGAGACGGAGGCTGTCCTCTCTGAGAGCTTCTACCTCTAAGTCTGAGTCCAGTCAAAAATGAGATTTTCTGAGTGACAAATAAATAAGATCAGACATCAGATAAATAAATAAATAAATAAATAAATAAATAAATAAATAAATAAATAAAAAACAAGCTCATTTTCTTCTACTGGGCAAAGGTTTTAGCTCAGGAGTAGGCATGTGATCAAATCTGGTATATAAAGGAGTCATTCTCTTCAGCTCTATTCCAGGAGTTTTGGATCCAAACCTGTCTCTTGCCTGCAGGACATAAAAAAAAAAAAAAAAAAAAAAAAAAGGATGTCCACAGTTCTGGTAGCTATTGGCAACCATGTTAAGACTACAGGGGAACCATTATTAATGAAATGTTGACCATAAACAAGGCTGGGCTGAGAGAAAGAAACTGGTCCTTGGTGATACCTCAAACTGCCCTACTTCTGGTCTTTTCAGTTATATGACTCAATAAATTTTTATTGACTAAGTATATTTGAGGTAACATTTTTGCTATTGCCACTGAAGTGTAGTGAGAGACTGGCAATACAACGATGTTAATCAAGTTTGTCAAAATATATCTTTTTCTTTATTCAGCGTTTATTTATTATATGTACCAAATCCTGTGCTAAGTCCAGAAGATGCATGATATGATAAAGAAGTCAAGCGTGGTCTTTACCCTCCCAGAATTTAGAACCTAGTATTTAGAAAATAGGCAAGAAACATGGCAAGTGCTATGAGGAGAGAAACATGAGGAGAAATTAGAAGCCACTGTATAGTGGGCATTTGTATATTTGAAGACTCTCACTTCAGTATCTCTTCCTAAAGCTTCTGGATTTCCTTTGGGAGAATTATCTTTCTGTTGAGTATTGGTAGACTGGCAAATGTCTGATTCATACTACAGAAATGAAAATGTTCAAGTTCTTTCTTTTCACGGCCCAATTAATTCAGAGCATGTATATATTACCTTAGCTTAGCTAATCAGCTGCTCTTTCCCAGAGCATCTTGAGTATCACAAATATAGAAGAAACAATTGGAATTCGTTGTTCATTCCCACTGAGGCACCCAAAGCAAATGACTCCTGCTGCAAGACTGTTGCCAAACTTCCTGCTTCCCTAGCATCCAATACATTTTCCCTAATGATCTGTTCTGAGAACCCCAATAGTCATCCCATAAATTCTGTTGTGCTTATATTAGCCAAACTTAGTTGTTGTTGCTTGCGGTCAAGGAACCCTAACCTATACTTTGGGTGTCAGAGAAGAGTCCTATGGAACTGACCAACTAGGTTGAGATCTTTTTGTTTTATGTCCATTAAGTGCAATTTATTAAAGGACTGCTTTGCCTAAGATTAATTTGGAGGGATTAAAATGTGAAATTGTAACTCAGAGTGTAAACAAACAAAAAAAGAAGCAAAGGAAAACTACACAGATTAAAGTAACATAACATGAACAGAGTTCAAGAAGAGAAAAGGCAACAGGAATAGTAAAATTGCTGTGGCATAGTCTTGAGCAAATAAACCATGAGGAAATGCAAAGGAATTTAAAGAGCTCCTGAATTCAACGAAAGAGAAACAGCATATTCCATAACTAACAGGCAAAAGCAAATGGTGCAGAATAAAAGGGAAGGGTAAACCCTAAGTCATTGGCTGTAGCCATCCATGGTAAAAAGAGTTTTTCAATCCATGTGTGAGGGATTTGTGATTAAGAGCATTCTTATTAATCAATTGGCATACTGTATGTACATATATGTGTGTGTGTGTTTGTGTGTGTGTGTGTATCTTATATGTATATGGACATACCTTAGCTACAGTTAATTTGTAACATATGGACATTGGTTATTTTTTAAATAAATCCACATATAGTAGACCCGTAGTTTCTTTGGGGAATCTTCTCAGCAAATATATTCTCTTACATTCCAGAAAAAAACTGTGGTATTGGGCTAAATATATCTAAAATTTGGATCCAAATGGATCTAGTCATGGTTTGGTGCCAAGGTTGGAAGAGTTATAATTTGATTGACTTCTCCAGGTCACCAGGCACAGTGACATTTCTAATGCAACTGGCATAAGTTATAAAGAGTAGCTCCACCTCTTGTCTCTCACCACCTCCAGTCAGTTCTATTCAATCAAGTCAAAGCTACCTGGCTTTTTATAGTATAGTAAATAGAATCATAGTTGTTCACCTGAGGAGTTAAAATTTCCCTAGCACTGATTTCTAGGAGCAATTAATATTAAGAATTCTTATATGAGAGCCATGGACTATGTCTTCAAACATAATTTTGTTATTAAAAAATAACAGGAATGACTGTAAGTCAGGTTCCATTCAAAATTAAATCCAAATTCCAAGCAATCCACATACAACACTCTCTACGAACTAGATAGGAACATGATTTCAGCATGGAGTCATGGAACATCACAGGAAAGTCCTTCCATGACACTGTCACAGAGAAGGCACCAGGGGGATATATGAAGCTCCCATCCAATGGACACTGAGCACAGGCATCAGGACAAATCACATTGTCACTTTAAAATACATTTGCTATAGGAAATAAAGCAATCAAACCATGTAATAAAGGCTTAGCCCACCGGATATTTATTAGGGACCAACATCTATAGAAGAATGGAAGGAAGTGTATTGGGCAGAGGGAGAGGTCAACTATGACAAAGTCTCAGCCCATCAGAGTTGTCTCCAACTGAACAGAAGTGCCCGGCCTTTAGACTACAATTTCAGTCACTGGATGTAGGCTACTTAAAAAGGGCATGACCTCCACAAGGTGACTTGCTTGAAGCAAGATGACTTTCTCCAGTGAAGGAAAACCCTGAAATAGCCCTTGCAGCAGCAGGGGCAAGCAAGTCCATTCGCAGGGGGGTCTGTGGCATGCTGTCTGTGCCCACCACAGCTGAAATACCAAATAACAAGATGAATCTTCCCTGAGAAGATAAATTTTCTTCGAGAATCTTATTGGATGTCTTGTCCACAAATGTCTAAAATGACTTCTGTTAAAAAAGAAACTGCAGGTCCAAAATATAGTCACTTGTGCAAAGCCCCACATCAGCAAACCAAGACTTAATACCTAATTACAGTCACACCCCACCCTCCTACCCCCAGGAATATAACCTTTAACCAGACAACTTGGAAATACCTGATCAGCACTACGGAGGTAATGCACTGAGGCAGCTCCTTTCTATTTCTAGATGGGATACTGCCCAATTCATGAATCATTGAATAAAACCACTGTAATCTTTAAATGTAAAAAAAATAGTAACAGGAATGAAATATTTTTCTTGTGAACATTTTTATGCCATAGTTCAGTGAGAGGTTTTTAGTGTGTGTGTGTGTGTGTGTGTGTGTGTGTGTGTTTTCTTAGGTGTTTTTTTTTTCTTTTTTTTTTAAGATTTTATTTATTTATTTGAGACAGAGAGCAAGAGAGAGTGAGAGCACAAGCAGGGAGGGGGCAGAGAGAGAGGGAGAAACAGATTCCCTGCTGAGCAGGCAGCCTGCCATGGGGCTTGATCCCAGGACGCTGGGATCATGACCTGAGCCAAAGGCAGACACTTAACCAACTGAGCCACCCAGGCGCCCCTCTTAGGTGGTTTCTAAATGTGCACTTTTATTATATGTCCTAGTTTCTATCATTAAAATCCCAAATCATTTACTAAGGATGTAATTGTGCAAGGCATTGTGCCAGGTATTAAATAACAGTGATTCCTTGTGTGAATCATCTACTTGGTGAAGCTAACTGCATCAAAATAGTCTTAGAAGTCTTTAGAAATACAGATTCCCAGATCTCTATGCAGACATTCTGATTGAGAGGGTCTAGGGTAGAGGGGGAGCATCTGTACTTTTTAATCTCCCAAAGTGATTTTGTTGCAATTTTAAGGCTAGTGCAATAAGTAATCAAAGATGTAGATGATATGTCCCTCTCTTTTAACGAGGTCACAATCTAGTTATGAAAATATACCACATACTCTCATAATCAGATTATGTAGAAATTGTAGTTAATGCTATAAGAGAATTGCAACTGAACCTCCAAGCTTATGATTCTTTATATTGTGGACTTTTCTTGATCTTCTAAAATAATTCTTTGTAACAGGGGTTCTTAATCTGGGGTTCATGAAGTCTCAAAAGGTCCACGGATAGATTTGTAGATGAAGATGAGGAAAATATTTAATCTTTATTTACATTAAATTCTGACTGAAATTTGTAATTTTCTGCAATTATGAATATAGGCAAAAATTCACAGTAGTATTAGCAATGTTGGAAATCACAATAGAGATCTTAAACTATTGTTTACTTTTATCAGTACTTCAAAGAGTAATTATTGTTATATGTGTTACTAAAAAGCACAAATATTACATATAATATTTTGTTTTATTAACTACTTGTAGCCTTTTTCCTATTCTGAGGTGTCAAAAAAATGGTTAAAAAGAACATCAGTTCTCTGATAGAAAACCACAGAATGTTAGAGATAGAAAGGATGTTACCCATTAACTAGCCCATCTTCTTTTTGTAATTGAAAAATAATTCTGTGTAGTGAACACTGTAGTTAACTTACTAATTCCTCTACCCTGATGAGAAGTAGCAATGAAGTTTTTTATAACTGACTTCACAACTCATTGCTTAAAGAAAATATTATCCCTCCTATCAGTGATTCTTATGGAGTGGGCTAGTACCCACCTCAGTGATGAGGAATACTAAAGTTTTGTGAGAAAATTCTACCTTATTCCTTAAATAAGAGGTACGGGATGCCATTGTCTCTTCCACCAAAGTGAATATAGAGTTTTTCTGGTGGCCATCTTTCAATTATGATGGGGGCCATCCTTAAGACAAACCTACATATAAACAGGGGTAGAACCAAGAGAAAAGAGAGGAAAGGAACCTGTTCTCTGAACAAACTGTGACTGGTGCTGACCCAACTCCACTTTTGAATTCCCAGTTATGAGTTAATGTTATAGTCCCAGTAATAATCCTACATTGTTTTTAAGCCATTGTGTGACCTGGTTTAAAATCACTGACAAAATTGATTAGCATCATTTCACTTGCATTTTTAAATTCAGTATTAACAGAGCACTTGCCATATACCAGATACTTCCCTAAACAATTTATTTATATTGAGTCCTATCTTCCTCACAAAACCCTATTATTATCCCTATTTATACAAAAGAGAGAATCAAGGTGCAGGGCAGTTAAGTCACTTGCCCAGAGTGGGCCAGTTAGTAATGAATGGAATTAAGATTTGAAATTGCCTGAAGACTTGGGAACTACTTTGGATATGTAGCCCCCTGCTGCTCACCCAAGATGGTTAATAGTATAGCTGGAATAAAGTAGTATTGTAGTATGTAGGAAAGACAATAATAATATTAATATAAAATTTCTATCTCTTAAGGAACTTATCATCATGTTCCATAGAAACATAGGGAATATTTAGCTGTGTTTCTATTTTACTTATACAATTAAATCCCCTGAGAAGAGATGATAATTGAAAGTAAAAAAAAAAAAAATTTTGCATTTACTTAAAATATGATAAATGTTTTTATATGGTTACAACATCTACATTCCCACAGAAATTGCTGTTTTGTGACTCAGGAACACCTAGGTAGAAATTAAATTAGAAAGCTGCAGTCTGAGAAGTAAGGGGCTACATTGAGTTAAGGTTTAATTTTGGTGTAAATTAGTAGCAAGGGAAAAAGAATGAGTCAACACCAAGCAATGGCCACCTCTTAAATGGTGATGTAGTGGGCCCAAAAGGTAGTCAATACCTTTTGTGTATTGTGAGGTGAGTGTACAAAAGGGTTCTGGGAAAACAAAGAATCAACTACTGAACCAGGGACAAGTCATGGGAGCTCAGTTCTGAACAAGTCTAGCAATAGTAGGTAATTAATGTGACGATTTAATCGACTCCATAGGCAGACTAAAGGCAATAGGTGGGACTTAGTGATGCAATGATCAATAACACATAATCATTTTAAACCAGTGTTTCCAAACTTGTTAAATCATAAGAGTTGCAAAGAATACTGGTTAAATAACACATTCCTAGGTCTTCTATAGAGCTTCACACAGTCACTATTAGAAACAAACCTTTGCATTTAAACAAATATCTATAATGATAGGTCTTGAAATCTGGAAAATTTATGAACCACTGATTTTAGACGAATCAAACCAAAGAAAGAAAACAATGGTCATAACTATAAAATGAGTGATGCAGCGTAAATCAGTTGAGTGGAGATTTGTGTCACACTCCTTTCAGTTTAGAAATGTATCTAACCTTCATTCTTGAGATAATTACTGACTGCATGCTAAATGCTCATCATTGTGCTTTAAGTGGAAATTTGTAATGAATAGGTTGTGGCTTCTCTCCCCGGAAGTGTATAGTCAATAGGAGAAATACATAAGTCAACAGGCAATTATAATTCACTTTGATAAATTTAGTGTTAGAGTTAAGTATACTATTTTACAGTAGCAAATAGAAGCTTGTAACCCAAGTTTAGGAAATCATACCTAAATTGAGAATTGAAGGCAAATGTGGGATAAATGGAGCATGCGCAAAGACTGAAGTTCTTCCATGGAGTAAAGTCTTATGTGAAGTGGGAGCAGAGTAGACAGAAGTTTTCAGGAGAGGTACACACAAAAGATATGGTGAAGGGATTCAGAAAATATATACAGTCACTAGAGAGATTTAAGCAAAGGAGTGACATAATCAGATTTGTGTTTTAGAAAGAACTGTGACTGTTGAGTTAGAGAATAAATTAGAGTAAGACCAAGTTTATAGTCAGGTTAATAAGAAAGCTGGAGCGGTAATTTAGCCTTTGCTGATAGTCTCCTATTGTATTAATTTTATTTTGTCACATAATATCACATATTTCATGGCTTAAAACAACACCCACCTGTCTCTATGGATTAGGAATTTAAACATGGCTTCCCTGGCTCACGGTTTTATATGGGCGCAATGTGTCAGCCAGGGCTATGTTCTCATTTGGAGACTAGGGAAGGATCTGCTTCTTTTGTGGTTGTTGGCAATCTTTAGGTCCTTATGGTTATAGAACTAAGAGCTTCTATTTTTGCTGACTCTTGGCCAGAGATCACCTTTGGCTCCCAGAAGTTCCTCGTCATGGTGAGTTCCCCAACATGGCTTGGGTGGTAGAGGCATCTTAACATCTGTCTACCACACCTTAATTAAGAAAAAGTCATTAAGGATGGAAAGAAGTGGGTAAGTTCAAGCTATATTAGATCATCTTGAATAAGATCACATTATTTATATTATCATTACAACTGAGTCACTCATTAACCTGCATGTTTATTAAACCTAAAAACAAAAAAAAAACATCTGAACCTTCTCCTTTAGAGGGATAATTTACTCTGTTAGAAGCAAATACTGGGTTATGGAATAACTGGCTTCACTACCATGCAATGATTATAAATTAGGTGTTTCTCTAAGTAGAGAAATAGACTTGAGAAGAAAAGTCCCCACCATGGACAGTGAGTTTGAAGACATTCTTTAATTACCAAGAAAAGATGCCCACAGAATGATACCTTTCCCAGTAATACTAACAGCACCCATTAGTCACAGTCTTGGCACATGAACAGATGCTAGAGTCCTGGAATTTCACCCACAAGTGGTTAAAACCAAGCACATCATTTCAACATGTCACAGGTCTTTGACATTTCAGGAAAGAGACTACCAATTAGTTTAACTAATTTAGCCAAAACCTTAGGAAAATTTTCCAAATTATTTCCACCTTGTAGCCCTGCCATATGTGTCTCCAAATTTTATTTTTCCAATATATGTCCCAAATATAGAGATGATCAAAGCCTGTCCAAATCAGTCACAGAAATCCCATAAGCTCTGGAATATCCTAGGTAGTTAATAGGACTAACTTAGAAATCTCTCATTTATCTTGAGTGCTGCAAGTTCACATTCTTGAGGGTTGATCTCACGATAGATTACAAAATATTCCACAACCTTTATACAGATCAAGTATTATTTTTAACTGACTTCCCATACCATTGTTTGTATATAGGAACGCAAATGGTTGTTTCATTAGTATTGGTGCTGCTAGATGATGTCAATTTGAATTTGAAATGCCTTCTTGATCACCAAGGTGTTACATCCTTCATGCAAACTAAATTTGCCTCCAGTAAGCATCACCCCAGCAAGTAAGTTCAAACTAGAGAGAGAATGTTACCCACTGATGCATTGGCATTATATGGAGCAGCTGTGGAATAGCCTCGTGCTCACTTCCCTTAATAGAGTTTTATTTTCTCCAGCTTGCTGCTCCTTCAGGCAAGACACATGGGCAAGGAAAGCAAGTGATGCTTTTAGTTTCCAAGTGTAAATTAGATTGTAGAGAAATAACAAACATAGCTAATACAATAACCATAACAATGCTTGATATTATTAACTGTAATACTAATCGTGATAAATACAGTAGGATAATTATAATTACATAATGCTAGCTAATAATACTAATAATAGCTAATACTTTGGTGCACAGATGGGCAAGTCAGGGTGTTGAAGTAGTTAACCACCCTAAGCTTATTCTTATCCACATTTTAGAAAAGAAACTGAACTCTGGGCCTATCTATATGTTTTATCCAAAGTATCACACTCAATTGTATCTTCCTTAAAGTTCTCTGAAGTTCTTAAAGATATGTAGTATAGCCAGTTCCATTCCAAGGATGTGAAAAAGTAAAATAAAACAACAACAATCTGAATTAACTGCTGGTTGAAAAAAAAATTGAAAAAATTTTGAAGAAAAATATAGTGAAGAATTCCTACCTACTATCCATATCTCAAAGTACATTATGCCATCACAAAAATTTAGCATTATTTTCTAGAAACCATAATTAAAATAAGAATGCAATCCCTTTACTCTTTAATGCTGACAATCTTCTGTAACTTTAATTTGTTTATTCTTTCTGTTTTCTTAAGGTACATTATTTCCTTTAAATGTTTGAGATAATGTATTTCACAGGGTTTAAAAATAAGTTTGGTCTGTTGGGTTGATTGCACCTTGCACCTCTTTGTTTTCAACCCTTGTATATAGCATGCAAGGGTCTCATTATCTGTAGCAAACAGAGATCGCCAGTGAAACCATTACCTTCTAATCGCAAGCGGCGATAGTGCTCAGTTCATGATTTTTTTTTTCTTTTTTTCTCTCAATTTGAATTCTGGATACATAATTATGCCATTACAAATCCCGCCTGTGGGAAATGAGGAAGTAAAGCCATTTGTATGCTATACCAACTGACATACCAGATGACAGCCAACCGCATAGCATTTAGCCAGTAAAACAAACAGAAACCATGTTGAGGCTTCCGTGCGTGGAGGAGAATTGCAAGCATATGTTCACCATGCCTTTCTTAATTGAAGGCGCTCAGCTTATGCTAGGTATTTTATGTACCATGTACCACCCAAAGCATTACAGAGTACGAGAGAATCAGGATAAATTGTATGGAGAAATTATACAACGTTTGGAAGATGGGGACAACTTCTCTATGAAATGATTGCCTCTCTTTCTACTCACTTTTTCTCCTGTTCCCTACAAATTGAGAACGTGCCTAATTGGCCAATAAATATTTCTCAGACTGAAAGTGAAGTCAGTGTCTGGCTTTTTTTTATTATTCACAGCTCCCTCCTCAAAACCTTTCTGCTTTCTCTTTCTCTTTTCCACTCCTGGGTAGTCTAAATGGTCCACAGCCCAGCTGAGAAATATCGTGAGCTTCTTAATACCCACCACTCTTTCAATACAATCAATGAAAACAGAACAGAGCTTTATGGGGAAAATAATTATGTCACTTACTAAGGTACTGTCTCACCTCCAAACCCACCTTCTCCTCCCCTTTGTGACAGGGCTCTGCAAACCACTTTCCTTGTACACAAATTGCTGCCCGCTAAGCTCTAGCAATGAGGGGAGCTGGAAGGAGCCTGCTAGGTGGGGGAGGAGGAAAAGGCTTACACTTTCCTATTCTTTGCTGGTTTCCAGTGGGCTTCCTGACTGTTCTGTTTCCTATGAGCATCCTATCAGCAAGGCGTCTTCATCTTGGCAGTTCTTCTCCAAAACAGCGAGTGAATCCAGGTTTCAGTTTCCCCAACACTTGCAGAACCAGCTCCATTAATATCAGCTCCATTTGACTGGCATGCCCTCCTCAGAAGTCTGGCTTACAGCCTCTGGGACCCCTCCACTGAGCTCAGAGACGGCAGCGCCAACTGAGTAGCACCTGCTCTTCAGAGAAGTGTGGCATGCTAGGTTCTCTCTTGCCAAGGGCCAGGAGAAATAATGGCTTAATGATGAATTATCAGACTCTCTGTGAACTCTAAAGAACTTCAAGCTTTGTGGAACATTCTAATAGAGCAAATGGGAGATTGAGGCCATGGCTTTAAAGCTGAAGAATTAATTTTTCATATGCTCTTCACTGAGCATTTTTGGACTCTGTTTTTAGAACCTATTAATATCACTGCCTTCACTAATTTTAGCTGCTCTGTCTTCCCTAAGACCTTATATATCATACTGTAAGCTTTTAGAGGGTAGGAGCCTACTGTTTGGTATGCTCAGTTCATTGACAGTGCTCAATGTGTCTGAAATGACAACAAAGGAATTGCTTGACTTCTGCTATAGTTTCTGATTTGTGAACAGCAGGTTGCTGAAGTGTATGGAGATAGGGTTGTTCCAAAGGAATAGAATGGTAACTTAATAACTACCTTAATTCAGAGCATCAGCAGGGGAGAAAAGGTAAGTAGCAGCAAGAAATGGCAAATTATAGCTTCTACAGGGCAAAGGGGAAAAAGAGCCAAAGAAAAATTTTAAAAAACCCAAGAAACTCAGAACAGTTATATTAAGATTGCTCCAGTAAAGCTTTCTTAAAACAGCTGTATCTGGCCTGCCTGTTGGCATCATTAATATCATAGGCTAAGAATAGATGCTGTGAAACCCTACGAAGCTACCAGAGGGTGGAGAGAAACTGAAGGGGTGAATAATACAGTAAAAACACAGAAGTGCTAGGCTTATGAGGCTCTTTATTCTGCAGCAATTTTATCCAGAGTAAGCTAATCGCTTTTCTAATGCCTTAAATCAAACAGCAGGTATCTACAGCCTCGAGGTAAGAAATAGTAAGCATTAGCCAACTTCCAGACTTGAAACATTTCAGAGGTGGAGCTGGAAGATTTCTCAGGGTGGTTTCTCTCCCAATTTTTTTTCTTTTTTTACCTTCATATCCTAAAAACTGATAGCAATAAAATTCTAATTCCATATCCTTCTGTTGTGGATTTCATTGCCATCTTTCCTATGCAGGAAAGAGAAGAACTCTTTCCATATAAGTCATGGTTTCAGTCCAAACCCATGGTAAGTGCTTTGGTCATGTTTATACTCAAAACACTTCTGTTCCTTTTTTTTTTTTTTTAATAAGGTACAATGTAGAGATTCAAGATCAAGACAAAAAGAGCTATGGTCCTTTTAATTTCTCTTTACAAATAATAAATCTTAAGAGATTTTGGCATTAGTTCTAGAGAAATTTCAAGAGGAAAATGTCCTAGACTCTAGAATCATATAGTCAAAATCTCTGTATTATAAAGGAACCAAGAGGTCATCTACACCTAGAATCACAAACTTTTCCTATAAAAGGCCATATGATGAATTTTGTAGGTTTTGTGAGCCATATAGTCTCTGTCATACCACTCAACTCTACCATTATAGCATGAAAGCAATGTCTACAATACATAAACAAATGAGCATGGCTATGTTTCAGGTCAAAATTTGCAACCCTGATCTAGACTATTAAGCATGAGATGGAAAAGGAAAACAGGAAACTCCTTTAAGTTAGGAAACAAAAGAGGTCCTGAATATCAGACCTCTATCTGATTATTCATCTTTTCACTTTTTTAGGTGTAATATACCAGCAGTTAAGGGCAGATATCTTAAGTGTACAGCTTCATATATTTTTACATATATATATATGTAGATACCACCACCCAGATCATGATGTAAAACATTTTCAACACCCCCCAGAAGGTTCCTTTGTCTCCTTTCTGAATCAGTTATCCATAGAGGTAACTTTCATTCTTACTCTATCAATATAAATTAACATTGCCTGTTCTTGAATGTCACATAAATGGAGTAGGTCAGTTTATAACTTGTATAAGATTTCCGTTGCTCAACATTATGAATGAGAAATTATATATCATTTTATAAAATTCTTGCTCTACTATGTGAAATTTCAAAACATTTATCACAGCATTATTTATGTCAATTAACTACATTTTTCAGTGATAAGGCAACGATTATGTAAGTATAGTAGATTTTTTGTGCCCACTGTATTTATTTATAACCCAAATTACATTAGAATTGACTTCAGCTCCCATCTAACATACTGGCAAAAGGTTTATTATCACCTACTTGGGACTCCTTTCCTTTCCATCACCCTGTGCCCCTTACCCATCATCCAAGAGCCATAAGGGCTTATGCGGTACAAGAGGGGTGGGCCAGCCTTCCTTTCCCAGGCTGGAAAGAGATCTGGTGTCTACCCATCTGTTGCTTGTCCTCCCAACCTCACAGATGTGCTGTGTTACCCCATCCTGCCAGCCCCTTCCATAGTCAAGTCTCTCCCAGTTCTGTCCAGGTCTCTCTTGCTGAGCTCCCTAACCATGATCCTTTAAAGGAGGGTCACTCTGCCAGAAATTCCACTCTCCATTCTAGGCGAGGCCACTGGTGACACTCATTTAAGGTCCCAATAGGCATTCACACAGCTATTTACTTCCTCAGAACACTGTCCTAGAAGAGAGTCAGGAGTCTGAGAAGCAGTGGGGATAGGTAATTAAGATTATAAACTCTGGATTCAGACAGATCAGATTCAATTTCCAGCCCTCTCACTAGCTGTGTGAAATTTGGTAAGATACTTAGCTAATTTGTGCCTGTTGTGCCTGTGCGAAATGGTGATAATGACATTACCTACTTTACAGGGTCGATGTAAGGATTAAATTAATTAATGCATGTAAAGTGATTGGAATAATTCCTGACACATAGTAAGCTATGTTACAGAGTGACAGCAACTAACCCTGAAATGCAAAGCCTTACTGCTCATCTCTTCTGTATAATAATATAGGTATTATTATTCTAGGCCCCATAGTAATAAAACTTAATTGCCCAAGTAGGTTTAGTCAAAGGTTCCAAACTGGGCTGATACAGAGATAAAAAAGCTGAATACAAACTGAATATATTGTATGATCTTTAACTGTAAAAAAGATATACATAAGTGGGTGCCTGTGTGGCTCAGTTGGTTAAGCGACTGCCTTCAGCTCAGGTCATGATCCTGGAATCCCAGGATCGAATCCCGCATCAGGCTCCCTGCTCAGCAGGGAGTCTGCTTCTCCCTCTGACCCTCCCCCCTCTCATGTGCTCTCTCTCTCTCATTCTCTCTCTCAAATAAATAAAATCTTTAAAAAAAAAAGATATACATAAGCATAGAAAACATACTGCAAGGAACACGTGTCAAAATACTGACAGTTATCTCAAGACTGTGAGATTATAGATGATTTTAATTCTCTCCTTTAGATATTTTTATATTTTCCAATACAATAAGCAAGTGTGACTTTTAATTTTAACAATAAAACTGTCTTTGTGTGTAGTTTATTTAAAATAAGGTATAAAACTTATATTTGAATGCTAGAACTTCATATGGTAGAGCATAACCATGAGGTGAGAGTCAACTGGCATGTCCAAACTTTGGTTTGCTGGAAACTAAAAGAGGACTAATATCCCTACTTCAGTTGGTTGTAGGAATTAAAGGAGAAATCACATAAGGAAATCACATTTATAATGTAATGTGCTATATACAAATGTAAGAAATTTCATTGATTGTATTATTGGGTTTAAAAAGGCATATAAGGTAATATTCTCAGAAACTCTAGGTGTTCCTTTATACTCAGGCCATTAGGGAAAAAGCGAATAAAAATTCCAGCTAAGAGAGTGATTTAAAAGCTTATTAAACCACTGTTCCTTCACTTTCTTTGTGCGTGTTCACAGGACATAGTGGCTGGCTGGTTCACCTGCTTATAAGAGAGAAAACCCACATGAACACACCATGAGTGCTAAGAAGATTTCAGTGCTACACACATTGGAAGTCTGATAGGAGCCTACGTATTAGGGATGAAAAAAATGAATAAGACAGATCATTATCCTAAAAAATTTCACAGTATAGAAAATTTGGAGACAATTACATGCCTTTTTATTCTAACTTAATCTCAGAAATAGATATATAAGTATATACATAAATATATTTTTAATCCTTGTGGAATGTATCTTGGTTATGGTAGTTCCTGTTGCTTTTTGTAAATTTTAAAGATTGACTTGGATGTTGTTCACATACACACACACACACACACACACACATTACATACACTCACACATCCCTATCATTTTGATTGTTAAAGCTGGGAGACATATCAGGAAACACGCTCTGTTCCTTTGATTCATTGTTTAGTTTTCAGCTCTTATGGACACCAGTTTGTTTAATAAGATGGTGAGTCTGGAAAGCTGTTCCTAAGAGTGAGCTGAATAAAATGAAGTTCTCAATTCCTTCTCTCATTTTCTAAACTTTTTTTTTAAGATTTTCTTTATTAATTTAGGACATAGAGATACAGAGAGAGAGAGAGCATGAGCAGGGGGAGAGGCAGAGGGAGAGGGAGAAGCTGACTCCCCACTGAACCAGTAGCCTGATGTGGCACTCGATCCCAGGACCCCAGATCGTGACCTGAGCCGAAGGCAGACGCTTAACCATCTGAGCCACCCAGGCGCCCCTCTAAACTCTTCAAAGAATTCTCCTATCTTTGGCTTTCTCTTCTTCTCCCCAAAGACAATTGTTGAGACTAACACACTGAAATTTGACTGGAATTCGAGAAGGGATTGAAAGAACAATTATTCTGTGTTTATTTTACTAGTCATCACACCACTTTTTGTCACAAACACATGGTCATCGAAAGTAGGTGGATCTCAGAAAAGTGGGGTCAAAGTGTAGTCAGAGAGGCTGGGGCAATTGTTCCAGTTAGAGGAACTCATTTTTGGATACAGTCACAGATCTAGGCCCTAGTACAGTGGTCCCACCTTGACTACTCACCAGCTTTGTGAACTAAGTAGTTTCTGCATTGTTTCTGATCCTCATCAATTTCCCTAGTGCAAAGTGGAAAGCTTAATAAACACAGGTCTGTTAGAAAACACAAATGCGCTTATCTTCTTTCTTTCAGCCTTATCCAAAGCAGCCTTTGGCAATGTACATAAAATACAAATGATCTATCTATTTCTTTTATAATGGAGTTAAAAAAAGTGAAGAAGTGGTTAAAAGATTGAACTGGGATCCATTCACCTCCTTCATGTAGGAATAACACTAGGAAAAAGAAAAAGAGCAGGTAACCCACTAGGTTTAAAATTCTTGTCATTTGGACTTCTGGGTAAAAGATTATTAATATATACTAGGAAGAAGAAACTCTGTCTCTGAAATATCCTTATATTTAATAGATTTCTCTGATGCCTCTGGCTAAGGATTACCTGCAATGAAATAAGACCCAGGATCTCAGAGACACAGCTGTCTGGGGGATGTCATGTAAGGTGTGCAGTTCTCTGGGGGTATAAATTAAAAATGTTTCATGATTGTGGCACTCCCCGTGGTATGACAGGCTAGCAACCCACACCCAGGGACTTCCTCCATTCTGGGCCAAAGGACCATATCTGATGTGGGAAGCACTTTGCAAACCATGTGTTATGTCCCAGACCTTCCTCTGCTGCATCGGAGCATTTTGATACCTTCACCCTCAGTATCATGTAGCAAACATGGATATCTAGTAAGATCTCTGATTCCTGTGAATCTATTTGGGCAATCCAGTCCTATGTGTGAGTACGGCAATATTTCAGAACTATTATATCAGTGATAATAACTCAATCATCATCTCCTCCGAGAGAACTCTCTGACCTCACACTTTTTTCCCAGATTTCTAGATTCTCTTTATTTTTTTTTAAGATTTTATTTATTCACTTGACAGAGAGAGAGAGTGGGTATAAACAGGGGGAGCAGGAGGTAGAGGGAGAAGCAGGCTCCCCACTGAGCAGGGAACCCAATGCAGGACTCGATCCCAGGACCCTGGGATCATGACCCGAGCTGAAGGCAGATGCCCAACCGACTGAGCCACCCAGGCATCCCTGACCTCACAAACATTTTGACATCATCACATAATCATGGATGTGTCCCTTCTTTTCACCAGGTCCTATATTAGTTAGCTCAATTACACAGTAATAATAAATGCTTCCAAAATTCAATGGTTTGAGGATTAAGAAATACAGTTATTTCTTTTGTAAAAGTCCTAGGCAGGTGTTTCCTGTTGGGGTAGGGTGGGGTAGGAGCTCTGCTTCATAGAACTGTTCAATGACCCAGACTTTTGGATGCTCTGCCATCTTTACGGTATGTGGCTTCCAGATTCATCCTGGGGCTTGTGACCCTGGACAGCCAGAAAGGAGAGAGAGCAAGGAAGAGCAACTTGGGGTATTTTCAGTGCATTCATCACTCCAGTCACTCAGTTACTTGGCCTCACCTAACTGCAAAAGGGACTGTTCAACAGCGTAGCCTTATGCTGGGAAAGAAAGAGAGTGAAAAAGAGAATGGATTTTGGACAGCTAAGTCTCTGCTACAGGCCCTCACAGATGGACTGATCCTTTTCTAAACTTATAAGACAAATAGACCACTAAAAGTGGTCAGGCAAAGGGTTTTTTGACAAATCTTTTATTTTCTATCCAAGATAACATCAAGTAATAAATGTTTTCGTCACTGATTTCTTATCTCTGCTGATCCCACCAATGTCCAACTCTGTCTTATATAAACCGGTCACTTAGTGGTGGGAAGAAGGTCCAAGAACAACCTCTCTTTCTTATACTCAAGTCACTGAGAGGCAGTGGCACTGTCTCCATTCCCTAAAGAAAAAAAAAAAAAAAAAAAAAAAAAAAACTAGCAAGTAGCAGACACAAATTCCAAAAAGAGGGAGATAAAAGAATTAAAAAAAAATTGCTCATTCCTATTTTCTTTTCTTGTAACATGTACAGATTATTTCCTCAGATGGAAGAGTCAGAACCTATGGCACCTCACCTTGGGAACGCTAGTGACCATTCTTCAATGATGAGGGAAAAGAAAGAGCAAAGATCCAAAAGGTTTCTTAGCCCATGAGTAGGAGTTTCAAAGGGCCCCTTGGGATCCAGAGGGAGTCAAATTCGTCAGTTATATGTTACAGATCCACTTAGCTCTCTTTAGGACACCCACAAAAATATGATTTATTTGTGTGGTTATTTGATTTATGTTTTTCACATCCCCTCAATGATAAGCTTAATAAGAGCAGAGACCTGGTTTGGTTTTCGTTTGTTTGTTTGTTTGGCTCACTATATAATCTCCATTATCTGGCATAGAGCTTATCATGTAACGGGAGCTCAATAATATTTGGTAAAGAGCAAAAAAAGAGATAATGGCGGTTAATATTTATTGAAACTTTCCTATATGCCAGACAGTGCTGAGCAGTCCACAGACAGCTGCCCAGCAGATAGATACCTCATTATGTCCCTTACACAGTGATGAAATAGAGGCTTAGTGAGCTTGGGTTATTTGCACAAGGTCACGCAGCTGGAAAGGTGCATAGCCACAGAAGTCCACAAGTTGGACTAGGTTACTGACTCACATTCTATCTATTCTGTTCTTTGTTCTTATTTTTCTTTTAATCTTTTAATCATCCCCTTTTCTCCTGTAATAGCACAGTGAAGAAAGAACTAATGGTCACGTTTCATACATTGCTCTCACATTGAGAAAAGCTGCAGGTTCTTTCTTAGCTAACTGTTCTATGAGTCCAACCCTGAAGAGTGAGGAAAAGAGCTGAATACACCTGACATGCTCTCTGAAAACCTGAGGCCATAAACACAGTTGGAGAACACCGGTACAAGGAAATTTTTTACAAATAAAGGAAATCTGAGTGTGTCACTAACTATCAGCACTTAAATATAAAGAATAAAAGCAAAATTCAGGTACTACCCCAAAATTAGTATAACTTGCAGTTATAAAGGTGGAATATTTGGAAGTTCTACTCTTTTCTGTATTTTGTTCACCAGGTCAGTGTTCATAAAATTATTGTCATCCTAGGCCTAACAATACTTACATTGTGGTTTATCTATTCTTGTGGTAAGTAACAGTTTACCATAGGACTTTTCAACATCAGCATTATTGACATTTAGAATGAGATAAGTATATTGTGAGGGGATATCTTATGCATAGTAGGATGCATTTAACAGCATCCTCTGCCCACTAGATGCCAATAACATCCCTATGACCATCAAAATGTCTCTGGATGTTGCCAAATATTCCCTGGAAGGGCAAAATTACTTTTGGTTGAGAACAAGTGCCCCTGTGAAATTTTTAGTTATTTTTTTTCACAAAATCAGAAAAGATACAACTAAACTTTAAGTCTGTGACAGTTATCACTCTTCCTCCCGTCTGATGTGAGGTCTATCTGAAGACTACTCAGCAATACCTCTAAAGCTCAGTACCACCTACTTCTTTTATTTCCAGTTTTATTGAGATAGAATTAACATACAGCACTGTGTTCATTTAAGTTGTACCACATAAGATTTGATGTATATATATTATGAAATGATTACCATAATAAGCTAACATCCATCAAATCACATGGGTACAATTTTTTTCTTATAATGAGAATTTCTTTTTTTTATTCTTTTAATTATATTCTTTTTTACTTTTCTTTTTTTATTATGTTGATCACCATACATTACATCATTAGTTTTTTGATGTAGTGTTCCATGATTCATTGTTTGTGCATAACACCCAGTGCTCCACGTAGAACGTGCCCTCGTTAATACCCATCACCAGGCTAACCCATCCCCCTCACCCCTCCCCTCTAGAACCCTCAGTTTGTTTTTCAGAGTCCATCGTCTCTCATGGTTCATCTCCCCCTTCGACTTACTCCCCTTCATTCTTCCCCTCCTGCTATCTTCATCTTTTTTTTTTTCTTAACATATGTTGCATTATTTGTTTCAGAAGTACAGATCTGTGATTCAACAGTCTTGCACAATTCACAGCACTCACCATCTTATAATGAGAATTTCTAAAATCCACTCTTTTAGGGGTACCTGGGTAGTTCAGTCAATTAAGCATCCAAGTATTAATTTCAGCTCAGGTAATGAACTCAAGGTTATGAGATCAAGCCCCATGTTGGGCTCTGTGCTGGGCATAGAGCCTGCTTAATATTCTCTCTCTCTCCCCCTCTGCTCTCTTCCCCTCCCTCTCTAAAAAAAAAGTAAAATAAATGATAAAATCCACTCTTTCAGCAACTTTCAAGTATTTATAATTGTATTGTTCAAATATATAAATATATAACATTGTATTGTTAATAATAATCGCCATGCTGTACATTACATCCCAGAATTTATTTATCTTCTCATTGTATTTATGAATATTCATGGGTGAGGTCTTCTCTCTGTGAGACAAATGTGCTAATAGCCTTTTTCCTAGGAGAAGGGATAAACATGTGTGATACAGAAATTCCTGAATAGAGTACTGGCCTGATTCCATGACCCTTTTCCTCTTCCAACAAGCCAAGTTGCCCAATAAATATTTATTGAATGACTAGACCAATGAAAAAACTATCCAGGGTCTCAAAGGATGTTCAGGGAATATATTTCCATAAGACATTAACATATGTTATTGAGGAAAATAGGGGAATCAGTTGTTAACTAATTTTCATTTCATTCTGGGTAAACCGAAGTAAACAAGTTTCTTTCAAACTCCTCAGAGTCTTTAATGGACTACACTGAAACTTTCTGCTCTAAAAGGAAGTCAGTCATAATATGTGGAATTTCCTAAAATTATTTGACACAGGGGGGCCTGGGTGGCTCAGTCGTTAAGCGTCTGCCTTGGGCTCAAGTCATGATCCCAGGGTTCTGGGATTGAGCCCCACATCAGGCTCCCTGCTCTGCAGGAAGCCTGCTTCTCCCTCTCCCACTCCCTCTGCTTATGTTCTCTCTCTCCCTGGGTCTCTCTCTGTCAAATAAATAAATAAAATCTTTAAAAAATTATTTGACACAAAATTTTCACTATAATAATTTTCTAGACTTTTGTTTCAGTTTGAGAATACATTTTCATACTTCTGAATACATTTAAAGTAAAACAGCAATATTTAAAATCACTTGAAGTTAGAATTTACCAAGAATAAATATTTTTAGAAGACAAATTACATAAGCATGTTAAAGGAAATATCCTGTAATTAACTCACTCCGATGGGAAATCTGAACCATTATAACCAAGAAGTGAATCTGGTATAAAATACCTCCTATTGTTACCTATATCCCCACCATTGACATTTTGCTTCCCTATTCCATCATTGTTAAAATGAATATAAAATGATTTCCGGTTTCCAGTCTGGCATGTAAGGAATTTAGAAATTGACATTCTATCTTAACAACAAGTAAAGCTGAACAAACTGAAATAGCAACAACTCTTCTTAAAAGTGAAATCACAAGGCAAACCACTGGCCCCCAAATTGGAAAGACAGACAGGCAGAAACAAAGAATCACAACTCACCAGAGCAGAAACCCTCTGGCAGAAACCTCCTCAAGAACCAGTAACCAGTAGGGGGTGGGGGACGAGGTGGGGGTGGGGGGACCTGAACTCTGTATTAATTCATTAATTGCTGGAGGCTCAGTGTGCACAACTCTGAGAGTTAAAAACTCCTACAGGAGTTTTAGCTTCAGAAGTCCCACTAGGTCCTCACAGGGAACATTAGAGAAAATGCTTCCAGCAGGGGAAGAGGAAAAGTAACCACTTTGAATATACCAGAGCATTCTGTTCTTAACAGAATAGTTTCCCTCAGAGGAAACTATTTTACCAGAGCCTAAACAATCTGGAAAGAGAGAAATCACCAGCTCCAGCTCCCACCAGAAATTCTGTCCCATCTAAGGGGTGAAAAAGCTGAGAAGCCTTGATAAGACTCACAGTCCAGAGGCACAGGCTCACAAAAAGCCTGAGACCTAATCATAGCACCATAGAAGGCTTCCTTTTCCCCCACACCTTGCCACTACATTACAAAAAGCATTTTTCCTGCAGTTGCTCTTACATAGTACATCATGTCCACTTTTCAACAAAATGTACAAGGCACACTAAAAGGCAAAAAACACAGTTTTAAAGGACTGAACAAGGATCAGAACCAGAGTCAGATATGACAGTAAGGGTCAGACCAGGAATTTTTAAAACTATGATTAATACGCTAAGGGTTTTCATGGAAAAAATAGATAGCAACGAGAAACAGGTAGATAATGTAAGCCAAAAGACAGAAATTCTAAGAAAAAATAAAAAAGAAATGCTAGAGTTCAAAAACATAACAGAAATAATACTTTGGATGGGCTCATTAATAGACTGGAAATGGCTGAAAACAAATCTCTGTGACAGGAAAAAAGATAAATACTGTATAATCACATTTATATGTAGAATCTTAAAAACAAACAAACAAACAAGGTACACACACACACACACACACACACACACACACACACACACAAGACAAGCTCATGGATATAGAGAACAGATTCATGGTTACCTGAGGCAGGGGATGAAGGATAGGTGAAATTGATCAAGGGAGTCAAAAGTTATAAAATTCCACTTACAGCCTGGTGGCTCAGTTGTTAAGTGTCTGCCTTCGGCTCGGGTCATGATCCCAGGTTCCTGGGATCGAGCCCCGTGTCAGGGTCCCTGCTCTGCGGGAAGCCTGCTTCTCCCCCTCCCACTCTCCATGCTTGTGTTCCCTCTCTCGTTGTGTCTCTCTCTGTCAAATAAATAAAATCTTTAAAAAAATCAAATAAAATAAAATTCCACTTATAAAATAAGTAATGAGGATGTAACATACATCATGGTGACTATACTTAATAATAGTGTATTGCATATTTGAAAGTAGCTAGAGTGGATTATGAAAGTTCTCATCAAGGGGCACTTGGGTGGCTCAGTTGGTTGAGCGGCCAACTCTTGATTGGCCATGATCTCAGGGTCCTGAGATTGAGCTGCACATCTGGCTTTGTGCTCACCAGGGAGTCTACATGGGATTCTCTCTCTCTCTCCCTCTCCCAGTGCCCCTCCCCCCTGTGCACATGCTCTCTCTCTCTAAAATAAATAAATAGATCTTAAAAAAAAGAAAGTTCTCATCAAGAGAAAAAAAATTATAACTATGTATGATGATGGATGTTAACTGCACTTATTGTGTTGATCATTTTGCAATTCAAATATTGAATCATTATATTGTACAACCTGAAACTAATATAGTGCTATGTCAATTATACCTTGATTTTAAAAAAAGAATGTGTGCTTGATATGACAATAGAAACTCTTAAAACTGAGAAGCAAAAGAAAAAAACTGAAAAAAATAGAAGTATAGAACAACTAAAAATGTGTAACGTATGCATAATGGGAACACCAAAAGGTGAAGAAAGAGAAAAATGAACAGAAGCAATATTTGAAGCAATAATGACTGAGAATTCCCCCCAAATTAATGTCAGGCACCAAATCACAGATCAAGGAAGCTCAGAGAACATCAAGCAGAGTAAATGCAAAACAAAAAACTACACTAATCGTTTTTAAGATTTATTTATTTATTTGAGAGAGAGAGGCGGCAGAGGGAGAGGGAGAGTCTCAAGCAGACTCCCCGCTGAGCATGGAGCCCAACACAGGGCTAGATCTCATGATTCCAAGATACCTAGATCGTGATCTGAGCCAAAATCAACAGTCAGACTCTTAACTGACTAAACCACCCAGGCGCCCCCCAAACTACACTTATGAATGTCATATTCAAACTTGAGAAAATCAAAGGTAAAAAAATCTTGAAAGAAGTCAGAGGGGGTAAAAAAGCACCTTACATGAAAGGAGAAAAGATAAGAATTACATCTGGAAAAAGAAAAAGAGTTACATGTGACTTCTCAGAAATCATACAAGGAAGAAGAGAATGGAGTGGAATATTTAAAGGGTTGAGAGAAGAAAAACACCAAACTAGAATTCTGTATCCTGAGAAATTATCCTTCAGAAGTGAAGGAGAAATAAAGACCTTCTCAGATAAACAAAAACTGAGGGAATTTTTTGCCAATAGACCTACCTTGCAGGAAATGTTGACAAGTTCTTCAGAGAGAAGAAAAATAAAGCAGAAGAAAAACTTGGATCTACATAAAAAATAGAAGTACATAAAAGGAATAAGTGAAGGACAAATAAAAACTTATTTTTCTTAACAGATAATATTTGTTCAAAATAATAAGGACAACAATGTAGTCAATGTACTTATGCGTGTGTGTGTGTGTGTGTGTGTGTGTGTGTTTATGTATGACAGCACTGATACAAGTGAAGGAGAATTAAGGAAAGAAGAATTAAGATTATTTTATTTTTATAAGTTACTTGTACTACCCATGAAGTGGTATAGTGTTATTTGAAATGAACTTTGGTTAGTTGTAAACATATATTGCAAACTCAGTGAAACCACTAAAAAAAAGTTTTAAAAGAAGAATAATTGATTCTAAAAAAGGAAAGAAATTGCCAAAATGTTGAAGCAACCAAGCGACCAAAATGTCCTTCAGTTGGTGAATGGATGAAGAAGTAGTGGTAAATCCAGACAATGGACTATTACTCAGGGCTAAAAAGAAATGAACTATCAATCCATGAAGAGACACAGAGGAGCCTTAAATGCATATTACTAAGTGAAAGAAAGCAATCTGAAAAGGCCACACACTTTATCATTTCAACTATGTGACATTCTGGAAAATGCAAAAACTATGGGGACAATAAAAAGATCAGGAGTTTGAGGGGAGGGAGGGATGAATAGGCAAGGGGGCAGAGGAATTGTAGGGCAGTGAAACAATCCTGTATGATAACTGCAGCCGTGGATACATGTCGTTACATACTTGTCAAAACCCATACACTATACAACACTGAGAGTGAACCCCAATGTAAACTGTGGGCTTTGGGTGGCAACAGTGTTTCAATATAGGTTCATGTATCATAAAAAATGTACCACTGTAGTGTGGGATGTGGATAGTGAGGAGCGGGAGGGGAGAGGGGTGGGAATATATGGGAACTGTGTACTTTCGGCTCCATTTTGCTGTGAGACTAAATTAATTAACCTTTAAAAATTAATATAAACCATATCTCATCCTTCAAGAGTTAGGATCTCTTTCAGAGGGGTGCAAACTAATCTAACAAACTAATTCGTACCCCTGAAAGCATTCTGTATTGCACTGAATAGTTGGAAAATCATCAGGGAAAAGACAGTCACTCAGTTCTTCATTGAAAAAAAGAAATATGCTACATGAGCTACCGGGGTGGTTGAGAAAGAGGTCTAGCAACAAAGGTGACACAAAGGAGTTAGGAGGGAATTCAGAGTCACAGAGAAAAGAAATAATGAGAATGTCCTACCCAACCATGAGAAAGGACATAATGAAGGGTGAGAACGAAGTGGCAATGCGGTCATTTTGGAAACAGCAACTTCATGGGGTCTGTTCACGGCTTGTTTGATAATTATGAATTTTTATGTATATCATTTGACATCTCTAATCCTTTTATCATACATGTAAAATGAAAATAATAGATATTCTACTTTCCTGGGTTATGAGCTTTAAAATTGAGAAAATGCACATTTTCAATATAGCATTTAGTGAACAGCCCTTTATTTGTTGTCATACCCATCTAAGTGAACCTCGGGAGGGCAGGGACTTCGTGTCCTACTCATTTCTCTTATCTTACCAACTAGCATAGTGTCTGCCATACAGTGAGCTTAATATGTACTCACTGAACACAAGATGGGAAAAAGGGAGAGAAGGAGACAGAAAATAAAGGGAAGGGGAAGCCAAGAAGGGAGAAAATAAGGGAAATAATAAAGGAAGGTAGGAGGGAGGGAAGGGGGAATTAGAGAAGGAACGAAGGAAAGAAGGAAGGCTGGCTTCAACAAATCCAAGAAAGAGAAAGTGGAACCAAATTCATCAAAACCCAAAGTCCTTTGTCAAGAAGAGATTAAGAGACTATGGTTGAAAGGATCAAAGCTATGTAATTGATCTGACCGATGAATGAAGTAAGGATAAAAGGGGAATTTCAAGGGGTTCAAATAACGAGTTGTATTTATGGCACTTTTGTAAGCATGTGTGCCTGATTGGTCTTAATAGTGGTTCAGTCCATTTACCCCATTGTCCTTCAGGGTTTCAGGGCAATAAGTCATAGAGCATTTGTCCTGTATCCCTAGAAAATGATATAAACATATTTATCCTTCTCTATTCCACAGAGAAAGCGAGGCAGCAATTTTGACATGTAATAATGTCATTCTTTGCATCATATTTTTAAGTACCATTGCCAAGAAACATATCCCGACTGAATGTATTTCTGCTATACATAGCAGTTTGGCGAGGGTAAAGCAGTACATGGAAAAACAGATAATTGGTCTCTTTGTCTCTCTCTGTGTCTCTTATACACACACCCCTTTTAATTTGTTTATCAAAATAATTGGATTTCTCCAGTTAGATAATCACCCTTCCCTCAAATTTAAATCTAGTATATTAGCTCCCAACAATTTACTTATCTATATCGCCACCTACTCTATTTTCTAACAAAAAATGAATATATTACCTATTTTACACAAGTCTGTGTGTCCCTTTTGCTCATATTAAATAAATAAATGTTTCTTTTTTTCTCATCCTTTTTGGAAGACACTAGCGTTTTATTAGTTTGGCTTTAACTCTGCACTTTCTTCCTTTATGCACTATTTCTTTTCTTGTTTTATTTCTTGCATCCTCCTCTATTCCCTGATGGAAGGAAGATTACCATCCCTGACTCAAGCACTCATGACCTACTGGCCCCAACAGCTAAACCTGGTTTAAGTAGGGCCCAGGCTGCAATGTCACCTTTCGTAGGAGGCATATATACCAAAGCTGCAGCCTGGCCCTTGAGAGGAATATCAAATTTGAACTGGGGATACCTGGGTTGCTCTCTTCTCTACGTAGTCTAATGCAGTTTATCACCGCCAGCATGATTTCAGCAAGAGCATCCAGAAAAAAATATGCCCCAGTGTCCCTGACTCCACCTGTTTTCAAATACTATAGAAGCCTCCAAGCTACATTATAGTTTTTCTGGATCCTTATAAACTGAAATATTCTTTTATCTTTATATAAAATGTCTTCGATGAAAAGGTTATGCTTTGTTTATTTTCATTTCTGAAAACTTCCACTGCTAGCATCAGGGAGTTAGAAATAAATGTGCCCAAACAAAATGTCTTATTGTGAATGCTTCCTAGATTCATTTTCTATTTCTGTGATACTGCTGACCTCTGGCGTTCAGAACACTGATATTTTCTTTTATTTGTATTTGTTATTTTCAAGCTTTCTTCTGGGGTTCTGCTCTTTTATTAGGGAAATCTGATAAAAATTCTACATTCAGTAATAAATAATTGCCTTTTAATGAGAGAACTGAATCTGAAAATTAGGGATTGGGGACTTTTTAAAATCTGAATTTTTAGAAGAGATACATTTTCAGTTATCATCATAGACTTTCCCTTTGAAACATCTCAAATTGAACATACTCCAAAGCCAAACTCCCACTTCTCTTACAGCCTTCAGCCTTCCATTTGCTCATCCTGAAGTCCTTGGAGTTAACCTTGACTTTTCTATTTCTCCCCCACTAAAAATCCATGAGAAATCCTGTGGCTTCTACTGTTGAACATATCAGAATCCAGCCACTCTTCACACTCTTGCCACCACCACTCTGTCACAAACCATATACTCTCCCACTGGGATTATGGTGCTAACTTTCTAACTGGTCTCCTAGAGGCTATATATAGCTTCCCTCCTACATGGAGCTTGTTCTCTTTAGCAGCCACCATGGTCCTTAAGAAATGGAAAGCAGAATGTGGCATTTCTCTGCTCAAAACCCTCAATGGCTTCCAGGGCTCTCCGAGAAATGGCTGAAGTCTGGAGATACCAACAAATTCCTATCTAACCACACCCCACCTCCCTAACTTCACTTTCATCTACCAATACCACCCCCACCCCACACACACTATCTAGCCACACGGACCTTTTTGGTTGTTTCTTAAACAAAGACACTGACCAACATCACCTGAAAGTTCTCAGCTTCATTAACCTTTAAACTGGATCTTCTTGCCTTGAGGCCCCTGACTTCATTTTTCTTAGAGTTTTTACTTTAGAAAACCTGTAATTGTACATTCTTTCTCTGCCCCTTTGAGATACAAACCATTTCCTTGTTTAAAATCCAGAAATGTCTGGGGCACCTGGGTGGTTCAGTTGGTTAAGCAGTTAAGCGTCTGAATTCGACTCAGGTCATGTCCTGTAGTCGCACGATGGAGTCTGCTTCTCCCTCTGACCCTCCCCCCTCTCATGCTTTCTCACTCTCTCACTCAAATAAATAAATAAAATCTTTAAGAAAAAGAACAAGAAAATCCAGAAATGTCTTTCTCAAGGACCTGAGAGCCATGTCTTTGAAATGCGACCATCAAAGAAGATAGTGCCCCATCTCCCAGTCTCTGTGGGAGAGTAAGAGACTTACGTCCATGTTCTACATTCTAGCACTACCTCCTGTCCATGAAGATATGAAAAAGTTTACTTTTCCTTTGGGTAAAGCCAATTAATAGACACAGATGGCCTCTGATTTCCCCACCAACCCAGCTCTTAAAAATCTCCAGTCCTTTGTTTGTGGAGTTCAGTCTCGACCCCCATTATAATAGTCTTAAATAAAATCTTTGCCTGTTTACCTTTGTAGGGTGCGATTTTTCTTCAATAGCACCAAGTACACAAATTCCTTAGGCTCTGAGTATTTCTTGTTCCCTCTCTCTGACATATGTGGATCCTTCTGTATGACTTGTGCGCTCACTTCCTTCAGACCTTTGTTCAGAATGCCACCCGATCCGGGAACTCCTCTACTCTGCATAAAATGGTAAATTCTACCGCCTCAAATATTCTATACACTTTAATTTGCTTCATCCTTCTCCATAGATTTTAGCATTTTCTAAACTTACTATATATTCATTTTCTCTCTGTCTCTCTCCAATACAATGTAAGCTCCATGAGGAGGGCAGGAGTTTTGTTTTTCTTTTTTTTTTTCAGGTTTGTTTACTGCTATATCCCTCATATATTGATAAAGGTATTGAGGATGTGTTCGAGTAAGTATTTGTTGCATGAAAGAAGAAAAATGAATTGAGAACTCCGTGGCTATACAGTGCCTTGAGAGGCAAAATCTAAGTTCGAACTTTAATAATTCAGTTATCCAAAACCTGGAAATTTCTGACATAGACAGGCTGAGCACCTTCATTGGTATGGTCTGTGAAATAAATATGTGAATGCATTCCAAATGCAATTTTACCTAAGATGTAGACAGATATGAGGTAAAATAAGAAAAAGTAATAATTAAAAGTAGATTCCATTAGAAAACACACACACTTCATAGACTTATCACTTCTCCTTTGCTTTTTCTGAATTTCCAATTCAGTGACTATTGAAGAATCTACAAAATGGAATTTTAGAAGATATAGCAATGAATAAAATGTAGTTTCTATTATAAAAATTATGTTCTAATAAGAAATAAAACAACTTTGAAATGGAAATTAGGAAGAAAGTTACTAATGATAATTGAACATCTGAAGAAAAATGGGAACATATTTTTAAAAAAGAAACTTGTGGGACACCTGGGTGGCTTAGTCAGTTGGGCTTTTGGCTCTTGGTTTTGACTCAGGGCCCTGGGATTGAGCTCCATGTCAGCAGGGAGTCAGCTTGAGATTCTCTCGCTCCCTCTCCCTCTGTCCTACACACACACACACACGCACGCACGCACGCACGCACGTGCTCTCTCCCTACTTTCTCTCTCAAATGAATAAATAAATCTTAAAAAAAACTTGTGAATTGCTAATTAACTGGAATATTTGATAGAATATATACCATCGGGAGAGAGGACCTTTACTGTGCCCTAGCCTGCCTTGTACTCATCACCCCACCCAGGCCCTGTAAAATAACGCCATACTTCAGAGCAAAGAACAGTGATCAGCCATCTGTCACCTAACTCATGAAATGCTGGAACGTTATTCTCCCTTAGCTTAGATCTCTGAAGTATTATTCAAAATAACAATAATAAGAGCTAATACATAGAAAGTGCTTACCATGTACCAGGTACTATTTAAAACACTTTACATGGATCATCTTATTTACTCCTCTCAACTCTATGAGGTTGTATTATTAATGTCCCTATTTACCTGCCGAGAGTCATACATCATTAAGTGGCAGAATCGGGACAATTATAAAAATCAGTGAAGATATTGGATAAATTATCATATAAAAATTGTACAGCTACTAGATAAGGGAATAAGTAGTAGTTGGCACAAGAAATGTATAATTACCCTGCTTTCCACCAAAGGCCTTATCTAAATACCTATCTAAAGGGAACTGCATCATTAATATCCATTCACAGCTTGCCAGTGGGTTCCTGAGACCCTTAAGAAAAGAGGATTATATATGACTCACTCCTTTCACAACCTATAATGAACTCATTTAAATCCTGTGGCTAATTTGAAACATTTTGTAGAGACCCTATTGCCAATGGTAGAGCATCTTTCATTTTTAAAAATAATCCTAATTGCTGGTCTTGCAGCTGCAGATTGCCAAACATAAAAATGAAAATATGAACCGTCCACAATTATTTTGAAACAAAAAAGAGGGAAATTTGTGTTAACCTGAATAGAGGTTAAGAACATAGCATCTAGAATCAGAAAGACTTAGGTTCAAAATGTAGCCTGTTACTTATTGGATATTGACTTAAGCAACTTACTGAACTATTTGGAACTGAAGTTTTTTTCATATATTAGGAAGATAAAATTAGTGCATATTTGAAAAAATATTATGAAAATTAAATTCAATAATACATGTAATTCAATGAGCATATGCCTATCATGGAACAAGTACTCTGTAAATTATTTACTGTTACTCTTGGTGTTATTGCTGCTATATTTTGCAGAATCACAATCAACATATAGCATTCAATAAAATATAAATTTACCAGTGATATAAATTATTAATAATTATAGTATTATAGAATTTATTACAATTTAATTTTCAACTCTAGAAAAATACTAAAGCTTATTAATTATAATATGCTCTAATTTGGTTTTCTCTTTAAAATAGCTTTTTTGTTTCCTTTTCTAATAGACTGTAAACTCACTGAAGACAGAGATTGAGTCTCCTTCATTTGATTCAACGAATCTTTATTTATTGCCTGCTATGTGTCAGACATCATTCTAGGCTCAGAAAAATCAGTAATTAACTAAAAAGAAAAAGTTCTTACCTTCATGAGGCTTTTTTTTAGGGTAAAATCTGGCAATAAACAAACAAATAAATATACCATATGTAATATATAGTTAGAGGGATACTCCCAATATCTGAATAGGAACTGGTTCATAATAGGTACTCAATTAATCTGAATTAAATTTAATTTGATTATTTTAATATGTCCTTATAACATGGAAAATATATAGAGGTATGCTGGAGTGAGCTCTTTCCAGCTCAGAAGAGCAGATTGTGTGCATTTCTTCCTAATTCTTTGTTCAGTGACTTAACTTTTGTAACTTTAAATTAGCCTGATAGAAGAGTTTTACACTACAAAAATCAGCAATGCTACAAACTGCCGCTGTTTTTCCAGAGACTCAGTCGTTAAACATTTATCAGCACACTACCTGATCAAGTGTGGAATCTGAATTTTATATAATTCCGAAAATAAATAACCCTTAGTATATCACATTACTATATTAACATGTTAATATAATAGCACATTAATATATTAATATATTTCAGATAGTAAAATTTACAAATTATGTAACACAATGTTAGTCTGAAGATGATTTAAAAAATATACATATATAAATAGAATTATTTTCTCTCAATAACAAATAACTATCTCTCTCTTATTCAGACCCATGGAAGAAGCAGAATATAGATAACCCAGAAAATCAACCAACTAATAAATGTTTCCTATTTAATATTAAATATGCCTTTTAAATAAACAATTTCTGTTTTGAATAAGAATTTATTTAGTATGATATTAAGCATTTTATATACTTTAAACATAACACTCTATCTATGGAGGGAAAAGAGAAGCTTCTGGGTGTTAGAAGCAAGCAAATTTGAAATTATTTTCCTATGGAAAATCCCATGAAAATCATTTAGAAAAATATGCAGAGCTACAATGCCCTGGGCTAGAAATTTCCCAGGACCACATGGCTGAGGAGTATAAATTATTAAATCATAATTTTAAAAAAAATGAAAAAAGCTTTAAATTCTGCTACAACATGTGATTTATTTTTTAAATTTTGGTGGCATAATGTATAAAATTTATTTTGTTTTAGATATATATTCATATTAAATATTGAATACAGATTTGTTTCTGAATCAAAAATTTAAGGAAGGAAAACACTTGTGCATCCTTAGTCACCCGGAGATCTCATAGAAGAGGAGTGAGTCTGAGAATTATCAATGTGTTCTCCAAAACAACTCCAAAACTGTATTTCTAGCCTATGCCCCAGCCGAAACATCCAGATTTTATTATATTTAGTTCAATAGTAATAAATGCTTATCATTTATGGAAAACCACCCCTATCCCAGAAACAATTCTTGGCACTTCATATCCTATATCTCCAATGCCCCTCACAACCCTGTCACGAAACCCTAATATTACAAATGAGGAAATTTGTGCTCGGAGACTAAGAATTTCCTCTTAGGTCAAACAACTAGCAAATGATAAACCCAGGAGCCTAAAAAAATGCCCTTCTGGCTCCAAAGCACATGTGAGTTTATTGAACTTATTGGTAATTACCTACTTTTCCTGCTAATCACCCTTAATTTGTTCTATGGCAGTCTTTTTCCTGGGGGAAAGAACATAAACATCAATTTGGCAATGGGGGCAATTATCTCCATAAACACTACCATCCAAAACCAACTCAAAGCAGATTGAATTGGAACCAGAAGTTCTCCCAGCTTCAGTGTGGATGATCTGTTTTGATTAGCTTACAAATGGTACAAATTGTCCTTTTGAGTTAATGCCAGGAGCAAAGTAGAAGTTCTGGCCTTTTTTTTTTTTCTTCTGCCAAGCAGTTTATACTTCAATTTGTGACAAAATAGTTGTAAGTAAAAAGAAAGTGTCTAGCTAGAACTTCCGTTTCCAGGTCAAATGGCAGTTTCTATTAAAGAAGCCAAAAATCATTTTCAAAGGAAAGACTTTCTACAGTAAACTTTCCCTACAGATAGCATACATGTATCATAAGATTTGAGTTGAAGGGCGCCTGGGTGGCTCAGTCGTTAAGCATCTGCCTTCGGCTCAGGTCATGATCCCAGGGTCCTGGAATCGAGTCCCACATCGGGCTCCCTGCTCAGCGGGAAGCCTGCTCTCCCTCTCCCACTCCCGCTGCTTGTGTTCCTGCTCTCACTGTCTCTGTCAAATAAATAAATAAATAAATAAATAAATAAATAAATAAAATCTTTAACAAAAACAAAAAAAAAAAAGATTTGAGTTGAAAACAAGCTATTTGAGTCCCTCAAGTAAACCTAAGAAAAAAGAATGCAGGTAAAAATAGTTGTACTGTGAGATAAGAACTTAAGTACAATCCAGGAATAATGAATTAAATAAAGAGAAATTATGAATGAGGGAGCAGAAGGCAAACTGACAGCAAAGCACAAGCAGACACCCTGCTAACTAACTGCCCCCCCCCCCCCCCCCCCCCCCCCCCCCCCCCCCCCCCCCCCCCCGCGACGTTCCTCAGGCACTCAACTAAGGGAAGGGAAAAAACGAATGGTTAACTAATAGAGATCACCCAGCAAGACAGGAGTCTCCCTCAGTTTACAAATGTCTTAGTGATTTACAAGAAAAAGCATTCTTATCAATAACCTAACTTCCAGAAGGAAACTCCCAACTGTCTTAATGTTAATGCTTTACTAGAGGGAAAAACAACCTTGACAATGGCAAAGCCTCCAGTATCTCCTTGGTCTACTTTAGCATTTGAGAGGTCATTTGAAAACCTCCCTTTTTCCTTACCACCAACTTCCAAGTATATCAACAGTCGTGCCTCACAAGCCCAGTGCAGCAGCTCTTTCTGCCCAGGGGTCCTGTCCCCATGCTTTTATAAAACTTTAATAAAATCACCTTTGTGCACCAAAGACATCTCAAGAATTCCTTCTTGGCTGTCAGCCCAGGACCTCGCCCTACATTCAAAACTACATCAAAAACCGTCACAGGACTAGGGCCTAATTTCTTATAAATGTGCCCTTATTTATTCACAACATAAATTTAGGGAGTTCTATGTGACTTAAGGATTGAAACATGCTTGCCAGTCTCTCTTTCTGCCTTCCTTTATTTACCCAAATATTGACAAGCATAGCAGTCAGTTGAAGCATATCAAACTTTTCAATCAGTGGTACATTTCTAAATGTGCTGTGAATCATGTATGCATCCAACATACAGTTTCTGTAAATTTTAAAGTTTTGCTTGTGACATTTAAGCGTTTGATTTATCTGAAATTTATTTTTTTGCATGATATTAAGGGTCCATTGTGCTTTTTTCTTATATGGATACTCAATTTCCTGGAAACATTTATTGAATGGCCTTTTTTCTTCGTTGATCTGAAATACCACTTCTGCTATATATCAGATTTATATAGACACATAGATTGGTTTTCTATTCTTTTCCATTTTTGCCTCAATTGTCAATACTATGCTGTAACAAATTTAAAATATAGCTTTATAGTATTAGATAGCCTTATAATAATAATTTCTGACAGGGCGACTCCCCTCATTTTACTTTTCTCTATTTGTAGGGGCTTGACTATTCTTGAGGCTTTGAAACTTCATATTAATTTTAAAATAGGCTTGTCAAGTTTCATGAAAAGAACCTATTACGATTTTGATTGACACGATATTGAATAGGCCAACTTGCAGACAATTGATATTTTTAATATAGTGTGTCTATCCATAAGCATCGTATAGCATTTTATTTATTTATTTTTTATCTATCTATCTATTTATTTATTTATTTATTTATTTATTTATTTATTTATTTATGTGTTGTTAGTAACTTTCATTACAGTTTTATGGACTTCTGCACCAAAGTCTTACCCATTTGTTATTTTATTCCTAGACATATTTTTGTTGTTTTTATAAATATATCCTTTCTCATCTATTTGCTTTTTCTATGTAGAGTATGTGTGTTAGTACATAAAGATACAATTTACTTTTGTATATCAATTTTATATCCCGAACTAGCTAATCTCTCTTGGCAATGCTAATAATTTGTAAATATTTGGAGATTTCTATATAGACAATTAACACCTAGGAACAATGACTTATGTATTCCCTTAACTCCAATTATTATAGGGGTTATTACTTTTTTCTTATCTTACTACACCTACTAAGACCTTTAGGAAAATGATAAGGCAGTGGTAGTGGGCACACTTGTTTTGATCTTCAATTTAAAGGAAATTATTTTGCATTCACAAGTGAATCATTGTAAGATTTTCTGGATAACCAGTTTAAAGAGATTCCTCCTATTCCTAGTTTGCCAAGAGTTAGCTGGATTCCACAAACTTTGACACATAGAACTTTTATCATTCATTACTGAGTGTATTTCAATTATGTTTCTTTAATTCGTGAGCTATTGATAAATGTGTTAATTTCCACATACATGGGTATCTTTATTCATTTTTTGTTGATTCTAACCAAATTGTATTATCAGAGAGCATGCTATACACATAACAAATTCTTTGAAATTTGTTACAAGTTGCTTTATGACCAAATCTGTGGTCATTTTTCATAAATTACCAATGTGTGTTTGAAAAAAAAAAAGTGCCTTCTTTAGTTGTCAAGTATAGTAGTTGTACAGTTTTCTATTGCTCTATAACAAGTTACCATAAATTAGTCACTTAAAACAAAACTCATTTTTTAGCTCATAGTTCTACCTCTGATCAGAAGTCCATGTATGGCTAGGTTCTCTGATCAGTCTTAGATGGCAGGACTGTATTCCTTTTGGAGGCTCTAGGGAAGAGTCTACTTCCCAGCTTATTCAGGATGTTAACCAAATCCAGTTTTTGCAGTTGTAGGACTGAGGTCTCCATCTTTTTGTTGGCTGTCAACAAAGCTGGGGACCACTCTCAGCAACTTGATACCACCCACACACCTTGTCATGCGGCCTCCTCCATATTCAAAGCCAGCAACAGAGAATCTCCTATGCATTCATTCCCTCCCATGGTTCTAATTCCATTCATCAGGATAAAAATTCAGTACCTTTTAAGGACTTTTTTGATTAGATGAGGACCAGCCAGGATAATCTCACTTTCTTAAGGTCAACTATGCCATGTATCAGAACCTACTCACAGGAATGTTGTCCTATCATATTCACAGTCTTGAATTACATGGGGCATGTACACTAAAGGTGGGGTGGGAATCTTAGACAACATCTTAGAATTCTGCCAGCCATACTAGGCTATGTGTTATTAGGTCAAGCTTACTAATAATCATTTGGTTGAAACTTTTAATATATTTATTTTTTATACTAATCAATTACTGAGCATGTGTTTAAGTCTTTCACTATGTTGACGGTCTTATCAGTTTTACTTGTAGTTCTGTCAACTTTTTCTTTATATATTATGTATTCTTGATAAACAAAAACTTTTATTCATATGTAGTAGCTTTATCTTTAGTAATTCTTTCTGTCTTAATGGTCTTTCATATGATAGTAATATAGCAACATTACCTTTATTTGATTCGTATTCACCAGTGTGTCTTTTTCTCTCATTTTACTTTCAAACTTTCTGTGTTCTGAAGTTTTCTTCTTCTTCTTCTTTTTTTAATCCAGTATAGTTAACATAATGTATGCTAGTTTCAGGTGTACAATATAGTGATTCAACAATTCTATACCTTTCTCAGTACTCATTTTGATAAGTGTACTCTTAATCCCCTTTACCTATTTCACCCATTTCCCCCCACCCACCTTCCCTGTAGTAACCATCAGTTTGTTCTCTATAGTTAAGAGCCAGCTTTTGGTTTGTCTCTTTTTTTGTTTTGTTTCTTAAATCTCACATATGAGTGAAATGATACAGTATTTGTCTTTCTTTGAATGACTCATTTCACTTAGCATTATAGCTAAGCATTATACTCTCTAGATCCATCCATGTTGTTGCAAATAGCAAGATTTTATTATTTCTTTCTTTCTTTTTTTTTAAGATTTTATTTATTTATTTGACAGAGAGAGCCACAGCGAGAGAGGGAACACAAGCAGGGGGAGTGGGAGAGGGAGAAGCAGGCTCCCCACAGAGCAGGGAGCCCGATGTGCGGTTCAATCCCAGGATCCTGGGATCATGACCTGAGCCGAAGGCAGACACTTAATGACTGAGCCACCCAGGCACCCCCAAGATTTTATTCTTTCAATGGCTGAGTAATATTCCATTTATATATATATATATATATATATATATTTCTCACATCTTCTTTATCCATTCATGTATTGATGGACACTTGGGTGGCTTCCATAATTTGGCTGTTGTAAATAATACTGCAATAAATGGGAGTGGGTGCATATATCTTTCAAATTAGTGTTTTTGTATTCTTCGGGTAAATACCCAGTAATGGAATAACTGGATCATATGGTAATTCTATTTTTAATTTTTAGAGGAACCTCCATACTGTTTTCCACAGTAGCTGCACCAGTTTGCATTCCCACCAAAAGTGCACAAGAGGTATTTCCCTCCACATCCTTGCCAACACTGGTTTTTTATGTTTTTGATTTTAGCCATTCTGGTAGGTATGAGGTGATATCTCCTTGTGGTTTTGATTTGCATTTGCCTGATGATTACTGATGTTGAGCATCTTTTCATGTGTCTGTTGGCCATCTGTATGTCTTCTTTGGAAAAATGTTTGTTCATGTGTTCTGCCATTTTTAATCAGATTATTTGGCGTTTTTTTTGGTGCTGAGTTGTGTAAGTTCTTTATATATTTTGGATACTAACCCTGTAATGGATATGTCATTTGCAAATATCTTCCCTCATTCAGTAGGTTGTCTTTTTGTTTTGCTGGTGGTTTCCTTTGCTGTGCAAAAGTTTTTTTTATTTTGAAGTGGTCCCAATAGTTTATTTTTGCTTTTCTTTCCAATTGCCTCCAGAGACATATCTAGAAAAATGTTGCTACAGCTGCTGTCAAAGAAATTACTATCTGTGTTCTCTTCTAGGATTTTTATGGTTTCAGGTCTCACATATAGGTCCTTAATCCATTTTGAGTTTATTTTTGTGTATGATGTGAGAAAGTATTTCATTCTTTTGCACAGAGATGTACAGTTTTCCCAACACAATTTGTTGAAGAGAATTTTTGTCATATTTTTGCCTCCTTTGCCAAAGATTAATTAACTATATAAGTGTGGGTTTTTTCTGGGGTCTCTATTCTGTTCTATTGATCTTTGTGTATTTTTGTGCCAGTACCATACTGTTTTGTTTGCTATAGCTTTGTAGTGTATCTTAAAATCTGGGATTGTAATATTTTCAGTTTTGTTCTTCTTTTTCAAGATTGTTTTTGGCTATGCAGGGTATTTTGTGGTTCCATACAAATTTTAGAATTATTTGTTCAAATTCTGTAAAAAGTGCTGTTGGCATTTTTGATAGGGAATGTATAAATCTGTAGATTTCTTTGGGTGGTATGGACATTTAAACAATATTTGTTCTTCCAATCTATAAGCATGCGGTATTTTTTTTCTATTTGTTTGTGTCATCTTTAATTTCTGTCATCAGCTTTTTATACTTTTCAGAGTACAAGTCTTTCACCTCTTTGCTTAAGTTTATTCCTTGGTATTTTATTATTTTTGGTGCAATTGTAAATGGGATTGTTTCCTTGATTTCTCTTTCTATTACTTCATTATTAATGTATAGAAATGTAATGGATTTCTGTATATTGATTTTGTATCCTGTGACTTTACTGAATTCATTCATCAGTTTTAACAGTATTTTGGTGGAGTCTTTAGGGTTTTCTATATATAGTATCATGTCATCTGACAATAGTGAAAGTGTTACTTATTCCTCACCAATTTGGATGCCTTTTATTTCTTTTTCTTGTCTGATTGCTGTGGCTAAGACTTCTAGTACTATGTTGAATAAGAGTGACGAAAATGGACATCCTTGTCTTGCTCCTGAGCTTAGGGGGAAAGCTCTCGGTTTTTCACCATTGAATATGATGTTAGCTGTGGGTTTTTCACATATTGCCCTTATTATGTTGAAGTATGTTCCCTCTAAACCTACTTTGTTGAAGGTTTTTATCATGAATGGATGTTGTACTTTATCAAATGCTTTTTCTGCATCTATGGAAATGATCATATGGTTTTTATCCTTTCTCTTGTTGACATAATGTATCACATTGCTTGATTTGTGAATATTGAACCACACTTGCATCCTGGGAATAAATCCCACTTGATTGTGATGAGTGATTTTTTAGTGTATTATTGAATTCAATTTCCTAATATTTTGTTGAAGATTTTTTCATCTATATTTATCAGAGATATTGGTCTGTAGGTCTCTTTTTTTTGTAGTGTCTTTATCTGGTTTTGTTATCTAGGGCAGTGTGGCCTTATAGAATGAATTTGGAAGCTTTCCTTCTTTTATTTTTTTGGAATAGTTGAAAAGAATAGGTACTAGCTCTTTTTTAAATATTTGGTAGAATTCACCTATAAAGCCATCTGGTCCTAGACTTTTGTTTGTTGGGAGTTTTTTGATTACTGATTCAGTTTAATTGCTGCTGATTGATCTGTTCAAATTTTCTATTTCTTCCTGATTCAGTTTTGGGAGATTGTATGTTTCTAGGAATTTATCCATTTCTTCTAGGTTGTCCAATTTGCTGGCATGCAATTTTTAATAATATTCTCTTATAATCCTTTGTATTTCTATAGTATTGGTTGTTATGTCTTCTCTTTCATTTCTGATTTTGTTTATTTGAATCCTCTCTCTCTCTCTCTCTCTCTCTTTTTTAATGAGTCTGACTTAAAGCTTTTTTCTATTGAAAGAACCAGCTCCTGGTTTCATTGATCTGTTCTATTGGGTTTTTTGTTTGTTTGTTTGTTTGTGGTTTTGTTTTAGTTTCTACTTTATTTCTCTTCTAATCTTTATTATGTCCTTCCTTCTACTAGTTTTGGGTTTTGTTTTTTCTTTCTTTTTCTAGCTCTTCTAGGTGTAAGGTTAGGTTACTATGTGATTTTTTTTCTTGCATCTTGAGGTAGGTCTATATTGCTATAATTTTTTTTAGAACAGTTTTTGCTGCATCCCAAAGATTCATTTTCATTTGTCTCCCTGATTTTTTCTTTGATTTTTTTGGTTGACTCATTCACTGTTTATAAATTTTTTTTTATTTTATTTTTTATTGAGAGAGAGTGAGAGAGAGCCCACATGTGAACAGGGGTGGGGAGGGGCAGAGGGAGAGGGAGAGAATCTTAAGCCTGACACCAGGCTTGATCTCACAACCCTGAGATCATGACCGGAACCAAAATTAAGAGTCAGATGCTTAACTGACTGAGCCACACAGGCCCCCCTCATTTATTGTTTAGTGGGATGTATTTTAACCTCTGTGTATTTGTGCTCTTTCCAGATTTTTTCTTGTAGTTGATTTCTAGTTTCATAGCATTGTGGTTAGAAAAGATGCATGGTATGACTTCAATGTTTTTGAATTTTTGAGACTTGTTTCGTGGCCTAATATGTGATCTATTCTGGAGAATGTTCCATGTGCACTTGAAAAGAATGTGGATTCTGCTGGTTTAGGATGGAATGTTCTGAATATATCTGTTAGATCACCTGGTCCAATGTGTCATTCAAAGCCACTGTTTCCTTGTTGATTTTCTGTTTGGATATATTGTCCATTGATGTAAGTGGGGTGTTAAAGTCCCCTACTATTATTGTATTACTATCAATTGCTTCCTTTATGCTCATTATTAGATGCTTCCTGTATTTGGACACTCCAATGTTGGGTGCATAAATATTTACAATTATATGTTTTTGTTGGATTGTCCCCTTTATTATTATTATTTTGTGTCCTTCTTTGCCCCATGTGACAGTCTTTGTTTTATAGTCTATTTTGTCTGATATAAGTACTGCTACCCTGGCTTTCTTTTCACTTGTTTGCATGGAAATTGCTTCTCCGTCCCTTTACTTTAAATCTGCATGTGTCTTTAGGTCTAAAATGAGTCCCTTGTAAGCAGCATATAGATGGGTCTTGATATTTTATCCATTCCATCACCCTGTGTCTTTTGATTGGAGGTTTTAGTCCACTTACAAAGTAATTCTTAACCAACTGAGCCACCCAGGAGCCCCGACAAAGTAATTCTTTTTTTTTTTTTTAAAGATTTTATTTATTTTTTGAGAGAGAGAGAATGAGAAAGAGAGAGAGAGCACATGAGAGGGGGGAGGGTCAGAGGGAGAAGCAGACTCCCTGCTGAACAGGGAGCCCGATGCGGGACTTGATCCCGGGACTCCAGGATCATGACCTGAGCCGAAGGCAGTCGCTTAACCGACTGAGCCACCCAGGCGCCCCAAAGTAATTCTTGATAGGTATATACTTGTTACCATTTTGTTACTTATTTTATGGTTGTTCTTGCAGTTATCTTTTTTTCTCTCGTGGTTTGCTGGCTTTCTTTAGTGATACACTTTGATTCCTTTCTCTTTATTTTTTACATATCTATTACTGATTTTTGATTTGTGGTTACCATTAGATTTGTACATAATGTTTTATGCATATAACATTTTATATTAAGTTGATGGTCACTTAAGTTTGAGTCCATTCTTTATTCCTCCCCCACCGCATGCTTTAGGTATATGATGTCATACTTTACATCTTTTATTTTGTGAATTCCTTGAGTGATTTTTATAGATATACTTATTTTTATAGCTTTTATGCTTCCTACTTTTTCTTTCTCCCACTTATGTTCTTTCCTTTCCACTCAAAGAGTCCCCTTACATTTCTTGTATATTCTTCTTCCCATAAACCCCAGGTATTTTTCAAACTGCTGCCTCTATGCTGTATCTCCATTGAGCTGTTTGTTGTGCTATCTCTCTAATTGTGGAGAATCAGTTTCCTGTCATCCTCCTGGCTATCCCAGAGTTGATCCTGCTGATTTTTAAAAGTTCCAGGTGTTAATTCCCACTGATTATAAGAACTCACAAAATTATGCCCCTCGGTTTTCAAAGCCAAATGTTATGGGAATTTGTCTTGCCCCTGAGGGTTCCCCATGCCTTGGGTACCTGGTGTGGTGTCTGTTCCTTTCCCTGCTTCATGCCTGTGGCCTCCCTCCCTCCCATGGATAGTACCACAGATCCATTTAGCTCCAGACTGCATTTTCACCCTTCCTACTCTCTTCCAGTGTGGCCTGTTTTCTACATATAGCTGTGAAGAGTCTGTTCTGCCAGTCTTTGGGTCATTTTCTGGATTACACTGATGTGGGTGTTTCTAGTTCTATCCATAGGATAAGGTCAGCTTAGGAAACTCCAACTCCACCATCTTCCCCCTATACTCTAAAATTTTAAGTGGATGTCTTTGAAATAGTATACAGCTGTATATGAAAATATTTATCAATTAGAATTTTTCTACCTTCACATTGTCATTACTGATATATTTGAATTTATTTTTGGTGCTTTATTTTGTGCTTTTTATAGCACTTTTTCTCTCTTTTTCTCTCTCTTTTTTACTTTTTAAAATTTTCCCTATTCCATCTTATTCCCTTTACCAATTTGGCAGTAATATAGTTTATCTTTCCATGTAGTTATCCTAGAAATTTTAACATGCATAATTAAATAATGTCTACGATTATATCATGTCTTATTCTTTTATGCTGAGTACAGCTATACAGGTAGTGCACTTGCACTTGGATTATGGTTTGAATGGTGCCCCCTTGAATGTACAGAGCATATTGTACATAATCTTACATGTTTAACAAAAATAGAAACAGTTTTCCTTAACTCTGGCCACACATTCTTATAACCTATATATAATTGTTGTATAAGATTTTAGTTCTATCATGATTTTTTGAACTTACAAATTAGAAAACATTGTTATTGATTTATACATTGTTTCCTTAGATTAAGCCATAAATTCATATTCTTTGCTGACCATTCTTTTTGCCCATCAGATTATTTTTATAAATCACTTCCCTTCTTCATGAAGAATTTACTTCAGAAGTAAATTTAGTAACTTGGCAAAGATTTCAGTTTTGATTTGTTTAAAAGATTTTTATTTATCTCACATTCTTGAAAAGTGATTGGGAATTCTTGTCTAGACTGATAAATATTTTCTTTCAGTGCTTTGATTATTTCATTGTTGTCTGGATCTGCTGCTATGTAGAATTCTAATATGAACATAATATTTCTTCTTTTGTTCATAAATTGTCTTTTCTTTCTATTTGCTTTAAGATGTTACTTTTGATGTACAACAGTCTAAGGTAGATGGCACAGATATGAGTTTCTTTTTGTTCATTTTTTTTGACCCAGTGGGCTTCCTGAATCTGAGGGTGGTGTTTTTCAACAATTCTGAAACATTTCCAACCATTCTCTTATCTTTCCCTCATTTTCTCTTTTGTCACCTCTGGAATTCCAGTTCTCTCTTTACCTTTCATATTTTTCATTTTTTAGTCTCTGTGATATATTATGAATAACTTATTCAAATATATCCTTCAGTTTATACTTTCTTCAGCAATTTCTTATCTTTGTTTACCCTATCCTTTATTTTTCCACTTCTATTTTATTTTCACTTTTAAATGTTCTATATAGTTCCTTTTCAAATATTTTTGGCCAATACTGTTAGTTTTTTGTCAATTCTTCATATTTTCAATGCATTATTTTATTTTTTTTAATTATTAAAGGACTCAATATTTTTTGCAAGTCTTATTCCATATATCATTGCTACTGCTGACTAATGGTTGTTTACATCTGTTTAATTTTTTAATTATAGGTTTGCAAAACTTGGAATTTTATCTTTGGCAATTCCTTAATATCTGAATTTAGAGAAAAGAAACCAGAAATGATTTACATTTACTTCATCCAAGTGCCTGGGGCACTACCAATTTGAGAACACTTTATACTACAAACTACATTTTTCACTTGAAGTTTGTTGGGACATTTTGATAATGTGGATTCAAATCCAAAAGTCACTTGAAAAAAAACTTAAGTCTTGAAAATTTTAAGAGAAGAGGATATGTATTCACGGTATCTCTGTCTATAAGCTAAGTATTCTTTTTCTAGTTTCCTCTCTGAGCATTTCATCTGTACTGTGTCCTGGCTTTTTGTGAAGTATTTCATCCTGTCCCCAACTCTGTTCATGCCTTAGACATTGTTTCTTATTGTCCAGTTTGTGGACCACTAAGGTCCAAACTCTATGGCACCAGGAATCTGCAGATACCCCAAGGCAGACACCAGCTTTCATGCTTCCTTATTCTTCTGGATTCCCTCCTTGTCATTCTGGCTTCTGAGGAAATCTTTTTCTTTCCTTCCTGCTCAGACATGCACTGAAGGAGATGTTTTTGTTTTACATTGTGTTGTTTCTAAAGGTGGCATATTTAGGTATGTTCTTACAGAAAGGGCTGTTCTCTGAATAAATATTTTACCATATTGCTGGAAACTGAAGATTTGTATTTTCATTCTTTACAATGAATTATGTTTTCATAGAAGCTACAATTTACTGGGTAGTTACTGTTTTTAGGCACTATACTAAATTCTATCATCTTATTATTACAACAATTAATAATGTAATACCGGAACAAAAAAGCATGAAAATACTGGAGAAAATATGACCACTTAAGAGATGCTAGTGCTGCCTTTGTCTATGAAGCTATTCTAGCTAGATCTTAGGCTTACTTTGCTTCAGATTCTTAATATTAAAGAGTAGAAGACAGACTAAACAAGACTGAATAACTTTCCCAAGTCGTTCTTTGGTTAATAGCAAAGAGCAAAGGTATGCGTTACTGTTCACAGAATGGGGCACGGAGCTTCTGGTTTTGCCCAAGGCTTCCTTAAAATCCAGAACAGTTCTACACTACAATAAGCCTCTGAATTACCTAGGCGGTGCAGAATCAAGGAATTAGAAATTATTTAGGGATCACATATTTGTCCAGTACATTTTCCATCTGAGATATATTCGAAAATATAATTAGCACTAATCCTTCTGCTCAACCTGGCTTTTTCACTGTAATGACAAATCTCTGGCAAAAGGCCAGATTCCTGTTACAGCTAGTAGACTTTCTTGTTCTGTCCACTGTTTGCATAAAGAAGGAAACTATTAGTGTTAAGATCCCACCTGCTACTGTTGCTTTTCTGCGTGTGTGTGCTAAGTGGGCTGAGACTATCCCCAATATTTGCAGAGCGAGGAACAAGAGTAGATAGGGAGATCCACATGTCATATATTTAAGTATTTTAAAGTTATAAATTAAGCTAACAACCCCACATAATGACTAGAAGATCAGGTTTGTGTTTAGAATTCTGGGACAATTCAGAATTCTGCACCGGAAACTGGAAGCATGAAGAGCTTCAGTCTCCTGGAACAAGATGCATCCCTCTTTTCTTCCCCTTCCCTCCTATGTCCTAATGTTCAAAAGACCCCATACACATGTATGGACAGGACAACTCACAGTCTCCACTTCCATCAACACCCTGAAAATAGCTTCCCCTTCTCCAACCCTTTGACAGCAAGGACCCTTTGGAGTTCTGTCTTAGGGGAGAGACCCATATAGCCCAAGAAATAGGCTCAAGATGATTTGAGCAGTGAAATCTGGCATCTGTGATACTAGCGCATACTCTAGAAGGAGGAGCATGTCTCCATATAGATATGTCTCCATGGCCCTGCAGAGTCCTTGCCTAGTATAAGTCTTTCAAAACATAAAAATCTTGGCAATTGTCCCTCACTCCTTTGTTAAGGTCTGTACTGGTTGAGGCAAGGAAAAGGAACCTCAGAGATAGGTATTAGAGTGTTCAACAAATATTAAATGACTATTGTATGCCAGATGGAACGGATATAAAGAAGGAAAGAGACTGTTCTTTCCTTGAAAACATTCATCACCTAATAGAAGAAATAAGCTAATCACTATGCATAATATAATTGCATAATGGAATGTAGGTGTGTGTCCAAGTAAAAAAGTTCACTGCAAAACTGGTATTCTCAGCAACACCTCTCTGGAGAGCAAAAAGAATTTCTCTCCAACCTAAAGCAGAAGGTAACTGCTCCTGAAAAGTTAACAGTTCATCCTTTATCCCACAGTGGTGCCAGTATGGGGTACAGGCCAATACTTTATGCAGTGGCACTCCTGCTCATAAGAAGGAATGCTAGCAGCAAGGAAATATTTGAGAGATCTTGTGACTAGTCAATACCAAGCTAGATTTTCACTTGAAATATCTGTGAAGCATGCCTTTTCTATATTCCCATAGCACCTATTCTATACCTCTTGTACAGCACACATCATATTATATAAATGCTTAAATCACTATTTGCATGACATGAGAAACATTTAGAGGGAAAGACTTCATTTATCTTTGTATCTATAGGATCTAGCAGACAGCTTCACCGCAGAGGGTGTTCTTTCAACATGTGTTGAGTGAATTCTTGCTACAGACCGAATATGTGTTCCCCCCCCAACCCCGCACATTCATATGTGGAGATCCTAACCCCCCATGCGGGGCCTTTGGGAAGTGAGTAGGTTATGAGGGTGGAGCCTTCATAAATGGGATTAGTGATCTTGCAACAGGGACCCCAGAGAGCTCCCTCTTCCCTTCCACCACGTGAAGACATAGCAAGAAGTCATCTATGAATCAGGAAGTGGACCCTCACCAGACACCAAATCTGCAGGTGCCTCGATCTTCGACTTCTCAGTCTCCAGAATTATGATAAATAAATGTTTGTTGTTTAATACCACCTAGTCTATGGTATTTTGTCATAGCAGCCCAAATGGACTAACACAATTACAGTTATGTTTACACAAAATAAATTGCATTTAGAATGTAGTACTATAAAAAAAAAATATTGTCCTGGGGGCACCATTATCATTTTCTGATGTAACTGTGTTTTCTTTCTTGCCTTGGTTATCAGAAAACTCAAATGTAATACAATATACGTAGTTTGATATTTGCTTTTTCCTTATTTTATGAGGAAAAGACATGGATATGAACAACATAGCTCTACCACTCTTAAGGAAGGGCCAAAAAACAGTCATGGGGAAGAAACCTTGACTATGAGTTTTACTGTCATGACTCTGAAGTTGTTATCACTGGCCCAGAGTGGTCCAGAGTGGCTTTGGAGTAAGTTGGGCCCTGAGGAAAAGAAGTATAATCAGATATTTAACCAGTCTAGTGGAGTGAAGAGAATAGGCTAGAGTCACAGGCACAGATGGTCCCATCCTGCCTTTGTCACTTACAAATTATATGACTACTCAGTGCCTAAGTTTCTCATTAATGGGGGCAATAATAACTCCTCTGTTTATTTTTTGTGGGTTGGGGTACTAATGTTTCTATGAGTTATTTCATGTAGTATAGTGCCTGCTATGTAGTAACAACTATTAGTTTTATTGTGCATAAGGAAAGGTAGTTGTGGTAGGCAGAAAAGTGATGCCCCAAGAAGCCCACACCCTGATCCCTGGAATCTATGAATACGTTAGAGTATATGGCAAAGGGGAATTAAGGTTGCTACTCACCTCACCCTAAAATAGTGAGACTATCTGAGGTTATCCATGGAGATTAATTAATTAATTTGTCACTTTTGCTAGGCCACATTGCCCCAATATTTAGTCATACATTATTCTAGATGTTTCTGTAAGGATATTTTTAGTTGGGATTTACACTTAAATTGGTGGACTTTAAGTAAAGCAAATTGCTCTCCATAATATGGATGGGCCTCATCTTAAATAGCATAAAAGGCTGACCTTCTCAAGTGAAAAGGAATTTTCCATCAGATTGCCTTCAGATTCCAATGAGTCTCCAGCTTGCTGGCCTCCTCCATCAGATTTGAGATTTGTCAAGCCTCAAGTCAAATCTTTAAAATAAATCTATATATAAAATATATATTCATACAAAATATGAATATATTAAAAATTATATATATATATCCTCTATTTATTGTTTCTTTGGAGAATCCTAACACAGATTTTGGTACTAAGAGTGACTCTATAGGAACAGAATCTAAAGATGAGTCTTCTGAATTGGTTCTGGGATTTCTGGAATTTGCTGTCTAATCTGATTAGATTTAAAGACTCTAATGACTCTATTTTTAGTAGTAAAGAGAGCCCTGATCATTCATGGTGTGATATGGCACTAGAAATACACAAAATATCACCATTGTATACTCACGAACACTTGAGAGGCAAGGATCTTGAATTCCTAGCTCACACATCACATAAATTATCTGAAAGCTGCCCTGAAAAAAGATCCTTATCTTTCATAGGCACAGGACTTACTACTCCACAAGCTGGAATCACATCTATAAAATGTTTTAAAAATAAAAGATTTCTAAACTTACACTCTGATGAACCCCTCCATAAATATTGAATAAGAGGTGACTAATAACCACAAGATGTGTGTAAATATAAAGACAAGGTGTCACAAAGTCTTAGTGAAATTCTGAGCTTTAATAAACTCAGAAGTATAAATGCTACAAACTTACAAAAACAGCATTTGAAAGGTCAATCACAAATATTGCTGTCATACTGGTCTTTGAGTTTGAAGAATAAATTCTCAATTTTAAGTTCTTGTTTCAGTCATTCTGCAGATGAATTTTTTTAAATTAATTAAAAATTTATTATTCTAAACAAATGCAAAAGAAAATGGAAATAAGATTTCAAATGATGTCTCTCTTTCAATTATAAGCATTTATACTTCTAGAGTTACTTAAAGCCTTAAAATCTCCCATACTTTTGAGACATCACATTGTTAACTCACTTTTTTTTTTCTTTTACAAATCCTTTTCTTTAATATATTCATATAATTTTTCTGTTCTTGGTAAGAAAATGTTTATTTTTCAGCTTTGAATCTCACACATCTCAGCAGGTAGATTTTGTAGTTGCCAATTAAAAGACATTGTTCAGCACTCCCCTGCATAATAAACCAATATTTTTTTTTCTTTTTACAACACATCAAAGTGTATTTCTATTGGAATTCCTCTAACATACTCATCACCAAAATGTAACCCTGAGACTTCATTGAATTTGTTTGCACTTTATCTGTTATTAACACTGAGGGCCCAGCTTAAAATCTAGGTAAAGAAAGAAAATGGGAGGTTTCTTCTGTAAAGAATGTTGCAAAACAGAGATCAAAGACACAGTTTCATTTCTCAGTCTGTGCAATCTAACTTAGCTTACAATTAAAGAATGATTTTAATTGTCAAACTTTTAAATTTTATTAAATGTTTGTGGCAATGCATTGAATGAATTCCAGACCTATATAAATACACAGGCAGCTGTTTGTAATTTGCATTTTTATCAGTTTTGAAACAGCACAATGTACTTCCTGCATCTTATTTTCAGAATCTGCATTTTATCATCTTTGGCTACCCAGTATATAGTATGGAGTACTTGAAATATCTCATTCTTTGAATTTTCATTTTTGATTGTAAATCAGATGATATCTGGCACTTTTCTCTTTTCTCATTTTTCCTCTTCTCTCAACCTCCAGATTTACTTGCTCCCATTTCTTCTTGGCTCTAATAATAAAACACACAAAATACTTCAATTATTTTCTTTTTTGGCATTCTTCAAGATACCAACGTTCTGCATTTCTTGGGCTAATTACTTACCATACATCTAAAGGCAAAACAAAACCTAAGCTCATTGTTTAATTCATAGATTTTCCAAAGTGCTATTCATACTAATTCCATTTCTTTCCAAAGCTTACTGTGTTTTGAATTTGGATGGAGGGATGAAAAGAGATGGAAATAATACTACATATAAGGCTGTACCTGCACCCAGAATGAACAGAATGAATGTTCCATCCTACAGAGATAGGCACCTCCAGTCACACCAGCTGTATCCTTATCAGAAAGGACATCTGGCCCCAAGGGAAGGCTGACATCTCTAATCGCCTTCAAATCCTCTCGTTGGTTCCCACACATTTTCCTCTCCTGCTGTATTATCCTTATAGCATCGGACAACATTTTCCCAAAAGGCTCCTCTCGCCCATTTACACGACTACGTCCTTGGCTCTGAGATATTCCTTAGCGGAATAGACTAGCGGCAGCTTGTGCTTTCAGCTTCCTCTCTCCAGCAGTCCATCTGTCCCCTGGGAAATGCTGAAATCGCTCCTCTGTGCCCTAGCACGAAATGCAGGGGGCAGGAAACACAAGCTAATCTTTCTCTAGTCTGATGATGACAGCAACAGTTGGAAAGGAAAGGAATTTAGGGGTTACAAATTTCCCAGTCAAAAGCCCAGGGAAGTAAGAAAACGATTTTTATAATTCTATTTAATTTCTTGACTCTAAGTCCCCATTTTGCCTGATATAGAAAACTTATCTAGTCCTTTGCACATAGACTTAGTCCAATTCAGTGATTTCTTAGTTATTTCACATTTGTATTTCAACCACATTCAGATTTGAAATTCTTTCTCGGGACTTTTTTTTCCCCCTCCCTCTCCCATCTCCCTGCTGCTTATCCTAATTTCTAGGGTTGGTACAGGGGAGAATGATCGCCACTTTGTGACAGCTAGGAAGAGAATATTATCTCAACAATCATGGGTCTCCACATGGCCTGGGTCCGGTGCTGGTGAATGGTGGCCCAGACAACATAGCATAAGGTTTCTCAAACTTTAATGTGCATCTCAATCACCTGGGGGACTTGTTAATATGCAGATTTTAATTCAGTAGGTCTGCTATGGAGATTCCACATTTCCAACAAACTCTCAGGTTATGTCGTTACTGGTTGCCCTCAGACAGCACTTCAAGTCATAAGTAACAAGTGGATGATTTGGGTTATAATCGGCTCCCTGGCAGAGCAATCTTTTGAGATTCTAGTTGAGTCCTCCCCTCCAATAGGACCGAACCACAAAGGCCATCTTTCTGATGCTATGGTTGCAGCCCCAGCCAGGAGACTTTGTGTAGACCCGCTGGCCCTTTCCTAGGAACTCACTCTCACTTGAAACTCACAAGAATATGTGATGCCTTCCCAAGCAAATGTGGGGCTTGGGAATCCCAAGAGACTTTCTCCAGCCCTCTCTCATGTTAGACATGGCTTACTCCCCCCAACTCCCACCAATACGTGGCACTGCTAAATTCTCTCCAAAGCTTTTCTCCCTTGGCTGTATCTGGGAAGTGCAATGCAGATCCTCCTTATGCTCAGAGTTTTATAAACCTCAAAGGGAAATCCATCACACCCACAAGGAAAGCACAGGAGCAAAAGGTGCAGCTCAACAATTGTAGTTTTAGCCAGGATTTCTACCAACTTTTCATCTCCTTCCCCCCAAAATTAAGTACAATCACATGTGAAAACCCAGAGTAAGCTCAGAGAAAATATAGTCAAGGAAATAGCATGGCAGCAGAGTTCTCTTAGAGTACCATATGATTTGGAAAGAAATGGGAAAAAAAAGAAAAGCAACTGACTTCATAGTTAAAGTCAAGAGTTTTGAGAAATACTACTTAACATCTCAGTTTTTGTTTTTTGAAAGTGGACAGTTCCTAATCTGGATGTCTTTGGGTTCATTCTGGGAAGCTCTTATATAAAAGTTTATAGATTTCAGATGATTCTGAAAGTTCTAGGCTAAAGATGTAAGTAGGAACTCCCTATTTAGAACTTTTTCTGAAAGATTCATTTTTCTGGAGTAACTGAAACCATTTTATCCTGTGTGGTTTTCCAAACCTACTGTGCCAGCCCCAGGATAAGCTTGGAGAAGACATCAAGCTTTTTAGCAAAAGAACCACCTGAGGTCAGGTCTGCTTCAAACCTCTACCCTGGGGAGGTTCCCGATTCCCATACTCTCCCAGAGAACAGAGCACAACAAGGGGGACACCATAGTCACTCAGAACCTCCTGGCCTGGAAACTTCATCTTAGGTGCCCTGTTAGTCTGCACCAGCCAATATTTGTCCATGGTGGATATAGTAGGGCTTTAATATTTTGTGTCAAAATATGGTTTTATATATTTGCTTTGTAGTTCAACAAAGAATGAATTTTAACATATAATTGGTGCAACTGTTGCTTGTCTCTAAGGATAGAAGTATATCAAAAGATTTCTGATGACATAAAAATAGGCAAAGGAGAACACAATAAAACAAAGTAAGATTAAATTGCTAGTAGACAAGATATCTACTGAATTCCAAGTAATTGTGTTCATAAAGCATGAAAATTTCCTAAATTTTTCTAAAATATGTTTCCTGACCTTGAAACTTAAAAACTTGTCATTTGAAAAAAACAAACAAACAAAAAAAACTTGTCATTTGTTTTTAGAATGATACATTAAAATTACTAGTAAATATTTACCTGTATATATCTTTTCAGTTTTTGAATATGTTTTTGAAAAAGGAATTCTTTTTCGCCAGGCTGAACCATTATATGATGTTGACATATATTTATCTGAGAAAAAAGAAGACAGGAATTAAATATTTTATAACTTCATATTCCAAGAGTGTCTCAAAGTTATAAATATCTCAGAGATGAAGCTGTTCTCTAAGTAATTTATTTTAGCATTTCAAAACTAAGGCATCAGGGACCCAAGTGAGTTTATTAAGACCATTTTTGATGGGGTGCCTGGGTGGCTCAGTTGGTTAAGAATCTGCCTTGAGCTCAGGTCATGACCTCAGGTTCCTGGGATGGAGCCCTGTGTCAAGCTCCCTGCTCGGTGGGGAGTCTGCTTGTCTCCCTCTACCTCTGTCCCTCCACCCCTGCTCGTGCTCTCTCTCTCAAATAAATAAATAAAATCTTAAAAAAAAAAGACCATTTATGTTATCAGTGAACATGGATGATTATGCACCTCTTAACTGGCTGTCAAGTTCTTCAAATAAGGGTCTTTCCCATGAGGCTAAGCTACGGGAGAGTATGATATCTGGATGTGATCAAAATACTTCATTGCCTTGCTATACAACACAATTCTGCTAATGCTTATAGAAGAAAGAAAGAAAAAGAAGAAAAGATCTAGAAGGCACCGCCAATTCCCTTTACTTTCTATGAAGTGACTCCCATGATGGCAGGGAATACTCGACCATAGTGAATGCACTGTCCCAGGAAACCAAAGCCTTGATATACTGACTTGGTTCTTTAATATCTACTTTCCTCTGACAACTTTATATTTGAACTATTATCTAACAATGTTGTATTTGTGTTTTTAAGTACTACTATGCAGCTATGGTTCTCAAAGCGTGGCTCATAATAATACTAAGAATTTATTTGCTTTTTTTCCTTGTTAACATTTGCTCTAATGGCACGAAAGCAATAGTGAGCATAACTGTGACCACCTTAACACAAATCCAGACAACCATTCACTCCCAGTAAAATAATAATAAAATAATAATAATAAGACTGTATCATCCAAGAATACCCTTATTTTTATATATAAATCCATATGTCATTTTATTCTAAAACAAATAGAAGAAATACAATTTAAAGAAAGCTAACTTCTATTTAAATTATAAAAGAAAGGACCTAAGAGAGACATTGAAGTTTTACTTATGTTTCAGAAAGTACAGAACATTCAGAACCCCACAAACTAGACTGGGAACACAAGAAAATACACGCATGAAATTAGAGGGAATTAAGTTGCCTCGTGTTAAGTTGAGAGAACTGAAACCCAATTTCCAAAGAACAAAATTCATCCAAGACAGGAAGAAAAGATATAGTTCCCTCCTCCCTGGTAGCCTTGTACTTAATGACATATACTATGACTTTGCCTATTACATGATGAAATAATTTAGGAGCAATCTGCGCATGGTGGGAGAGATGAGAGGTTGTCAAAAATATTGCAGTTAATCCCCAAACTAACCCTTTCAGAAAGTAATCATGAAGGCTTAAAGAAAAGCCAAGGCACTAGCCTGAATGTGATGATTGAACAATGCGGTTACTGGAACAAGAAAATGTCAACCATTTGAAAACAATCCTCAAGAGTGAAATAAAGCTATCCAGGGGGGACAAAGTGCAGTGCTATGAGAAAAAACTCTAGTGAGGTTTAATGTCTAGTTGTCTGCACCCAACACGTTTTCTAACATATTCTTTAAACTATGTGCATTCCTGCTTATGGGAGAAATCCTCTCACCAGTTTTCTGAGATGTCCTGGTGTGGCGAGGCCTGGAAACAGAACAGGGAGTGGGGGGTGGCGGTGAAGATTAGTTGGACCATCACGTAATTCCATGGGGATGCAAACCGTGGACATGAGTAAATCACATACCAAAAGAGCTTTACCTGGACAGAGGCTGAATTTGGGTTCCTTGTTAACATCGACTTTATTGTAGGACCCATTTGTGGGCCTGCTGCGGGGGGGTGCACTCAGTGAGACGGTCCTGATAGCATCTCTCTGAACGTGGATATAGGATGCATTCTCAGCATTTCTGTTTTTATTATTGCGATGGTAACTCATTTTATTTTTGGGATTTGGGGCCTGTACTGCTGTAAAGGAAAGGGGGAAGGGAGTGAGGGATAAAACAAACTGGTATCATACCCATAAATAACATACCGCAGGTTAAATGTTTGATAGCACTATGGAAGGCAATGTGTGCAAAAAGAACTAAATTTATAGGAGTTGGGTTGACATCTAAAATAGCATGTTACACAACAGCAATTTGTTTTTCGAGTAGGAAATACTAATTTATATTTGATTTCTTAATTCCATTGCAAATTATAATCTAGAAATATCGAATATGTAGATACTTTACCTCTCCGCATTCCTGGGCCAGGAAAATTCTTTGGTTCATCATAAATCCATTTTCTTTTTTTCACACCTTTAAAGTGAGGCTTCCTCACTGGCTGGACATCATTCACTTGAAGAAGATACAAATTTTTACAGTTTTTTAAGAGATGCTTTCATCTGAAAATTACTGTAGGTGATAATTACATATCTGTGCATTCACATGTCAAGCAAGAGAAAAAAATAAATGCACTACTCTAATACTTTACTTTCTAGAACAAAGGGTGACTTATTTCTTAAAGCACCCCCCACCCCACCCCAAAAAAAACTAACCTGGAAATTGATTGATAAGAAAATTTTCAATATGTAGCATTCCTCAGGGAAAAAATGCTCTTCCCCAAAGGAATGTGTAAATTGTTTAAAAGACTATAAAATTACATTCCAAATTAACTATATATCTTATTATGTTATTTTTAAGTGGTTTTAGAATTGTTATTTTGAACATAAATCACTTCTTAAGAAATTGGATTAATATAAAATACTTTTAGTGAATATTACTTTATTCTTTTAAGTTTTAAGAATTTGGGTGTGTAGTTAGTTTGGAGAAACAAGACTAAGTAGTCAGAATTTCTAAGTGCTAAGATCACTAAATTCATTTTTTACTGCATATTTTTACATTGAAAAATTTATGTACAAGATCAGTTTTCTAGGAGTTTCTAAGGGACATTTCTCCAGAGAATCTTAAAACAATTTAGTAGACAGGGGCATTCTTTGTTATTTCTCATGTGTGGAGATCCTGAACATTGACAGGTAACAACTGCACAGAGAAAACGAACAAATTCACTATGTAGATTACATTAGCTCTCTCTAGTGGACTAATAAATCTGTCTTTGCCCTAGCTCTCAAGTTCAGCTTAAGCGTGAGGTTTGAATTCTGATTCACCACCTCATCTCCAAACATCATGCTCTACCCTTACTCTCAAGGCCCCACTCCCCAGGATTTGGAAACCGTATTTTTAACAAATGTCACTAAACTAAGCTGCTTAGGAGTAAACCATCATGATTTCCTTCAATGCCTGGCTGGGATCCAAGAACATTATAGGGGCTCAGGAAATGAAATAAGGGAAAGAAGGAAGGAAGGAAACAGAAAGGAAGATTCATGAGTCTTGTGTAAGAGAAGTAGCTCAGAATACCGAATGGCCTGGAAAAGCCAAATCATGCAAAATAATCCAAAACATAGTAAAAACCTGTCAACGTATCCCACTATCAGTTAAATTTAAAATGCTATCCTAATGAATCTTCCGAGAAGGTAGTATATCATTAATTTTAATACCTAAGTTAAACTCGCGGGAACGTATATAATTTACTAGGACCTACATCACAATTCTTTGTCAGAGTTAGTAGAATATTGTTTTTAATTCTTAATCCTGAATAATCTTCAAACCATCTTTTTTTTCTTTCTTTTTAAAAATTCTATTTCAAATAAGCAAAACATCCACGATAAGACAAATATATCTAAGGCCAAAAAGTGATAGAGCTAATGTCTCACTTGAAGAGGGGTCCTCTCTGCGCTTCATACTGATATTCTCAGTAGCATTTAATACATGCGTTGTAGGTACTAGTCGGGTAGGTAAGGAGCGCTTTGGATGAGGACTGTCCTTGTCTTTTAAAGCAAATTAAGAAAATAAAATGTCAATATTAGTAGAAGCAGCTTTCAGTTGGTATTTCACTTTTCAAACATTGTATGATGGGCATACCTCTTTAAAATATATATGTGTGTATTAATATTTATAATTCATCACCGAAATTCCCTAATCACTACAATGAGTCCCCAAAATTTGTCACTAACAAAGCATTAAAAATCCAATGTACAGACATTATCTTCAATATACAAATTATGTATTTGTGGCAATATTTTTAATACCATCATATAAAAGAACCAGAAGTTTATTAATTTTAAATCAAATGTGCTTATTTAAATTAACGTTCCAGAAATAATTTAAATGTAACAACTTTCATGTGTTCTATGCTTTGGAGCAGGACTGCCCAAAAGAGCTTTATACAATGATGGAAATAGTCTCGGTTTGTACTGTACAAAATGATAGCCACTAGTCACATGTGGATATTGAGCACTTGAAACATGGCTAATGCAAGTGAAAAGTTGAATTTTTTAAGTTTTATTTCATTTTAGTTTAAATTTAAACAGCCAAATGCAAATTGTAGCAACTGTTATTAGTGTAGTTAGAATTTTTTTGTTTTTTGTTTTTTGTTTTGATAGATTGGGCAAAATGTTTCCATCTCTGAGAGAGAGGAAAAGAGACTTACATGTCATTTCCCATTGATTGGTTCCCATTGAACCTATTCTGAGAACATTTATTTGATGGCGGGGGGAAACAGTAGATGAAATTAGTTAATATTTGGATAGAGAATACGTAAAGCCCTCTAATTACAGGACAGCTATACCTTTAGTCTGTGACTGAGAGAGCCTGCCTAGCAGAGAGGTACCAGGTGGGGGATTCTACGCATGATGTAAGGGGAATATAAAACTATAAAGGATGGATTTTATTATCATATCTCTTGATTATTCACAGACTAGTAATAACTATAAAATGGGGAGGTCATAGATGTCATGAGATTAATACTCTTCACAGTGTTCACAAACAAAGCTTTCTAAGAAAATTCAATCACACTGAGTATTTGAAGTTGGAAAAAGAAACTAAAGAACTTGGTTTTACTATTTAACAGAACCAGTAACAATAGAGCTAGCAAGACTCCTAGAAATTATGTAGTCCAACAGGCCAATATTTCAGATAAGGAAACTGAAGCTAAAAGAGATGGTCTCATGGTCAAACAATGAGGGACAGACCAGGACTGAAACCTTAGAGTTTTTGACTCCTATTCACTGTATTTAATGTATATTTTTATTTATTACCTCGCCTCTTCACTATTGGTCTCTACAAGTGTCAAGTTTTGTATTTAACATATCTATCCAAATTATGAATGGATTAAAATTATAGGATGGTTCATTACCTTTTCTATTTGAACATTTTGACATGGTGATTTCCTTCTCTTCTGTTAAACCTTCATTTTCATCTACTCCAAGAAATATGATCCTCTGTGGAACATAACAGTCACCTCCTATGACAATACCTTACTGTCAGTGACCATGGTGGCAGAACGTTGTACAAAACTATCTTCTAACACAAGATTATCCTTTTCTGCAGTATACCTTTTCCTCAGTTTTATTTAAACACTTCTCAGTGATAATCACCCACATCTCTACACATATCACATATGTTTAGATTAATATATGTAAATATATGTACATGAATATATATAGTATGTACACTTACATAGAGATAATTGCAAAAAATATTCACATAGTCAACACAATTAATTTTCCTTTAACATATATAAATCTTTACTTCTACCCTTTACCATCCTTTAGAGTTACTCAGAGTAAATATAATTTATCTTCAATATAATATCTTCAGATATAAGAGAGCAATTTTTATGCTCCTTAAAGCTCTTCTATTTTCCAAGATAAATATCCACAATTGCTTTAAATATTACTTATATACTTAAATCCCAGATTCTTCACCATACAAGTTACCCTTTCATAACATAAAATATTTGTTTCAAGTAACCTTCTTTTAAAATGGCACACACATGTGGACTACCATTACAGAAATCAGTGGAGCTAGTGTAATAATAGTTGATACTTGTAGAGCATTTTTCTAGATGGCAGACACTACTGAGTACTTTAAATGACTTACCACATTTAATTATCTTCCTATGCTACTCCTAATAATTCAGTGTGAGTTTACCTGAGCTATTTGGTTCTTGACACCCATTACTGAATCATATTTAAACCTTGTGGCCAACAAAAAACACTAATTTTTTTCTTTGCAATCAGTATCATGTCAAGTCTTTCCCAACTTGAAGAAAATCTACCATTAATATCTTGAACTTAAATGCAAGAATTTTTGTGTATCACAGTTTGAGTTTACCTTGTTAAATTTGGCTCCTTGATCCAGCATATTAACTTCCAGTCATCTGTAAATTCTATAAACATGTCTCCATTCATCTAGTCATTCAATTGTTATAAACATAAAATCTTTGATTCTACAAATATTCACAGAGTGCATGTCATGTGTCAGACATTCTCCTATAGGGATTCATCTACAGCAACTGATTATATACAATTCCAGGCCTCAAGTTCCTTACCCAAAGCCAACAATAAAAATCTCGAAAAGATTTTGAAAAAATGAAATTAGTTATGAGAGAGGAAATTCAGACTCATTTATTATATGGTGATATATTCAGAATCAACCAATAATAACTTAACTCACCTCCATTTTCAAAAGCAGCAATGTCAGTCCTTGGTTTCCTATCCAATGATGCTTTTATCTCACCTTGCCTTTCAAATAGGCTAAATTTTGTTGGAACTGTAAGACCATCCCCTAAAAAATTAAGAAAAAATTAGAAAAGGAAAAAGAAAAAAAAATCATCCCAGGAACCATAGCCACTTACATAAGTCTACAGTAGAATTCATGACGGTAGTAAAAAGTCTAAAAGTGAATGCAAGTATTGTTTGCATAGTGATATGATAAACAATACATTTATAAATATATGAATTTTAAGCAAGTTTTATGATTATCGAGAAAATAACAAGCAGCCTTGTTTTCCTATGTGGATTATTTATTAAATGGCAATTTAAAAATTTAAACAATCTAAGGTTTATTTTCCTATGTGGATTATTTATTAAATGGCAACTTAAAATTTTAAACAATCTAACATTATTTTGTATGTATAATATATTTAATTTATTTGATGTGTTCTTCATATAATGAATTTGTAATATTTCTTTTGATTATATCTACTTATCATGAACAAATTGAGTGAAAAGTATTAGAGTCTACCACTGACAAATGGTAATTATACTGTGATAAATAATTCTTAGCACTTTTCTTATACATCTCTAGAATAAACTATTAAAAGCAGAATAAGAGAGACATGATAATCTTATGCACCATATGATTCTGGATTGGATTCTAAATCAGGAAAAAAGTTCATTTGGCTATAAAGGACATTGATGGTACAGCTGGTGAAATTTATTTTAAAAATTCTGTAAATGATATGGTATCAGTGGTAATTTCCTGATTTTGATATTTATACCAAAGTTATGTAAGAGTTATATAGGGGCATCATATCTGCAACTTACTCTTGCACAAATGGTTTAGAAAAAAATCACAATGTGTATATTTAGGGAAAGAAAGAGTGAAAAATCAAATGTGTAAAATACTAACATTTGGGGAAATCTGGTGAAGGCTATTCATGAATTACCTGAAATTATTTAAAAATAAAAGGCTTTTAAAACCATAATATAAAGTGAAAGTACATGTAATTATCTTTCTAATCTACCCTTTTTATATTCATTGCTAACTTATTTTGTTTTCTTTTTTCCTTGTCTAGGTAATGCAGGCAATGTGCCCTTCTCTAGATGGGGTGCCCACCTATCAGCTGTCTTGACAATCATTCTAACATCTAATGGTATGTTGCTGCCACCTACCGCCATATGTTTAAATAGTTTGCCACGTATGTACTTGAAAAGCAAGTATTTTACTCTCGATCCTCTACATTATCCTACCCTCATCTTGATGTTGGGAGATTTTCCCAACTATCATTTTTTATTTTTAGGGAGAGGACAGGATTCAAATCTTCTACCGCAGCAAAACTTTTCATCTCATCCTAGTGGCAAGACAACTATATAAACTCATGGCACCCATGGATTTTCTCTGAGTTTCTGGTTTTATATCCAGAAAATAATGTTCTTATCTTGCCTTCAAGGGCAAAATGTTTACCAACATTAAGATAAGATTCACCAAAACATAAGACTCATGAAAGGCCCAGCCTTGCAATAATCCACCTGCACTGCTTCTGAAATTGCCTGGTACACAAAAGGCACTCATTCAATGAACAAATGTATCCTTGTTCTGCCACTAACGTCATTCTGTGATCTCCCTTTTGTCCTTCTAGGGCTAGGTTGTTCTTTCTACTCACAGAGAAAAATATGCACCTATTTCACAGGGAGATTTCTTTGCAAAGAAAAATAAATGGTAAAAGCAAGTTATTTACAGAATTACTGCATTGGGGGAGTAGTGCTGCCACGCACTTATGAAGACCATTCATTCTGTAGCTCCACTGGGAAAGTATAATTACATTAATAGCATCTTTTCATATTAAATATAGGTCATCTGATAAAAGCACTTCCTCCTCACTCTAAATTCTGATGTATTATTTATCATTTAACTCTAGTGTAAATCTTACTAAATAATTCACAGACTATCACACCAAGTATCTCTTATACATCACCTTGAAATGCTGCCTTTTCATTCCTTACCTTCTTGCAATTCACTGCCATTTTCCAAAGGCTTTTCTAACTCTTTGTCTGCTGTAGAGGCTATGCTTTTTGATGATGAAATATCTGGAGGAGTATGAAATCTGTAGTATTCACCTAATCTCCCATTAGAAGAGTAGAGGTTAGTATATTTGTCACATCAAGCATTAGAAAATCCACAAATGTTTGATTTCTTACCAGATTTATAACACATCTCCTTTATTGCTCTTTTTTCTTCAATTTCTTCAGGAGTCTTTGTCCATAAACTAGAAGCATCTACAGGATATATTTTTTTAAATTAAATTGTCAAAAGCCAAATAATATGAAAATATATAATAAATCAGAATGAAAAATTCCAGACATTGTTCTCATGGATATTTTTTTATTTTTAAAATCAATAATTTGCATAATGATAAATGTCTCAAATTGCTATATTTCATGTATTAGAAAAATCAGTTTAAGCAACTGTACATATTTAAATGAGATCTATCACTCAGCCATCATACAACAAAAACCCTCCAATCCAAATGTTCATAAGCATGTATAGACATAGAACAAATTAGAACATAATGAATTGAATATATTAATAAAATTCAAGCTATTTTCTTACCAAAATCTGCCTAAACATAATATATTACCTTATAAACCTCTCACAGTTAAAAAATATGTAAAAAAAAATGGTACGGTTTTTGAATGTGCATTGTAAATCTGAGAAAAGCCTTACTAACCATTTTGTTCATCTCCTTCCTCCTCTTCTTCCTCAAAGTTAGTTTTTAAAACTAAAGGATGGTGAATGGGTCGTGATATATTCTCCTGAGGTTTCAGGGGTTCCTGACTCTGGGTCGGGGGTGGAATTCCTTCCTGAGTTTCTTTCTGTGGTGTGATATCTACAGAGGAAATGCAATATTTCAGTCTTTTTAAGATATATATTATATGCATGTTCAAAGTGCAACAGTGTCGTCCTAATTTACTGCATATTTTATTAAAAGATATCTCATCTTATTTCTGGAAAGGTTATTAAACTAGTAAAAAATATCAACATTTTGTCTGTAAGGTGCAGAAAATAGGCTAATTCATAGATTTTATAGGAATTATGACCATGACTTGGTATATCACAATTTAGGTAAATGCAAAGTGACCATAAATATTAATGTATTCTTACATTGATTGTATCTATGGAATAAGAATAACTTAATCAATTTACAATAAATTAACAAAGACAAATTCAAATAAGGCATAGCTTATAATGGCAGAGTATATATGCCAAAAGAGGAAAAAATCCAATATCTGTGGCTGCATGATTACTTGGAAGTGAGAAAGAATGATACGTTCAGATTTCTGTTTTGCCTCACATTGGTCAGACTGTCCAAAGTTCTAGGTCACATTTAAATGTCCTGTAACTTTCAAAACTAACAAGCAGTTAATAGAAAAAGTTAGTGAACACATGAATCTTCTATTATCACTAATTCAATCCCCTTTGTTTTCTAAGTGAGTAGTTACCAAATTTGGCTAGTTATCAAAATCAACTAAAGAAATTATTCAAAACAGGGGCACCTGGTAGCTCAGTAAGTTAAGCATCTGCCTCCGGCTCAGGTCTTGATCCCCAAGTCCTGGGATCGAGCCCTGTGTTGGGTTCCCTGCTGAGGGAGCCCCCCCCCACCCCCCACCTCGTGCTCTCACTCTTTCTCAAATAAATAAATAAATAAAATCTTAAAAAAAAAGAAATTCAAAACATCTTTTGGGTCTCTGGTTTCTGAACTTCTGATTTAGCAGATCTAGATTAAACCCTGAAAATCTGATTCCATTTTTTAAAAGTCTCAGGTAATTATGAAATCAGCCCCGTTTGGAAACTACTGCCCCAAGTGAATTATCATCCAACTAGGGTCCTGGGTTATAGGAAATCTTTAGGTGTGCCATCCCAATAATTTGAAACCAATGAATCCTATTCCAGATCCTCAATTTCCACATTTATTTTCCCCCTAAAATTGGTTAGCCTAAGAACAGGCTTGAGTTCACAATAGTCTTCTCTCCACTTTATAAGATAAAGGCCTACCCTTCACTCATGCCAGAATTTACTATAGCACACTGGCCAAAAGAGAAATCCTCCTTTATTGATTAACCAAACTACCCCAAACCCATAGGGCTTTATCCATTACCTTAATTTATACACATTTCTACAAGGAGAAAATCATGATGTGGTAGGCAGAATAATGGCCTCCTAAGGATGTCCATGTCCTAATCCCCAGAACCTAAGTATGTATTAGGTTAAATGGGAAAGAAGATTTAAGGCTGCAGGTGGAATTAAGACATAATCACCTGACCTTAAAATTGGCAGTTTATTTGTTCTGAATTATCCAGGTGGGCCCTATCCAGGTGGGCCCAAGGTAATCAAAAAAGTCTTTACAAATGGAAGAGAGATGCAGAGGAAGAGAGCCAGGAAAGAGATGTGACGATGGAAGCTATGTCAAGTAATGCAATGTCAGGAGGACTTGACTTTGATTGCTGATTTTGAAGATGGAGGAAGGAGGATATGAACCATGGAATACAGAAAGCCTCTAGAAATTGGAAAAGGCAAGGGAACAGATTCTTTCCCAGAGTCTTCAGAAGAAATGCTGCCTTGGAGACAACTTAATTTTAATCCAGAGATGTCTGCATGGAATTTCTAAACTACAGAACTACAAGAATGACAAATGAGTTGTTGAAACCACTTGGTTGCCAGTAATTTGTTACAACAGTAACAGAAAATGAATACACAAGGTATTAGAAAAAGTGCTATTGGGGTCCATGTTGGAACATTCTAAATTCAAATGCATACTAGAGTATGGTAGTAGTTAAGAATTTTTGTTGAAAAATTTTGCTTCTTCCACTTCTGGACTATTGTTAAAGAATATATAACTCTCAAAGGGAAAGTCTCTTGACATCATGGAAGGAGAGTGCTAGTAAAAACTCTAAAGGAAAAACATGGCTTTAAATAAAGCTTTTTAGCTATTCTCAATATGTATTCCCAAGACTTGTCATTAGTTGCAAAGAGAAGCTTCACTGAACATTCAAAAGAGTAAATTTTAGAGTCACATTTTTAGAGGTTCATTGAGATGTAATTCGTACACCATACAATTTACCCATATGAATATACAATTCAGTAGTTTTTAGTATTTTCACAGAGTTGTACAACCATTGCCATAATCAATTTTAGGATATTTGAACACTCCAAAGAAGAAACCCATTCCCATTAGCGATTACTCCTCATGTCTTCCAAATACCCCTAGTCCTACACAATCACTAATATTCTTTGTTTCTATGGATTTGCCTATTCTAGATACTTCATGTAAGTGGAATCATACAATATGTGTGTGGTCTTTTGTACATGTCATCTTCCACTTACCATAGGGTTTTCAAGCTTTAGCCATGCTGTCACCTGTAACAATTCTGCATTCCTTTTTTAGCCAAATAATATTCCATTGTACAGATATACAACAAATTTATCCACTCATCAGAGGATGGACATAGGTTTCTACTCTCTATTTCATTAATTTCTGCTTTAATCTTTATTATTTTCTTCCTTCTGTTTGTTTTAGGTTTACTTTGCTCTTTTTCCAGTGTCTTAAAGTATAAAATTAGGTTATTAATTTGAGACCATATTTTTAAATATAGGCATTACAACTATAAAGTTTCTTCTGTGTACTATTTTACTTGCATCCCATGAGTTTTAGTATGCTGTTTCCTCATTTTCATTCATCTCAAAGCATTGGCTAATTTTCCTTGTAATTTCTTGGTTGTTAATAGGTGTGTTATTTAATTTCTACATATTTGTGAATTTCCCATTATTTTTTCTCTTATCGATTTCTAATTCCATTATGTTTGGAGAACATACATTGTATGATTTCTATAATTCCAAATTTATTAAAGCTTGTTTTATGGCCTAATATATAGTTTATCCTGGAGACTGTTCCATTTGCTCTTGAGAAATAAGTGTATTCTGCTATTGTTGCAAGGAACATTCTATAGATATCTGTTTGGTCATGTTGTTTTATAGATGTTCAAGTGTTCTATTCTTTGTTGTTCATAATCATTTGCATAGTATATCTTTTTTCATTCTTTTACTTTCAACTTGTTTGTGTATTTAAATCTAAAGTATGTCTCCTATAGATAATATATAGTTGAATCCTTATTTTTAATCTGGCAGTGTCTGCCTTTTTATTGTATTTTAATCTAATCATATTCAATGTTATTATTGATATATAGTTGGATTTTTATGTCATTTTACTTCCTGTTTTTTTGTTGTTGTTGTTCCTCTATTCCTCTACTGCTTTCTTTTGCAGTAAGTAGGTATTTTTTAATTATTTTTATGATTTTTCCATATTTTTAAAGGTATCTTCTTGGGAGTTGCTCTAGGGCTTTCCATATAGTCCCTAACTTTTCAGAATATACTTCAGATTTATACTATTTAATTCCAGCTAGAGATAAAAAGGTTATTCCTATACAGTGCTATTCTTTCTTCCACCCTCACCCAATTTGTGCTGTTGTTGTTATGTCTACATGTGTTACAAACCCAAAAATACATTGTTATATTACTTTGTTTAATTTTGTATTTTTTAAAGGAGCTGAGAGAAGGAAGAGAAAATATTTATCTTATAGGGTTTGTTATATTAACCTTCTTATTTATCATTTCTGATTCTATTTATTTATTCCTACGGATTGAGTCACTACCTGGTATCATTACCTTACCATAATATAGGTTTGCTCCCACCTGCCTCCTTTATGCTCTTATTGCCAAATATATTACATTTCTAAATGCTGTAGGCTCAAAAATACAATTATATACATATGCAAATATATATATTTTTTTCTTTCAGTACTTTGAATATGTCCTCCTACTGCCTTCTGGATTACAATGTGTCTGAGAAATCAGCTGTTAATCTTACTGAGGTTCCTTTATATGTGACAAATCATGTTGATCTTGTTATTTCCAAAATTTACTTTTGTTTTTGGCATTTAACCCTTTAACTATGATATGTCTGGATGCAGATATCCTTGGGCTTATTCTACTTAGAATTTGTTGAGTTTCTTGAATATGTAGATTAATATTTCTCATCAAATTTAGGGAGTTTTCAACCATTATTTCTGTTTTCTCTCTTTTTTAGACTGTATAATCTCTACTGATCTATCTTGAAGTTTGCTGATTCTTTCTTCTCTCTAATATTTATTCCATTCAATTCATAGTTTGTATCTATTTGTTGATATTCTCTATTTATTGAGACATTGTCATTATACCTACCTTAATATCTTTAAGCATGGTTTTCTGTAGGTCTTTGAACATATTATTACTGCCTAAATTATGTTTGCTAACTCTAAAATCTGAGCTCTCTCAAGGCATTTTGTTGACTACATTTATTTGTTGTGTATGGTTTACACTTTCTTGCTTCTTTTCGTGTCTCATAAATTCCTACCCAGTTTTTTTTTTTTTTTTTTTTTTTACTGGACAGTTTGAACAATGTGTTGTAGCAACTCTGGATCTTGATTTCTTACCCCCAGCCCCAGGATTTGTTGTTGTTTGATTTTTAATATTTTAATGACTTGGTTGAACTATTTTAACAAAATCTATTTTCTCCCACAGTGTACAGCACCTGATGTCACTGCTTGGAGGATGCAGCCTTGATAAACCCAGAGTCATCCATGGATGACAGTGGTTTTATCAGGACTCTATTTGTCTCTTTCCCCGGTTTCTCTGTTAAGCTATCTACCTCTGTTGGTTTCACCCCCAGTTGTCAGGCTCCTTTACTTGCTGGTTGATTGCTCTATTGTTTCCGTTAGTGCACTGGGGCATTAAATTGCTTCGCCATGCACTTCAATTAAGTTCTGATCCCTTTGCAGAGGTGGTTTCTGAGGCCAATCTTTCAAGTTTGTTCCGATCTTGGGAGAGCTCTTCTTAACTATTCCCCTGGTTGTCTTTGGTCAACTCTTATCTGGTTTACACTTTAGCTTGTTGCTCTCATAGAGCTACCAGTCTCTTCATCATTGCTTACCCCCAAACTCTCCACTGTTTTCCAGAATGCCATAATAAACTTCCTCAGACTCTGTTCTGTTCCAGATAAATTCCGTTCTCTTTTGGAGAGTTTCAGAGTTCTCTGCCCCTACAGCTTATTTCTCCTGCTTAAGCAAAAACCTCAATGCCACTACTGGGAACAAGGACAGTCACTTCTCTTGGAGTGACACCCCTGCTTTATAAGCAGGCACTGGGCAGGGGTGTTAGCCTCTGATATTTATGGTTTGCCCATTCTGGCAATTGGGCAATTGGGGGCTTGTTATTCTCTGCCTGCTACTTCTGTAGAACTTCTGTCCTATGAGTAGGGCTGGATAGAAGACCCAGATTTCTTAGCCTCTCTTGCCTGAAAAATAGAGCTCTTTGAACATGAAACTGTAAGTGAGGGAGTATGAGAAATGCTAGCAGCCTGCTTCTCCCAGGAAGATACCATAGTCCTCAGCAGGGAGCTGGAGGTAGAGTGCACCCTGTGTTCTTGGTTGAACCCATATAGAGTAGAACTTCTGCCACACTGAACTGGGGGGTGGGTAGTGACTCAAATACCACAGACTTGCTGTTCTAACTGATATTTAATAGATATTTCTTTCTTTCTTTTTTCTTTCTTTCTTTCTTTCTTTCCTTCTTTCTTTCTTTCTTTCTTTTCTCTTTTTCTTTCTTAGTGTGGGAAAGAGAGAGCAAGCACACGCACAAGTCTGGGGTGGAGTGGGACAGAAGGAGAGAGAGAGAGAAAATCTTAAGTAGGGTCTATGCATAGCGTGGAGCCAGATGTGGGGCTTAATTTCATGACCCTGAGATCATGACCTGAACGGAAATCAAGAGTTAGATGCTTAACTGACTGAGCCACCCAGGTGCCCCTAATAGATTTTCTTGAATAAATACTTGCTGTATGCTCTTAGGACAATTTCCAGACACTTTACTTTGTGTTTAATATATAATTTTCATCAACTATTGTTGCTTCACTGAGGAGCAGATCTGTGAAACTCCTTATGATACATTTTTGAAAGTTAACCTACAATCACAATTTTTTAAATTCAAGTGTAATTATTTACTCCAACTACCAAATTTACTCATGATATCTTAGATAAAACCCAGGGATAAAAAATATTTTGAAATTATTTTCTTCCAATTGAGTGTTACATCCGCGGGTATATAAACCTATTTTATCAAATAATATTGTGAAATGTTCTTATTAAAATCGGGCCTCACTTTATTTCAGCTTATAAAATATTAACTATGTCCTAACTCTCTTAGCAAAATTAGGATAATATGCTAATTCTGTATATTACTTTTAGCTATATGCCTTTCTATTTCATAAACAATGAGAATAATTTTGATCATTAGCTCATTAATAGATACTTTTCCAATAAAAGTCTACTCTTATGTGCAGTAATTATTTATCAGTGTGCAATGTAATTATGTTGTTTTAATAAATTATGTATTAATAATAATTGTAATAATAACCCTAAGGAAATGTGTTTTAAAAATGTGTTAATGACTATGAGATTCCATCGTGTGGAGACTTACTGTCATAGAAAATAAAACAAAAATTTTCAACTTATATATACATTTTTATTATACTTAAATTTGACAGGTGATCAATAAACTCAAGCATAAAAATATCAGTTTAGGTTAAAAATGTGAAGGAAGAGGGGTGCCTGGGGACTCGGTTAAGCATCAGACTTTGGCTCAGGTCATGATCTCGGGGTCCTAGGATGCAGCCCCACGTCAGGCTCCCCGCTCAGTGGGGAATCTGCTTCTCCTTCTCCCTCTGCCTCTCCCACCGCCCATGAACTCGTGCTCTCTCTCTTTCTCTCTCAAATGAATGGATAAAATCTTTAAAAAAATGTGAAAGAAGAAAATGAAAATAGTAGTTTTAGGAAAAGGAAAGATTTCTTTTAATTTTTAAAGAAATGTTTAAAGTATTTTTTACCTTTTGAAAACTGTCAAATATAACACATATGAAGAGTGCACAAATCATCAAATATGCAATGTAATAAACAACACAAAGCCAACTCTCTGTTTTCTGCACTTTATATCACTTTCCTTCTCCATTACCCACAATATGTATCTTTATCCTGATTTCTAATAATCACTTTGTGGTTTTTCTTAGAGTTTCACCACTAGGTATGCATGTCTAAAAATAAAGCTTAATTTTGCTTATTTTTGAACACTTTATAAATGGAATCAAGAGTATGTGTTCTTTTTTCTGTCTTCCATCACTCAACATTATAACTATGAGCTGCATCCTTGCTTGCATATTTCTTTTGTTCATTCATTTTCATTACTGTATAGTACTATCTACTGAATGAATGTGCCACAATTTATTTATATATCACACTATTATTCAACAGTTAGGTTATTTCTAGCTTTTGGACATTACCAAAAAATGCTGCTATGAACATTCTTTTACATGTATCCAGGTATACATGGGAATGAATTTTTCTAGGATATATGCTTCAAAAATGGAGTTGCTTGGCCTAAATTATGCATGATTTTTTCTTGATAAGATCATGCTAGACTGTTTTCCAAAGTGCTCGTTTCAGTTTAAACTAACTACAGTGCCAAAGAATTCCCAATGCCCTTTGTCTTACCAACAGTGGGTAGATTTTAAAATTTTTGCCAAAATAATGGGTGTGCTTGATATTTCAAAGTGATTTCCTTGTTTACTAATAAATTTATCACATTTTCATTTGTTGGTTGACATTTGGATTTCCTATCTTTCAAAATCTTGTTTATGCTTTCTGTGCATTGTTCTAGCACAGGGGTTCTCAACCAGAGATGATTTTATTCCTTCCCCTAGGGAACATTTGGCAATCGCTGGGCATATTTTTTGTTTACACAATTAGGAAGATGCTATTGGCATCTCAAGGGTAAGAGCCAATTTTTTTTGGCTGCTAACCTCCCATAATGCATAGGATAGTCCCCACCCCCACTCCCACCACCACCTCACCACCACCACAACAAAGAACTATCCAGCCCTGAATGTTGATAATACCTATACAGAGAAACCTGTTTCATCAGGTTCTCCAGGTTCTCTGTCTTTCGATTTTTCTTCAAATATTGAGTTCAAGTCTTTTATGGCAGTCATATAATGACATATGCTGCAAATATTTTCTCACCTTCTATGGCTTATCTTTTCATTCTTTAATGGTGTTTTTGGTGAATACAAATTTTTATTTTAATATGTCTAAATTTATTCATTTCTTTAATAGTTAATACTTTTTTATGTGATTATTACCTTCTGAAACATTTAAAGATTGACCTTTTACATTTTGGTTTATAATTTACCTAGAATTGATTTTTATGTATGGTGTCAGAGGAGTTCATTTTCCCCTCATTAACTGAAAAGATCATCCTTTACCCATTGATCGGCCATGCTACCTGTTACAAATTAAGTGTCCATCTCTGCAGGGATCTCCAGCTTCTCACTCTACTCCATTTGTCAATTTCCTTAGCTTTTAGTGAATATGACACTGTCCTAATCTCTATCACTCTATAGGCCTTGATATCTGGTTGAATAAGTGCTATAATTTTCTTGTTCTTCAAGCAGCCTTGACTGTTCTTGGCTCTCTGCATTTCTACATAAATTTTAGGACCTGTTTGAACTTTGAGATTATTGTTCTTAAATTTTAAAAATATATGATGAGTATCAAATCATATGGCAAATCAAATGTCATCTGATGTTTAAAAGAGTAATTAAATTTTATTTGTTAAATGTCAGTATTGATAAAATGTTGGAACTTTTGCAACTATTTAAATTTATGATGAGTTTAATAAAAAAATGTTTTAAAGACTAATTCATCAAAAATAAAGACCACTGTTCATTATACCTTTCCATTCAGGGTATTAAAATATACATCAGAAGGAGAAAGTTATAGTATAGGAAAATATAGCATATTTAGTGACTGGAAACTCCCCAGTTAAAATATGGAATAAATAATTCAGGTGAATTACTTGGTAATCAAGGAATGCAAAAAAACTTCACTTAGACAGTTAAATTTACCCTCTCTATAATGGTTAAAACAATGGTGTGCTAAGAGTTTTGATACATAAATTATACTTTTGCTGTTTTACTGTAACTTTCCCATGGGATTTGAATTTCAAGGAAGTACTATAATGTATTTTCTATTAATTTACACAAATAGATCATTTTGGTTACCTTGATTTTTCTACCCAAAGCATAGTTTCATGCCATTAAGATCAATTTTGGTGTGATCAGATATATTTCATCTAACTCTTTGGAAAAAGACATGTATTTTTTAATATTATGCAATAATATAATAATATATGTTAGATATATTGTATATAAATATTATAATAATATGTTACTACTATTATAATAATAATATTATGTTTGTCCCATAGTCATTTCTTCCCTCATTTTAGACAAAGAACATTAGTTTTCCTTTGGGAAACTTTTCCACATCTTCAATCCATTTAATTTGAGTGATGATGACATCCTAGACCTAAGGATTAGCTATTCCCTTGGCCTGAACCATTCCTAGGAATGAACATGTTTCCCACATCATTAGATGAGGTTGAGTGTTAAGGCTTTAGCTTGAAAAAGATTTCTTTGGAGGTTAATAGAAAATGATGATAATGATGAGCATACTGAGTGCTTACTCTTTGCCAGGTATTATTCTAAACTATTAGATATTAACTCATTAAATATCCAAAACAACCCCACGGCATAGGTATTATTACTATCTCTATTATATAGCTGAAGAAATTGGGCCACAGAGATATTACGTTCCACAAGGTTATTGGGAAGTATGTGGCAAACCGAGATTTTAACCCAGTCTGACTCAGGGTTCTCCATCTTTGCTTATTCGGCCTCTGGGAACCAGATATGAGGTTCTGGGGGCAACCCCAGTATGTGAATGGCAAGAAGTGCAGAGTCAAGCGTCGGTGAAGGAAACCCTGGATCCAGCAGCATCTGAGGTCAGCTCTGTGCTGAATCTCTTCAGTTACATGAGCCAATAATTTCCAGTTTTCCCTTAAATCTGATTGAGGTGGGACTGTCTTCTTAAAATCAGTGTGTGCTGGATTGGGCTCAGATCAGCAAATGAGAACTAATTATTATTTTGCAAGCCCACTGATGTTACATTGGTAACTTGAAATCATTCATGGCAGGAGTGTTTGCTCTCTGGAAGTTAACAAATGCTGCTTTTTGTTTTGTTTTTATTTTTTGATTTCGGTGAAGCGGGGACAGGGAGAACAAGTTTCTTAATGGTTAACAGGACATCAGTGCTTTTCAGCCAAGAGAGTCTTGTTTAGTACCATGATAGACTGCCATGTTATGCCCAGACATTTCAAAGATAAACAGCTACTGTCTGTGCTTAATCAATTTTCAAAACAAATTTGATTCTTTTCACTTAGGTGACATGCATTTCATCACCATAATGCAATACTCTCTGCTATAAATCCCTTCCTAACTAAAACACAAATGCACAGGCAAAACATGGAGGTTATAAGAATCTTTTGCTTGAACAATTCAGTTATTTTTAACCAAATAAGTTGTTTTTATTCATAATTTTTGGGAATCAGATACTATCCTTCTCTTTGCTTGAAAGAGTAAAAATGGTGATTATTTTTGTATAATTCATAGAGCTCTTCACCATTGGCTCCTCACCAATTCTTTTTCTTCACTTTTCACTAATTCTTTGGGAACACCCTCATGCAATGGTTTGATTAGGGCATTAGGAACACCTGTATAGATTTTATAATCTATTGTAGTATTCTTACCAAAAATGTTTAATCTAAATCTTATCAACAGAAAACAAATAAACAAATTCCCATTTAGAGGATATTCTGCAAAGCGACTAGCCTGAACTCTTTAAAATGTCAACAACATGGAAGAAAAAAACAAAGAAATGTAGATATTAAAGAGACATGACAACTAATTACAATAAATGATGCTTAATTGGATCCTGGATTGAAAAAACCAAAACAAACAACTATAAAGCTATGCTATTCAATACATAGTTCTGGGAATACATTGTCCTGACAGCTTCTTAGAAAAGCAGAAACTTAAGCCAGAGCCTGGACATACTGAATGAAACTGCAATTTCACTGGATCTCCAAGTAATTTCTGTGAATATTAAATTTTGAGAAGCACTGTTATAATGAACATTATTGGAAAATTACAAACTGTGGATTGAATATCAGACATTAGTATCATATCACTGTTAGATTTCCTCCTATATGTAATAGTTGTATGTAGTGTATTTATGCAGGAGAATGTCCTTAAATTTAGGAGATATATGCTGAAGTATTTAGGGATGAAGTGTCAAATAGTTGCAACTAACACTTTAATGGTTCCAAAAAGGGGGAATAAGTATGTATTGGTACATTATATGCATGCATGTAATATAATACTTACATATATGCAACAACCATAGAGGGAAAAGAGAAAGTAATTTGACAGATGTTTATTTGTGCATCTGGTTAAGAGCACTTGGATGGGTGTTCATTGAACTATTCTTGCAACTTTTCTATAAAAAAAAAGTTGCAGTAAAAAAAGGTACACTGAAAGCTGGGCTTAACACTCATCAGTTTAATTGGTGGTCTGGGTGGTGACTGGGAACTTTTTGGGTTGTTTTATTGTTATTGTTGGTTGATATTGTTGTTTTTTTAACTCCCACAGTAATTCTAATTGGGAGTCAGAGCTGAGGACCTCTGGATAAGGTGAATACCAGATGGGGTACCTCAGCTTCTGGGCTTCAGATGATTAAAGGGAAGAAGTCCCACTGTGTGGCCACAAATACATGGAGAAAATAAGAGAAAGAGGAAACCTTATTGAATGGAAATATACATAACTCAGAAATGCTTGAAGTCCACTGTTTAATATAAATCAAAGGGAAAAAGGAGTGTTCTATTAAATGCAAAAGATCTTAATAGCTTCAAAAAGAAGGCTGCAGAGTAGGGTAATAGAATTAACCTCTCAAAAGGAAGAAGCCAGATGAGGAGGTCTTACGGGTGAGTCCATTAAAATGGCCAAAAGAACTGATGTATTCTTGAAATGCCATAGAGTCTTAGAGTCGGGCAGAATTGTGCTTGAATTCAAGTACCCTGCCTCAGATATTTAGCTTCTCTAGGCCTCATTTTGCCAATCTGTAATGGGGATGCTAATAGTATCTATTTGACAGGTTTTTGTGATGAGGCATGCAAAGTGCCCAATACAGGGCTGCCACAGGAAAATATATAAGAAATTATTTGAAAATACTGAATATGAGATTTTCTTGTTTCTTATAACCCTACTTCATTTTTCTTAAATCATAAAATTTTAGTTTATATAGTCCTAAAGTCTGTGGAGGTCTCAGACCCAAATGTAACTAATAAATGTTAGGCCTAGAAAACCAGTATTTCAGTACTTGCCTTTATTTTGTCGTACTTTTAGAAGCACTTTGGACCAAAGATGAAAACAGACACAAGGATGAAGAGTTGCCCAATTCCAACACAAATTGTTCCAGGCATCACCACTGTGTGGGTTATGGCATTTACTCTACCTATCCACCTCTCCCCAAAAGAGGAAAGAATTGAGTTGAACAGGTTTTCCCCCCTCTTATAACCATTAACAATTGTTCTCCCCCCAAAAACAAAAGTAGTCTATTTTACCAACTCTAATATTCAAGTCAAAGTGTTTATTAAACTACTTAAGAACCATTTATTAAGTAATTGTTTGCCAAGACTTAGAATAAGATCATGTACACGTATCCCTTCAGGCTAGACCTAAAGTAAGCTGATCTAAAGTTCATTTCACTGGCCAGATAGTCAGCTGTCCAAAGCACCTTAAGACACTGACTTAGAAAAATAAGAATTAAATTATTGTTAAGTTATTCATTATAGAATAACATGGCAACTAGGCGAGGAGGTGAGAATTTGCTTCAGTGTTTGAGCTACTGTGTTTTGAAATCATCCTTAACAAAACTTAGGAAATTTCTTAGGGGGAACAGTTTGTCTGAATATGCTAACCTCTCATGTATAGCATGGAAAAAAGAATACATACCTACCATGCTTGCAAAGAAAATATGAAATATACTCAGAAATGCCTACCAAATATCAACTGAATTATGTTTTCTTTTTTTACCCTTTTTTAAAAAAGATTTTATTTATTTGACAGAGAAAGACACAGCGAGAGAGGGAACACAAGCAGGGGGAGTGGGAGAGGGAGAAGCAGGCTGTCTGCTGAGCAGAGAGCCCAATGTGGGACTCGATCCCAGGACCCTTGGATCACGACCTGAGCCAAAGGCAGACGCCTAATGACTGAGCCATCCAGGTGCCCCTGAATTATGTTTTCTTAGCATTATCTTTTGGTTTAGTATTTATTTGCTTTTAAACTTGAGAATGGTAACCAGAGGGATTAGGCTTCTTTTTTAAAGGACTGGTTTAGCAGTATTTAAATGACGTCTCTTTCCAAAGAGTCCAAAACCTATTTTAATTTGCTAGCAGGTTAAAGTTTAAATTGCAAAAAGACTAACTGGCAGTTTTATTTTCTCAGACAAAAAATATAGAACTCTTGATAATTGCACTTAGTGCTTAAAAATGACACACAATGGCAAATCAACTATTGAAAAATTGCTTTTGGCAAGCACCTCATTCTGGAAGAGCACAGCTGGTGACTTAGAGGGCATTGCCATGCCTCCAAGTCATGGTGGGTCTCAATTCCTTGAGCAGAAACCCTAGAAATTCTTACAGGTTATACATTTAAATATCTAAATTTTATCTTATTTTAACCTAAGGGGCAAAATTATATATAAATTCCACAGTGCTATGTGTGAATTGATACTTATATTTTGCTACCAAAAAATTATCATAATCCCATCTTGAATTTATCAATTCCATGCACTTACTGAAACATAAAAAGGTTAATTTTAATAAAGGTACAACCTTATAATGTAATCTTTGTCTAAGGTGAGAAGATTTAGGGGTCCTAGTTTGGGTTAATGTGAATCTTGGTAGATAGGTATTCCTGGAAATATTGTAGGAAAGATCAGGTCTACAAAAGATCAAATTATACTTTCTGAGGTGTTGAGATATTTTCAAAATGAACAGATGATATGGTAGTTCAATACATAAATCAAACAAGCTCGTTAATTCCCTACCGTCTGGAAATTGAATCCTTTATCCTAGAGCACAAAAATGTGTCTGGGCAGAGGGAAAACAGTTACATGCTCAACACAAATCCATACTGCTCAGGACTTCCGAGGGTGGACTTGGCCTCTCTGTGAAAGGTAATACCATGTTCCTATTTTAGGTGCTTGGGATTCATCAGTGAACAAAATAAAGATTGGATATGAGATATGAAATTACCAAGGGAGTAGGTAGAGAAGAAAACAGAACCAAAGACTAACTCATAGAATATTCCACATGTAAGAAGTGGAGGAAAAAACAACAAGGGAGAGTGAAAATAGAGCCCCGGGTACATAGGAGTAAAAAAAAAAAAAAAAAGTATGGTGTCCTAGAACTTAGATCCAGGGGGTGAGGGATGGTGAAAAGATGGAACAATCAATGAACTAGAGATCCCAGTGGATTTGAAGAATTGTTTACATTCAGGATTCTAGAAGGAGTGAAATAGAAAAATAGGTCATAGGGTGAAATGCATGTAATTGAGATCATGGGGTGGCGGTGGTAATTAGGATTTGGATATGAGTAAGAAAGAGTGACAGAGATGGGGAGAATAAGATCAGTGGAGGAACTGAGTTCAAGGAATTGAGAAGCTAGGGTGATGGGCATATCATACATTTATATACTGAAATCATCAAGAATTGACACAGGAGTACTGTTAGAGGGACAATGAGCCAAGAGTTCAGACTTTTGAGAAACCAGGAGGGACCTGGATGGATGTAAACAGAGACAAAAACAAAAAACAAAACAAAAAAAAACCCACAGCAACACTGAGGGGTAACAATGATATAATCCATTGGCATTATATATAAGAAATTATTTTTTTCTTGACATGGTTTATTTTAATAAAAAATACAGCTGAACATTTATCACAGATTAAATGAAACTATACACAATGACATTCTCTCTGCATAGTAACCAACACTGATGTGTATACTTGAATTTTTAAATGGATTACTGATAATCCTTTAAAGTGCAATTTATTTAAGGGTTTAAGCAAATCATAGGATAAAGGATCTAATAAATGAGTAACATTAAAAAGATATATTTGGATAAATCTTTCAAAAATCAGAATTGATTTCTATGGATGGTTTTAGGGAGAAAGAGAACTTGAAATTGGCAATGAGGACCAAGGGAACCTTCTACCTTGCCTCCAGGTCAAATGCTACTTGAGAGCTGGGAGAAAAAACAGCCATTTGGAGAGTGCTGCAGGAGAAGTAGGGTCCGTAGAAGGAAATTATGCTTACATTAGCTGTGGATATGAAGGGAAAGTTCAGAGAGGAAGTTGAGAAAGTATCCTGCTGATATTTGAAGGTTGGGGAAGGGTGGATGAGAGGGACCAAACAAGGATAGAAGTGAGTCATTGAGAGATGGGGTTTCTGGTATTCACTAATGTGAAATCGTAGAAAATACATATATGGGTCTCTGCCCCCAATTCCTGGCACAGAGCTCCTAAAAGCCTTGTACTTTCCTAAATAACAAGAGTACTAGGAGCACCTTTCATTCTAATATTTGGGTTTTGACCCGAGTTCCTGACCTAGAACTCAAATCTCAGAATTTCCTGGGTGATAGGAGTGTCCTTTGTTCTAATGAGGTGACTCTGGGTGGGCTCCTGATAGCTATAGGAAGGGCGGTGGTCAGCAGAAAGATCAAGCCATGATTAGAAGCTTGGAAATTTCAGCACCTTCTTCCCTATGCTCCAGGAAGGAGAGAGGGGCTGGATATTGAGTTAATAATCAATTATGTCTACATGATGAAGCTTCCATAAAAATTCCAAAAGTATGAGATTAGAAGAGCTTCCAAATTGGTGAACACATCTATATAGTGGAAAGATAGCACACCCCAACCCCACAACAGAAGCTCCTGTGCTCTGGATCCTTCCAGACCTTGCTTTATGTACCTCTACATCTAGCTGTTCATCTGTATCCTTTATGATATCTTATATAATAAACTGGTAAATGTAAATAACTGTTTCCCTGAGTTCAGGGAAATGATAGAATCAGAGGAGGGAGATCATGGGAACCTCCAATTTGTAGCCAAGTTAGACGGAAGTTTGAGTAGCCTGGAGACCTTTGATTGACATCTGACGTAGTGGCAGGGGGAATCTTTTGGAGCCCTTAGTCCATGGGGTCTGTGCTAACTCCTGGTACTGTTAGAACTGAAGTGTAGGACACCCAGGTGATGTTATAGAATGTTGCTTGGAAAAAAATCATTGATGTGGGAAAAAATCCTCCCATCTGATGTCTGAACTGTTGTATGGTAGTAGTGTGAGAACCCATGAGAAACACACAGGAGTGTTTTTATCATTCAAACACAAACTGAGATAAATAGATAAAGGGTGGAATGAAATTAGTCCTGGTGAATTCAAATCAGGTAAGTGGACATGATGGGAGGTGTGTGGGAGGGTGGGATGGGTATATGGGTCTCCCTCTTATGCCCTATAGATGGAGGAAAGGAGATATGAGAAAGCAGGGTATTAGCAGCCTGTGAAACCCACTTATCTCTCTTACAATGGAGGTACAATGCCTAGGGTTTGGTCCCAGTGCTTGGGTCTAGTCTTGACCCTATCGAGAGGAAACCTTACTCCAAGAGTCAGGCTCAGCCTTGATACCTGTTCAAGAAGTTAAGACTTCCAGAAAAGCCAGAAGTAATCTTTGACCACCAGATTCTATGTCTAAAAATTAGAGTAATAAAATATATCCCTACAGAACTTAGCCCAGGGTGGTATAACAATGGGGGTCCCAACAATTGTCAGTTATACAGACATTCTACCCTTTTTTGGCACAGAGGTGCAGTCTGTTTTCCTCTAGTCCTGAATGAACTAGTTTGAAAGATAGTTAATTTTATCATAGACCATTAAGAAGCAAACTATTAACAAGATATAAGGAATTTAGTACAACGTTCCTGGTAAAATAAAATTACACTCTATGTAAACCAATGAAGCCAAGTTGATCAGTTAGTAGGTGCAATCACTTTCACTACAGTGGGTCCCCAGTAGTTTCAGCAGTCACCTATCCATCCCCCATCCATCTATCCATTCATCCAATTTTACTGAGCCTCTATGCTCTAGACACTGCGGAGAGCATTGGTAAGGAAACTAGTTATGAGCTCCATCCTCATGATGTTTACAGTCCAGTGAGGAGGAGAATCATTGATTAAGGTATTGAATATATGATGAATGCCATGAGGTCAGAGTTTTCCAGAAGAACCTAACAAGGGGACCTAATTTTTACCATTTGCCAAAGGATTATCTGAAGCCAATTTTTCAGATCCCAAAGGATTGATATCCTGTAAGCTCATTTCTAGAATGAGTCCATTATGAAAAATATGAAGGCCATAGCAGAAAGTGGTATAGCTACAGCACCAGGAAAACCTGACAGTCCCAACTTCTTAAGCAAGTTTCTCACCACTCACTGATTTAGGGTATGGTGTCCTCTGTATCTCCTTTCCAGAAGCTACACTGAGGTTCACCACAAAGTAGAGTCTCAGTATCATCTAGGAAGACTGAATTGTGCCACAGCTTTTGCAGCAATGGGATTGTATTTTCTCCAAGTTGAAGCTTAGAAAGAACCGCATATATAGCTGCTCTTCCAGAAGCTGAAGTGTGCAGCTTAGAGCATGCCCTTGCTCTCCCCACCTATTAGATAGGTTTCTGCACATTCACAGGGAGCAACAGTGAGGCATGACCTCTAAGCTTGGCTCCAGTTGTATGATGCTTTGCTGAGACACAATTTCCTTCTACCTAGTGAGGTCAGTAGCCGTTTGACATTTAGATGAATAAAGTCCACTTTAGATATGCACAGAGAGAGTGTAACTTGCTCTTTGTTCACTTCATCTTGTTAGCTACTTGATGGCTCATTCTAAGCTTTTTCTCATGATTCTTGATAGAATCATCCCAAATCATCCATTGGCTATTAAACCATACTCATTTTGTCCTGCTTTATTCAATGTATCACTCTATGCTGCTACTCCAAAACCACATTATAATATGGTATGTCCATGTTATTTAAAATATATACTTACTGCTACTTGGTGGCAAAAATAATCCATTGATATTGCGAGGTTTGCTGTGATAAAAGATACAACTGATCTTCACACAACCAAGAGGTTGAGTTTCCCAGAAGCATGAAATGCTGCAGTTTTGCTAGACAAAGGAGGTGAGGGAAATGTAATGATCAGATACCATGTTCAAAATAAATACAATGTGCTACAGCACAATGCAATGTGACAAAACTATCCCAATTACTGATTTAGGATCATGTGGGTCTCCTGAGTTTCAGTATTTCTAAACTCTGCTATTTAAAAGATACAATAGATATTTCTAAAACATATGCCACCATTTTTTATAAGAATTTAAGTTGAACAGCATGTAAAATGCATAAAATTAAGTAGTGGAAGAAAGAATCATTTTTTTTCTCTATTGTGTTGTAAGAGTACATAGTTCTAGAGGGGAGAGGGGTGGGGGAATTAAGGAGGGCACGTACTGCATGGAGCACTGGGTGTTATGCACAAACAATGAATCATGGAACACTACATCAAAAACTAATGATGTAATGTATGGTGATTAACATAACATAAGAAAAAAAAGAGTACATAGTTCAGTCTTATTGAAGGGAGACGCTTTTTTTTTTTAACAAACATGATGATGGTGAGTAATTCTACCTGCATTTCCATGTGTCTAAATCTGCAAAGTGGATCTAAACATTTTCCCTCTCTCCATAATGAGCACACAGTGTCACTGCCAAGGGCCTCTTCACAGTGTCGGAATCGGCACTGGGAACCCTGCAAGTAAAAAGTAAACAGTATGGAAAATTCAATGTACTAGCGTTAGTGTTCAACAACAGTAAGTTGCTAATTAATTAAGGAAAATATGACTAGATCAAATTAGAATCACAAAAAATACTACAAAATAAGTTTATAAGTCTAAATTTTAGCAAGTTTGTTTCATTTTAGTGAGAGACTGACAATATAATCTAGTACAACATGCCACAAATCACTGATAAAATGCTACTTTTTGTTATCAGTTAATCCATATGATTCACTAAGAATAAATATATGATACCACCGATATTCTTGATCGCAATCCGATGATGAAACAATTTAATTTAGCTTTCTGGAAAAAGATAGTTTTTTGTTTTGTTTTGTTTTATTTAAGAATCACAAGCCACATTCAAATGGTGGAGATGATCTCTATTAATCAATCTTTATTAGATAATGTTTTCTTAGTCTGTTGGAGATACTGTTAAGTGTGTTTTTACAGGGAGAGTGAATGGAGCTTAAACTTTATATTATTGTGGAATTTTAAGTAATTAGCACATTATGCTACATTAAATGTATATCCTTTATACCCCTGGTCTACAAGATAAACAACTGTGCCAATACACATATACATATACCAACAAAAGCAGATGTGGATTATTTTAATGGACTGCTAGTACTTTTTTTAATTCTATGTCTTTTACACATAGGCCCACACTTAGAAAAACTGTAGGCCGTTGTCTTTCTGACAGAGAGGTGCGTGACATTCAATAAAAACATTCCATGAAGTTCTGTCTTTTGACACATGTTCCATGTTTTTTTCTTATTTTTTCTCACTTTCTTACTCCTGTCTTCACAATGTCCCCCTTTTAAAAGTGGATCTGTGGATCTTGTAGTACAAGATAGTGGACAGGGCTAGATAAACCAGTATTTGAACTTCTGGTTCCATTATTTGTCCATAGTTACAAAGTTAATACATTTCCTCACCCTGTCTGTGCTTCAGTGTTCTCATCTGTAAAAAGGGAATAAAATGCCCCCCTCCACAGATTGTAAAAATTATATGAGGAAGGTATCGTGGTTGCTATTGCTATTGTTATGTATTCATTTAATTATTTATTGAGAATTTACCACCCATTGGTCACGGTGCTAGGTACTTGGGGATACAGCGGTGAAACAGACAAAACTCTCTGCACACACAGAATATAAATTCTATTATTATGTATCATCTCTAGGTTTAATCATAAGGGGACAGGCAAATAAGTGAGTACTGGGTGTTATAGGAAACTGATAAATTATTGAACACTACATCTGAAACTAATGATGTACTATAAGTTAGCTAACTGAATTAAAAAAAAAGTGGATCAAATTCTTATGATCAAAGAGGTTGACTCCATTCAGGTTTCCTAGCAGAGATAAAACACTTTAAATCAGACACATGGTGTCTTTCATTCAGGTATGAACATGAAGCTCCAAATTTCTACATTTATTTGGTTTCATTGAGATCCATTAATCCTATCTCTTTAATCTCTTTATTATTTATTTAATATATTTATATCTTTAATATCTTTTAGCCTTATAAACTTGGATTCATATTTGGCTAATTTGTTTATAATACTTCTTTTCCTTTTCCCATGTTATCAAATATTCGCTGTTAGACTGTTGGCAGGAAAATTCAGTAACTGGGTTAATGAATTTCAAATAGGGAATCAATTAGATTTATTAAACTAAGTTTGATAGTAAGCTGAATTTAACTGTTTGAATTAACATGTTTGGAATCACATTAACTGTAACAATACGATGTATCAGATAACGTTTCAATATGTTTGAAACTATATCATAATTTTAATTTCCTCAGAGAAATTCAATATGTCAAAAATACATGATAAGCTTTTACTTCAGATTTTAAATATGTAAAGTATTTTTCAGGAAAATAGTAAATTTTGACTCAGCAATACAAATTATTGCCATATCTTCCTTCATTCTACTAAAAAGCTTAAGCATGTGAAGTACCGTAAATTGTACAATATTTACCTTTATGCATGTGGAATTAAAAAAGAAATAGCAGTCATTCCCAACTTCTGCCATTTTCAACTCTCTTGCTGCTAATCCAATGTTTTTTTAATATAAGAATTGCAGGAGTGCAAATATAAGAACTATCAGTGTGTAAGGGGGAAAAAGAATTTCTTTTCCACAGTCTTTCAGGCTATCAGTAATATTCCTTTAAAACTGACCTCCTGTTGACAGTATATTACACAATAGATAATTCTTAAAGAAATTTAAATTAGAAGATACCTTCTCTAGCTTTGCAGAAATGTTCAAAGTGGTTGCTAGTAAGCACACAAACTCAAACTTCCAGAATTTTCCTCATTGTTACCTAATCCATTGTTTGCTCATCATAAATGACCTCACACGTAACTGTAGGTTAGCCTACCTTCGTGAATTCTGTATAGTATTTCTCTTCCTCAATTCTAGTATATTAACCAAATAGGCTAGTAAAAATAAAACGTTTTATCTTTAATGTTCTGATTGACTTTGGGACATAAGCCAGTTCATAATATCATAATGAAAAAGTATTATGTATTTCACAAGTAAAAAGCTGTTTTCTAAACTGTCATTTCTATATATGGTTTGGAAACAAAACTAAAAATTTTTAATAGGTAAATATACTATCTATACTCCAAGATAATATAATTATGTAAATATATACTCACTACTATCCATTGAATTGGGAAAAAAAAATCAGATTGTGTTATTTTAATAGGTACCTGAATATAATTGGACTATTTATTCATCTTGTAGCTGTATTCATTTTTCATCCATCATAAAAGGAGGAATAGCTTCTTCCTATAGCAGGTCCAGAGTGTCTATAAATTTTGAGAATTTGTTGAAGACAAAGTGAAGTACTCTGATTCCCAGAATGAGACATTTCAATCAGCAGTTACTGAAGTCTTTCTTCATAAAGGCATAGGAATTCTCACTTTAGTTAAGTAAAACAGGCTAATTGGTATGAATTTTCTGAATACTTTAAGGTAAAAATCTAAGAAATAAAATAAGGAATTAAAATTTAGAAAAGAGTTGTTTGCCTATAACTGTAAATAAGAGAAAAAATAGAAATAGGCAGTATTAAAAGTAAGTGAAGAAGTAGAGAATAAAAATTTGGCTAAACCTTGAAAATATTAGCAAAGATGTATATATATGTACATATATATGTATATATACAAAATATTAGCAAAGATGTATATATATGTATATATATATAAAAACTTAACATCTTGCCTTCTGTTTTGCCATAACTGCTAACTCTAGAACAATAAAGTACTCATTTTAAGCACAAAAGTTACTGAGAAAAACCTCTAAGAAATATCTTTAAGTGGTCTTTGCCTCCAGATAAACTCCCTCTCTGCCTATGAGCTTTTGACTGCATGGATTATTTCCAAATACTGTTACCAAACACCATTATTGCATGATTACATGTAACATCATGATTAAAGCCATTGTGAGAATCCCTGTTTTACATCGGGGAAAGGATGAAAAAATGTTTTTACCTTTTGGAGTATGTTGGGAACAATTACATTCCATTAGACACAGCAAAAACAGGTCAAACCAAAAGTGGGGATTTTTTTTTTTTTGTCTTTGCAAAGACCAGTAAATAGATTTGTACATTTTGGTAGTCTTTAGAATGCCTGGAGCCTCAATTTCTTCTTTCTCTCTCATTTTTTAAAACAAAGCTCTATTTTCATTTCTTTTTCTTTCCTCCACCCCCCCTCCCCTTTTCTTATTCACATCTTTCCTGTTGTGAAATTCATTCTGGTCTTTCAGGAAAAGCTGTGACCATATGCATGAGGATTTTTACTCCGTATAAGGAAGAGCAATGGGAAATTTGCCTCCACAGCTAGGAGTAGGCCTGAGAATTCTGTAAGTATTTTGGGTTGGCCAATGTAGACTCACACTGAGTGTCTTCCATCTTTGATGCATGCTAGAATACTAACACATCAGTCAGAGAAGCAAGTATTTCTTCCAATTTGTAATCCAATTATACCACTTTAAGTACAGGGGCCAATAGTAATTCCTTGCGGGCTCTTCAGGTTTATGAGTATCTGGCAAAGCTGCTGGCTGCTATCCATTAGAATAGGAGCCCTATTTGTAACTGTGAATTAGACGTGTGGCTCTCCCCTGACTTGGACTCCTTTGTTTCAGTCAAAGGCTTTGCTCCAGGCACTGAGGAAATCAAACCACTGGAAATGGAGTGCTTCCTGAGGAATGGTTAGCCTTCTACTACTATTCAAACAGCAAGTAGAATGTTTTAGAAGATGATCCCTTCTCAGAAATGACAGAATGTTGGACCTAGAAGGTTCTGTGGCAGTTTGGGAAATGGCAGTTGATAGTTGTGAGGGTTATTTGTTGTTCCCTTGAGACCCATGAAACACACTGCTTGTTGGGATTCCTCTGGAGGAACAGGAAATCACTGGTGCTTGACTATAAAATACTAAGTGTCTGGTCCCCATAGCTCACAGCTAGCATCAGGTGTACCATTCCCCCGTCCCTCTTAAAAAAAAAAAAAAAGTGTTTTTTTTTTTTTTTTGCCTTTTTGTGTTTGTCCTAGGAGAAGAAGATAGCAGAACAGAAAGTAAATTAAATGGCAAATCTCTTCTTTCTCCTCTCTGAATCCAGCAATCAAAAAACAGTGCATTTTTAAAAGAATATTTATTCTTTGGAAACCCTCTTCTGTATAAATACCTTTTCTAAGGGATAAGTCAGGAAAACACTGGACTCTATGGTACCTGCAGGTAACACAGTTATAGAAATGAGACCTGGACCTTGTCTAAGCACATAAAAATGGCAGTATCATAACTCCCCTGCTGAAGACTACTAGCCTCAATAAGATAGGAAGGCTACTATTACTAAATATTTAATATTTTATTTAATCATTGACCGTCTTATCACTTACCCTCCAATATTCTTTTAAGCAACAAGTCAAATAAAGCTGTTGATTGACTAGCTCTGCAGTTGACTCCCAACAACTCAAGCCATTTGGACTCTGTTGGAACTCATATTTAAGATAAATGAGATTCCTATGAAAAAAAATTAAGATTGAAATCCGGTTTTGGATTAGTCTAAGGCTAAATTTTGCACGCAGGAAAACATCAGAACCAATTTTGACCATATTATGAGGCACAATGAGGTGTAATCCAAACGGTATTACTATTGTCTGTGTTGGGGGTTCCCAGGTGTTTTAATTGTAGCTTTTTCTAGCACTCTTCTTGGGAAATCTGTTTCCATTAGGCTTTGAGAGGTCTTCGAATATTTCTAAACTTTTACAGGAATTTATTAAAGAGACAGGCAATTAACTTTCACCAGAGTGGTGTTAAATCAGCATCTGATATTTGTAACTTGGTATTCTTTAATTTTCATAAATACCATCGGTTACTAAGTGTGGTTAAGCACACACAACTCAAAAACGGGTCTCTTGGGGCGCCTGGGGGGCTCAGTTGGTTAAGCGACTGCCTTCGGCTCAGGTCATGATCCCGGAGTCCCGGGATTCAGTCCCGCATCGGACTCCCTGCTCAGCGGGGAGTCTGCTTCTCCCTCTGACCCTCCCCCCATCTCATGCTCACTCTCTTTCTCTCTCATTCTCTATCTCAAATAAATAAATAAAATCTTAAAAAAAAAAACCACAAAACGGATCTCTTGTTTCACGGTCATCACAACCCGGACTAACGCTCGCGGGAGCGCAAACGGCGGGCGGGTGGGCGGGGCTGGGGACGGGGTGTGTGTGTGTGTGTGTGTGTGTGTGTGTACCTCGGCTCCCATACTACAACTCCCAGAAGGCGCCGCGGTCAGGAGGCGGCTTCTGCGCGTGCGTCCCGCCCCACGCTTGGTGTTGGGGGACGTGGGGGCGCTGCCGCTTCGCCTGAGCGGGAAGTGTTCGTGACTGCTGGGGACGCTTGCCTGGCCCGGGCTCTGTTTGGAGGCGTGCTCTGCATTCGCACTGCCTGTTGGGCCCATCATGAGGCGCTTAGGTTCGGTGCAGCGGAAAATGCCGTGTGTGTTTGTGACGGAGGTGAAAGAGGAGCCCTCCACCAAAAGGGAGCATCAGGTACCGAGGAATGCGGCGTCGGGGGAGCGGCCACGCAGGGCTTCGGGGCTCGTTAGAGCCGCCCTGCAGGCCGGGAGCTTTTTGTGGGTTTCGTTGGGGGGGTCTAGGGTAGGGGGCTCTTGCTCCCTGAGCTCCAGGTTCTTGTACCTCCTTAGTTGCAAGGGAGGGAATCCTCGAGAGAATTTTTCTGATGAGGCGATTCGAACTTGTTGTCGCATGGAAATTGAGATTGAAAACCTACATCTTAATAGCCCCTTTTTCTACTGCCTTTTACCTACTTGATGCTAATTTTGTTGTTCCCGCCTCTGGTGTTTCTCCCAGCACCAGGTTTTAGGCATAGAGGGACTTTGGTAAACACTGGTGAATGATTAGTCACCTATATCAGGGTAATTCTTTCATGTGTAGCAAAGGCCTTGATAACAAAATCCCCAGGTATTCGTTGCTTCCAACTCATGGTACAAAATTCTTCATGTGTATTTGGCATAGACCCCCACCCGCCTTACGTCATTTGCATTGGCGGTGTCCTTGGTTTCTAGACTAAAAGACCTTTAAGGTGGAGACTGTCCTGTTACATCCCAGTTTCTAGGACCTGAAGTGTAATAGCACTGGATAAATATTTGTTGAATTAAAGAATGAACACTGGAGTACTTTCATGCCAATTTTGCATTCACCTTGACCCTTTTTACTTTTAAAAAAATTTATGCTTATTTATTTATTTTTAAGATTTACTTATTTTAGAGAGAGAGAGAGAGAGAGCACATGCAGGGGAAGGGGCAGAGGGAGAGAATCTTCAAGCAGACTCCTCACTGAGCCGGAGCTATGAGATCATGTCCTAAGCCAAAACCAGGGTCATTCAGCGTACTGAGTCACCCAGGCGCCCCTCATATTGACACATTTTACTTGTAACATAACATTTCTAGTGCCACCGCTGTTATAGTTCTTAAGAGTTTATGTGCTGCTTACTGCACTGCCTGATTGTTCTTTCCTGCCACCCAGAATGATCATCCTCATGTTCTTTCTGGGTCAAAACCCCACAGTTAACTACTAACTGTCTGTAGCAGTAGTTGCCACGCTTTTATTTTTTATAGCCATAACAAACCTAATATGAAATATTGACATCCCAAATAGTGGTTCACTTTAGCTGTGATTCTCAACTTTGTATGTCGGTGGGAGTGGGTAGTTGGTAAAAGTACCCTCCACCAGGAAAAATAAGCCCCTGCTCAGATCCCTCTGCAGTTAGGATTTGCTTACAGTATTATTTATAGCATAGTATTCAGATCCTTAACTATAAGTCAAGGCTTCCCATTAACCAGGCCCAGTCTACTCTTGAAGTGCCTGTTGGACCCACCATGAGGGGCCTGGGCTCAGTGCAGCGGAAAATGCCATGTGTGTTTGTGACGGAGTTGCCTACTTAAAGTCTCTGTTTGAACAAAGTCTTTCATTCTGTGAACCTAGCAGGCATAGTGCTGTCTTTATTTTTGCCTGGACTGTGCAGCTCTGCCTGGATTACTTTCACAATTTTTGATTTTTTCAAATCAGACCTTCTCCATGAAATTTTTGAGCATCTTAGTTATCCTATGATCTCCTTTGTCGGGAAATTGGAGGACCGCTCAGTTGATATTCACTGTTACTTTTTAACACAAATGTCTTCTTTTTCCAAGTAGTTTAAAGTCTTTAATGAGAAGGAGAACTTTGTGTACCCTTGGTATCTTACATTGTCTTTTGAACATGTTGATAGTAGAGTGGTAGAAAGTTGATTCTTATAGAAGGAATATTTGGAGCTCATCTAGAGCTCCATGGGGCCGAGGGGTCGCCTGGGTGGCTCATTTGGTTAAGCGTCTGCCTTCCGCTCAGGTCATGATCCCAGAGTCCCGAGAAGGAGCCCTCTATCCCTGTATCCCTGTATCGGGCTCCCTGCTTGGTGGGGAGTCTGCTTCTCCCTGTGCCCCTCACCCCGCCCTCTCGCTCCCTCTCCCTCTCTCAAATAAATAAACAAAATTAAAAAAAAAAAATCTCCACGGGCAGAGTAATCTCCTCCCTAGGATTTTTGGTAAATTTGAATCCACACCAACGTTGCTATTAGGCCAGGCCTTACCACCACAGGTTAAACTGATATCCTCTGATACTAACTGCAGAAGTTAGTGATAAATCCCGTCATTATTTTATCTTGAAAGTACCCAATCAGTAACAGAATGCTGCTAATTTCCTAAGTCTACCTGATTCAGAAAACCCAGAAACAGTACTTTCATTTATTAGTTTTAAACCTGTACACACCAGTATTGTGCAGTGTTTTTCACATTATTTAAGATGAGTGTTACTTCAGATAATTCACACTATAAAACGGTGGCATATGTCTTTCTCAGAAATAAACATAAATTACAGATAAAAAATTGTAGGAATTATAGAAACTCTTTTCTCCCGTTCTTGATGGTCTTGGCTTCTCTTCCTGACAGTAGAAGAACCATAAATAGAACCATACATTATGCAGTTTAGTACTGCTAAATTTGAAAGACTCCCCATTTGTTTTTCTCCGTAACATTTATTATACTTAACATTGTATGTATGTATTATTTTGTTACTATTGTCTTGCTCATTAAAATGAAAATTCCACCAAAGACAGTACTTTTTTGTAAATCTCTAACTTCCTGTTGTTAAGGACAAGGATTAACCCATAGAAAGCATTTAGCAAGTAATTGTCAAGTAAATGATTGAACACACTGCTGCAGAGACAGTGCTGCCGAGGACGAGGTTCCTGATGTCAGCTCCTGGTGGCTAAAGAAACGTACTAATTAAAAATAAGTGTGGGAAAACAGGTATTGCTGTGATAGCATAGAAGGGAGGGGGTAACTCATGAGAACTTGATGGAAGAAATATTTTTTAATTGTCTTGAAGGGTAAGCAGAAGATTGTACTTTAGAAATAGTGAAATTAAGAACATTCCAGGTGAGAGTATGTGTGAAGGCGTAGACGCTGTTTATTTTAAACCAATTTTCTTTCTCTCTTTTTTAAGCCATTTAAAGTTTTGGCAACTGAAACTCTAAGTCACAAGGCATTAGATGCAGATATATACAGTGCACTTCCAACAGAAAAAGTGGATGGAACATGTTGCTATATTACTACCTACAAAGGTAAAATTACACTACATATTATTTGATCACTTTACAAACTATATATATCTGAAGTAGGGCATTTACCCTTCATAAACCCTTGGCAACCTAAGTATAAGAGCAAAATGATAAAGTCCCAGTTGTTATACTTACTTATTATTATCATTGTATCTTTCTCGGGGGAGGAAAGGAAGGTAATTAACATTTGCTTAATACTCATTCAAGGCAGGCCGTATGGTAAATGCTTATCATGTTATCTCTAATTTGTATAGTAAGCCTCTCCATTTCACACATAAGGAAACTGAGCCTCAGAGAACTTAAATAATTTGTCCAAGACCATATAATTAATGAATGGCTGAACTGGTAATAGAACCTATGTTTGAACCTAAAACTTGCTCTTATTTCACCGATTCCAGTGCTGACTCCATAGTTTTTATTACTATTGTCAGTATCTCTAATTTATTTCAATTTAATGCACTTTAAGAGTTAGAAACTAAAATAGAAATTGTCAGTTAAGGAAAAAAAAATGTATTGAGAAGAGAGAAATAATCTTTGATTTCGTTTTACCTCTTAATTTCAGCAAGAGAAACAGAACAGTTGAATGAATGCAAATTAGACATATTCCTGGTATCAGGAAATCTTTTCTGAAATGCATTTTTTTCATTTTGAATTGTGATTAACATACACTTAACATGATTTACCATCTTAACCATTTTTAAGTGTACGGTTCATCGTTATGCTCCTATCACCACCATCTATCTCCAGAACTCTTCATCTTGCAAAATTAAAACTCAGTACCCATTAAATAATTCACCATTCCCCCTCCTCCAGCCCTTGACAACCATATTCTACTTTGTCTCTATGGTTTTGGCTATTCTAGATACCTCATATATGTGGAGTCATATGGTATTTTCTTTTTATGACAAGCTTATTTCATGTAGCATAGTGTCCTCAGTGTTCATCCATGCTGTAGTACCTGCAAAATTCCCTCCCCCTTTTTTTTTTTAAAGATTTTATTTATTTGACAGAGAGAGACACAGCGAGAGAGGGAACACAGCAGGGGGAGTGGGAGAGGGAGAAGCAGGCTTCCCGCCGAGCGGGGAGCCCGATGCGGGGCTTGATCCTAGGACCCTGGGACCGTGACCTGAGCCAAAGGCAGATGCTTAATGACTCAGCCACCCAGGCACCCCAAATTCCCTTCCTTTTTATGAGTAACATTTCATTGTGTGTATGTTTGTTGTACAAATCACATTAATTTTATGTCTATACCACGTAGTTTTATGTACATACCATTCATCCATCAGTGTACAGTTGGACTTCTTCCACCTTTTGGCTGTTGTAAACAATGCTGCTATGAGCACGGTGAACAAATAACCTCGTGGAGGTCCTGCTTTCAGTTCTTTTGGGCATATATCCAGAAGTGGAGTTGTTGGGTCATATAGTAATTCTATTTTTAATATTTTGAGGAGCTGCCATACTATTTTCCACAGCAGCTACACGATTTACCAACAGTGCACAAGTGTTCCAGTTTCTCTGCATCCTCACCAACACTTTTTTGTTTGTTTGATAGTAGCTATTTTAATGGGTATAAGTGAAATGAATTTTTGTACTTACTAGTAAAAAGAACAAAAGGTCCAGAACCAGAAATGACAGAATATAATTTTAATCTTGTTCTTCATATTACTTATTGGGATAGTTAATAAGTAATACAGAATGTCTAACCAAAATGTCTAACCAAACTATAATCAGTAATTTTAAAATCTCATATATTTGAAGAAACTAAAAGATTTTTCAGGCTTTTATATTTATATTAAGAAACTTAAATGTGCACCATTATGTGTGATCATGTATAATAGTGGCAGATAAACATGATTGGATTGCTAAAGAAAACTTACAGGATCCAAAATGATGGTGCTTGCAAATCCACAGTTTATTACAGGATATAAAGGATACACAGTATTAGCAAGGGCATTGAATGTAAGGATGTACACAGCCGCAAAGGGTCCGTGAGTCCAGGTGAAAGCACCTATTGTTACCCCCTTGTACCCCTCAGCCCCCAAGGTCCTGGGCAGGACACACTTTGTCAAATCAGGAACCACTGATGTATGCAGGGAACACCTTGGAGACAGAATCCAAAATGGAGTGTCAGCTGGGGATTTTTATATTCTGCTGGTCACAGAGACATCTTCCTGCTAAGTAACCAGCCTCAACAGCAGAGCCCTCCAGGAGTCTCACTGACACCAGGTATAAGATTCATTAGTCTTACTGTTATCAGTAAAGAATGCAGGCACACTGCGCTGAAACCTCACAGATCCATGATTACAGATCATCACTAATAACTTGACCAGGGATCAGAGCTGTGCAAAACAGCTCAGCCTAATTCCACATTTTTGGGAACTAACCCTTACAATTATGTTTCAGGAAAAGTGTGACTACAGTTATGTGGATATATTTCCATTTAGTACAGAGGTAGCTTCAGTTTCTCATAAGTGCTCGTTGTCAATAAAATATGGCTGCAGAATGTCCTTATGAAAGGGTCACATACTTACTTTTTATCTCATCCTCATCATTCTTTAACCAGACTTAAGTCTTCTTACAGCATCAGGTTCTGCTGGGTAAGATGTGTTTGTTAGAATGCATCTTCTAGGGTTGCTGCTTTTAGGAAAGATGACCCTATTATTTATTGAAAAAACTTTTATACTAAATTGTCTTTCAAGATAAGTTTTATTGTTCGGTTCTTAAACTTTTCTTTTCCCTTTTATTATTTTTTTTAGGTCAGCCATACCTTTGGGCTCGGCTAGATAGAAAACCTAACAAACTAGCTGAGAAAAAATTTAAAAATTATCTACAATCAAAACAAAACTCAAAAGGTTAGTGGGCCTTTTTGTTTTTTTTAGCTTTTTATGATTTAAGTAACCTGCAATTTTTGGCTTATTTCTTGCTGTGGTGGTATTTTTGTACATTATATCCTTACAATTTAAGTACTTAGGGGAAAGAAGAAAATTATAATTGAGTATCTTTGTATGTAAAAGAATATTCTTGAAAAGTATTTTAAATCATTTTCTTAACATTTTTATAACTCATTAGACTATGTTGATTTTATTAAAACATACAAATTACTACATGTATACTGTAATGAGCAACACATTTTGGTTTTGTTGCCTAAGAGACAAATCTGTAATTTTATAAGTCAGGCACAAAAATAACAAAAAGGATTGTCAGTATGTTTAAACATTAAAATGCCTCTAAATATTATATAAGCAGATATATACATTAATCATTGTATATCCACTCTTTCATTTATATATTTATAGTGCATTAAAAATTCATCGTAAATCTACACATACCTGGCACATTGGCTCCTTTAGACTTTTATCCACTAATAGAGTGGTGGGTTCAAAATTGAAAAAATTTTTTAAAAAGATTTTATTTGACAGCAAGTGAGCACAAGCAGGGGGAGTGGCAGGCAGAGGGAGAGGGAGAAGCAGGCTTCCCGCCAAGCAGAGCACCCGATGTGGGGCTCAATCACAGGACCCTGGGATCATGACCTGAGCTGAAGGCAAACACTTAAAAACGGCTGAGCCACCGAGGTGCCCCCAAAATTGAAAATTTGAAGTGCTAATACCCTGAGAAGTGCAGTCACATCATGGTAATGGAGAATAATTGTATAATACCTAATATCATGGCGTTTATTAGCTGTTCCCACATTGAATTTGTTCTTTTATATTTTTTAAAGTATCACCACATATAAAATTATTTAACTCTTTTAGAATTTTTTTGGAATGTTGAGGAGGACTTCAAACCTGTTCCAGAGTGCTGGATACCAGCGAAGGAAATAGAACAATTAAATGGGAATCCAATGCCTGATGAAAATGGACACATTCCTGGTATCATGAAAACTTTTCTAAAATGCATAAGGAGTTTTTCTGGGAATGGGAAAATTTTTGCAAAAGTGTGCTGAGTAGAATGATATCCCAGATTATGGTTCAGTTCAGCAGGCGTGTCTTGAATACCCTAATGTGTAGAGTACTCTTAGGTCCTAGTAACACAAAAATGAAGATTAGAACCTTATCCTCCATGATCTTTTAGACACTAGGGGAAATCCATCAATATTGTTATGATTTAAGAACTAAAAGGAAGGTATACAAAGGGTATAGTTAGAGAAAAGAGGAAGAATTCTCGTGAGCCTGTGATAGAGGAGGCTTCTAAGTGGAGAGGACATCTGTACTGAAGCTTAAGAACCAGGAAGTTAGCTGGCAAGGACGAGGGAAGGTCAGCTTAGGCAAACTCCCATGAAGAGGAGTGATACGGAGTCATGGGAATTTTATGTGACACTTCTCTGTGGCTGGAATGTTTAGGGTGTATGACATTGGAGGACACTTATAAAAGTTGAGGCTGGAGATGTAGAATGGGCTCAGATCTTAAAGGGGTTTATATTCCATTTAGAGGATTCTGAGGTTCATTGTAAAGATTATTAAGCAGGAGTACAGCAGAACTAAATTTAAATTTTTGAAGTAAGATTATGATAAAAGTGGGGTGGGTTTTCCTGGAGACTAATGGACCAGAAAAGAGGTTTTTACAGTTAACCTGAATATTGAAGGTCAAAGATATTATGGTCACAGTGGCATATGTGTCCTAGTTTTCGTTTGTTTGATAAAGAATTGTCCACATGCGGGAACCTATTCTGGTAACAAGTTAGGAGAGGAATAGCAATAACCTTCAATACGTGTGGAATTAATACATTGTTTAGCAAATATTGCAACAGTACAATAAATTGTAGAAAACTTACTGTATAGGTCTATTGTCCCTGAAACTGGAGAGACAGTAGAGAGAAAACTTAAAGAAATGAAAAAAGGGTTTTAATGCTCTGTTTTAGAATGGTATTCAATTCATACTGAAAATTTTCTGGAAAGGAATGCTGAGTGCTCTATAGTGAATCATCAAGCAGGTTAATTCATCAACAGAATAAAAAACCTTAGGATTAAAAGAATGATTAGGATTAAAAAAGTAGTAAAACTGCTAACACTTCCACCGATTTAAAAAAAAGTGTATCTATGGGTGATAAACATCCAGAAAACATGGAAAATTTGTAACAAATATAAAAATTGCTTCAAGTCTCAATCCAAAGAAAAGCAGTGTCATGACAGTTTTTCCTTTACATGATAGGTTGGGTACCAGTGGAGAAACACAACAAACAGTACTGTTGGCATTCCTCTGTAGTTAATTATGAATTCGAAGTTGCCCTGATACTGCAGCAGCATCCTGATGATCCTGGGCTTCTGGAAATTAGTGCAGTGCCGCTCTCAGATCTCCTAGAGCAAACACTAGAACTTATAGGAACAAATATTAATGGAAACCCGTATGGTGAGTAAAGCCTTTTTCCTGTTTGGTTACAGTAACTGTATTTATAAAGAGAACTTCCTACGTTCAACTTAAAACACATAAAGAAATGACTAATTTGAGCTAAATAGCTTCCTAGAATTATAGCCATTTCTATTTATGTCCACGGAGAAATTTATGCATGACTCTAACCATTTTATTAATCCAAAAAGTTGATTTTAGCCTTTCATTCTTTTGTGTAATAACATTGTAGAACTAGGTATGAAAGGGAATTACTCAAGGGTAACTTTTTTTGCTTTTTAAAATTTAGGTGAAATGAGTTGAATGAAAATCCTGTGTTTTTCATGGTTAGGTAATTAGTTTAGCATTAATTAACAGCTAAGAGTAAATTAAGTAAAGAATTGACCATGAATCGAGTATCAAAATCTGTACTATGGTGAACTGAGTACAGGTCCAGAGGGCACTGTGGAGAACATTGTTGACAGGGGGATGGAGACAGACCCAAGAACATTAAAGCTGGAATAGCAAAATCCTGTATAGGGATCAGAAGCAGACTGATTGGCAGGTGGAAAGAAGAGTAATTACACAAGTTATCAGAGATATAGAGTGGCTGTTTGGCAAACATTGAATGATAGTTGAACTTGGCTAGTAGTATAGAGCAGGGGTTGGAGGACTTTCTCTGTACAAGTCCAGATAGTAAGTATTTAGGTTTTATAGGCCATAAACAGTACTTAAAAGAATGGATATAGCTGCGTTGAAACTACAAAAACAAGCATCTGGTTGGATTTAGCCCATGGGTCATAGTTTGCCGACCCTTGGTATAGATTATATGAAGGTGAAATTTATATTTAATAGGGTAAGGTGGCAATTTTGAATGAGATCACTTATGGTATATCTCTCCTAGGAAACCAACTAAACTTTTTGGTAAATTTATTTCTAAATGTTTTAAAAGGCCTTTTTATTTGGAGAAGTAAATTTTCTCAATTCTTTTTGAAACCTTTGTATGGCTAATGGAAATTTTTAACATTTAGGGCTAGGAAGCAAGAAGTATCCATTACATCTTCTTATACCACATGGGGCATTTCAAATCAGAAATCTACCTACCTTGAAGCACAACGATCTGTTATCCTGGTTTGAAGGTTGCAGAGAGGGTAAAATTGAAGGAATAGTATGGCATTGTAACGATGGCTGTTTAATCAAGGTAATGACAGAAAGTAGCTTGTGGGATGTTGTCTTACTTCCTGAAACGAGGTAGAAGTGGCACTAGAATATTCTCTACAGATTGCAGTAATTCTAATGTGTTGTAAATAAATTTAATTTCCTCATCTCACAGGCCACCATTCTTTATATAATAGTGTTTCCCAATGTGTATTCATTCTCTGGGGCATTGGTTTTCCTAGATGTGCGTCAGAATTAAAGTGATGAAAATGTCTGGAAAAACTGCACATTACGTACTGCCTTCTTGAAAATTGATGTTGCAAATGAATGCCCTCTGAGATAATCCGTACCAACTTAGGTTAACTCAGCATTTCCCAAACTTGTTTGATTATAGAATTTGAGTTAAAAGTGCCAAGGTAACAGTTAATATTTACAGAATGAACTTTTCTACTTTATGCCCTTTCTGTCTCTTGGACTTGTCTGTTTGATTTCTCAAAGGTTTCTGAAATTAGTAATGTTCAGAACTGGACCTAGTCATATCCACCCGACTCCCAACAATTCAAAAACTGAAATATTTTTAACCCCTCTCTCCATTACTTCACAAAGATTCTGATCTCTTGAATCTGTACTTCTCCCCAACCAGTTGGCAGTTAATTTTCATTTTAATTGAAGCCAAGATTCATGCTTGACCTAGTTTATCACCCTCTTAAAGGTTATCTTCCAATCTTATCCCTGTTCTGTCCATTTTTCACCGTAAGTGAAAATGTTAACTTTGCTGCATAAAACTGCTTAGTGACATTAAGATTATTCATGATCTGACCCTTGCTTCACTTTCCGGAACTGCGGTACACCCCCGTCTGCCAAATATACCCACACGGTGTATGTTCTAACCGTGCTCATGTAATTGCAATCAGAGCAAAAAGCACCGTTCTGTCATGTGATACTTAGAATGCCTCCCCACCCATATTTTTTAATTGGCTAGCTTCTGTACTCAGCAACAGACTACTCATTAAATTTTTATGGAGCCCCTCAATATGTTCCTGGCATGTTTCCAGGTACTGGAAATACAGAATCAACAAAATATTTCTGCCTTCATGAAGCTCACATTCTAATGGGGAAGATAGACAATAACAAGTAAATATGTAATATGTCAGGAGGAGAACAGGTATGAAAAAAAAAAGGGTAAGATAAAGTGGAGCCTTAAATAGTGCTTGGCAGATGGTAGGCCTTCAAAATAAATACTTAAAGAGTGAATGAAGATAAAAAAGTCTAAAGCTAATAACTTTCTCTTTTCAGGTTCATCGCCATCATCTTGGTTTATGCTGGCCAATACCAGATACTTATATGAATTCAAAACCAGTTATCATCAACATGAACCCGAACAAGTATGACCATGCCTTTGATACTAAGTGTTTGTTTAGTCTCTTTTCAAAAATAGATAATCAGAAATTTGGTAGACTCAAAGATATAATACTTGATGTATAAACTAGAAATGCAATTTAGAACCAGCTTTACTGTTATCTTTGAATCTTGAATATTCTACCACATGTCGAAGGTAAAAAAAATCTCAAGGTTCCATGTCTAATAGAGCAATATGTCTTCTGGCATTTGAAGACATGAATTTCCCAGTTGCAAAGGTCTATTCAAAATTTTATTTAGAACCAGCAAATGAATTTCAACCACTAGACTTAAAAATGTAATGTAATAATAAGCTCCCTACCTTGTACAAAAGTTGGATAAAGACAGCAGTTAAACCAACAGTTCTGGATCAGTAACTTTAAAAATTAAATAGTTCAAGATGAATTTATTCTAAACACTTAATAAAACATATGGCTGTAATCTCATAACATGTTTATGTACATGTACATATATATAAAACTTGAGTCTTAATACACATACAAATAAGTATAAAACCCCAATTTTAAATGTTAAGTTATTAAAGCTCACTCTATACTCTTTAAAGAACAAACATTATGTATACAAAATTCATCAGTTTATTTGATAGTCATAACTTACTCTGAAAATCAAAAATACACTTTTATGTTTAAAATTTCATATAATTATATTTACTAAAACTTAAATTTAGTAAAGGTACAGGGTATGAAGAAGGAAATCATGTAGGTCTGAGACCTGCTTGATTTACAGATGGAGTTTTAACTTATAAAGTTAATAGTTAGGTAAAACTACAGGTAGAGGTGTCCTTAATAAATGGGGAGATCAGCAGGACTTTCCTCTTCATCTTCAAACTGTTCAGAAGCAGCAACAGGACTACTTAATTCAACTCCATATTGTTCAGAAAGTTTTTTTAACTTTTCTTCTAAGAGAATACTCTTTTTCACTTCTTCTTTATAATTATACTTCAGATCTTCAATTTCTTCAAAAAATGAAGGATCAAAGTTTTCCAGTTCTTTTTGCAGCTTTTTTATTTCCTCCTAATAGAAACATGGTATCTTTGAAAGGTATGTAGGAATACAATATATTCTTTAGATTTGAACTAAAAAGAGACTTAATTACAAACATAAAATCCAAAGTAACCCGAATAATCTAATATACTTATATACTATAGAGGCAGAAGTATTTTCTTAGAAAGGAAGGTTTCATTGTACAGCGTAACTAACTTAGCTAGTAAGTTAAATTATTTGTTCTGTAAGTTATGTCCTAGTTTTTGACTAAAATTTATCAGTTCTTAAACGGGTAGGGGAGGGGCGGCATTTAATCTTCCTCCAAAAGTATATCAGATACTCTCATTGAGGAAATCAAAAAGACTTGGCTATTCACAACACAAGTTATTTTGGTTAAGATTCTTTGGTTTAGGCTTCATTTATATTTTCTTTACAAATACCTATTTTTTTTAAGTGAATAATAATCAACTTCTTATAAATATATTTATAATAGGGAAACTCTAGGACTTCTACCTGGCTAAAGAGGCATCTGGTGAAGAGACAATTTGAACTTTAGAATAGCTAGTGATCACTAGTTAATTCTTCAACTTATGCTCTTTTCTGTTTATAGATTCTTTGAGAGATATAAAGCATGGCAAATACCTTTCTTTAATAAAGGGAGCTATTCCCAAAAAGAACTTCAAAAGGAAATAAAAGACATTATTCCCAATGTCACCCAAAACTTAATATTAAAATAATGAGCTACATTTGTTAAGAATCAAAAAATAAATTTCTCTTTAATCCTGTTTTGTCTGTTTTTTTGTAGCTCTCGTTTGCTATTTTTAACACAGATGAATGTAATGAATTCTGTGATATTAAGGTCAAATGTAACTCCAGGAATTTTTAGGATACATACTTAAAACTCAAAGATGGTGTTCATAAAAGTTGTTTTTAACAGTTTTCACAAAACATTTATAATTAGATAAAATTACCTTCAAATGCTGCTTTTCTAAATCTGAGGTTTTGAGCTGTGTCTCTAAATCTTTTACCTTTTCCTTTAGTTGATCAGGATCTGCCAAAAAAGTTATAAAAATCAGATTCTGCTTTTCCCCACTCTAACAAAGGATTTGTTTCAGAGAATAAGTAGAAAGCTTAAGAAACTAGAGCCTAGAATATACGGCATTTTACTGCTGAAACACTTTCCGGGCTGTGAATACTGTAATGCTATCTCTATTAGGTATTGTAGTTCCATAGCAGACCAAGAGAAAAGGCACCTGCTGGGTATTAGAAGTGTAGAATCCAGTTAATTTTTTACATGAAAGAAATTATTTTCCAGAGAAAAATTCTAAAGCCAGGAAGCATTGTTAGGTACTAAAAGGATAACAAAAGAATAAGTAGACTGTTAGGTAAGGGGCTACAGCCAGAGCTGGCCAACAGCTCCTGGTCCCCAACAGTATTGGCTGTTCCATGTAGGTCACTACACATTTACTGTGTAATTACTACGTGAAAAACACACCAGGCAGGGTGCATAATACAAAGACGAATAAATCCTAATACTACGGTCAGATACCATTAAGTACACAAATAGAGCACAAGGGCTTTAATTTACTGGATCCTTAACCACCCCTCTCACCTGGAGTTAACATCTCTCCAGTTTTATAATGAGAATCAATGAACAAATGGGATTTTTTATTTAATTGCCATATTTGCTAGAAACATTTTCTTCAAACAACATATAATGTGTCCTGTCATATTTTGTAGCCATTGAAGGGTAAAATTTTAAAAGTAATGCTAAAGTTTGAGAAAATAATGGGCCGCAAGACACATTTTGATGAATGAGACAGGAAGGTTTCTGTTCTATTAAGGTTCCCTTGATATGGTCCCCTAATTATAAGTTGGAGACCAGAAATATTTTCCTCATCCTTTCCTTTGGGAATAGTCAACAGAACCCATCTTCCTTTGGAAAACAGAGCAAAATCATACTTTTCGAAACTTCCCTCACCTTTGTAGAAAGTGCTAATGATTTTTTATAAATCTGGTTCTTAATCACTGTAATGCTATATTGAGTTGATTGCCTTAATCAAAGGGATGCTATATGTTACACAGATTTGTAATGAAATAGTGCAGTAAAAATGATTATTATGTACAGCACTTTCCCAAAGTTAGCTTAATGGTATTTGATTGCATGATCGAAGTGGCAGATTCTGTTTCAAAGGATTATACCAATTTATGCCTGAACAAACTTTGTTTGATACAGCTTTTTCAATATTCTGCCACAGTCTTTTTGCTACTTTGTATTTAAATAGTGCTTTAGAATTGCCAAGACAGTTTTGGTTTGATTTTGAACCTTAACAGTCTTTGAAATATGGTAGGTATCCTTAATCTCCTTTAAATGATGAAGAATACAGGGTTCTGAAATTCCCTCTCAGGAAACAGGTTTCTTAGAAAGAACGAACTTGCCACACGTCAACAGCATCAACAGGCCTTTGGGAGTGTGCTTGTCTGGTACCCCAAGCTGGCTGCTCTAAGAGCTACTGTTGAGAGAGATTTACATGACTGTTTTAGTCACCAAAAGGTAGCTAAGGCATTTCCGTGGTCAAAAGCAGGGAATGGTGAGGAGCTTTGGAGTTCCACAGATTTAGGTTTCATCCTGCCTCTCTTTACTTCCTAGCTGTTGTGACCTTGTTACTGAACGTCTTTAAGGTGAAGATCATAGGTAAAATGGAGACAGTAGTACCCACCAAACAGTGCTTTAAGAGTTAAATTATAAAATGCTGGGGTCAGGGGAGAAAAAAATTATAAAATGCTTGTAAAGCACTTAGCATAGTGTCTGGTACAACTCATACATGATCGCTTTAATACAAAGTAGCAGAAAGAATATGTGGTAGGATACTGAAAAAGCTGTATGAAATAGTCAAAGATTGTTCAGGTATAAATTGATATAGTCCTTTGGAATAGAATTTGCCATTTCCATCATCGCACTATGAAATATACATAACAAATGATTCTTGCTGTTAACAGTGATGTTCTCAAAAGTCAACCCGAACAATGGATTCGTGAATGTTGAACGATTCATTGCTCTTAGGGAAAACATTACACATACACATACTCCTATCTCACATACAGTGTGATTTTAAATCCTGGAAACAATTCACCCTGGTAGATTCTATTTTCTTTGTTTTATAAAAGAGAAAACAAAGTTCAGAAGTGTCAAGTGATTCTCCTGAGGCCCCACTCGTGTCAGAGCTGGGATTTAAACCCAGTCCAACTGGCCCCAGAAACAGCTTCTTGCCCTGTGCTGCACTCCCTTGTATGGCCTCCATCCTCTGGTCATCTGTATGAGAGAGCTGCAGTAATGCAGAGCCTCACCTTGTTGGATCTCATCTGGAACATGGTGGGTCAGAACTTAAATTTTTCACTGCTGTGTGTATCTGCAAAAGCACCAGGAGTACTGGTTTTGGGGTTACAAGTAAATTTTAGTGAGTGGCTGAATTTACAAATACCCTGAAAATAATGAGGATCAACTTAATTATGTATGTATACATAAGTATACATAATGCATATATGTACATATGCATACATATGCACCAAGTAATACAATGATTAATTACTTCTGAATGGAAGCATGTAGAGCACTAGACTGTTTTACTTTGTAAAAGGGAAGAAGAATGCAGACAATGTTTACTATATGTAGTTTTAAAGTTAATAACGAGGATAGGGGCGCCTGGGTGGCTCAGTCAGTTAAGCATCTGACTTCGGCTCAGGTCATGATCCCAGGGTCCTGGGATCGAGCCCCTGCAACGGGCTCCCCGCTCAGCAGGGAGTCTTCTCGCTCTCTCTCTGCCCCTCCTGCTCTCTTTCTCTCTCAAACAAATTAATAAAATCTTAAAAAAAATAACAAGAGGACAATAACATTTAGAAGATAACGTTCATGTTCAGAGGGCTTAAAAGGGTCTACTTAGAAACTGGAAACCACAGACCTAGCACATTGCTTAGCACTGTGTCATGATTAAATGTAACACCCATACGGAACATAAAAAGAAAAACACCTGAGTACCTGCTGTTACAAACAACTCAAGAGGACTCAATGGGAACATGACTGTTGCATGAAGGAAAGAGCTCTGAAAACCTATCAGGGATCTGATTTTATAGGAAGACAATCATCAGAAATCTGAATAAATAAAAAAGGCAAACCCTAATTCAAAAACTTGGGTTAGCTAACACATTAGAAGTAGAAAATACTTTACCAGATACAGTGCTTTGAGCTCCACTTTGGTCTTTGTTAACTTCTAACTGATGGATTAATTCTGCTTTTTCTTTTTCCAGCTGACTATTAGCTAATCTAGAACATAATGATTATGTGTTAAAACAACAAAAAACAGATACTGCTTCACAAAATATATGGGTATTTCTTATGAACTTTGTAATACAAATTGCTTAGAACTTGCTGATAATTTATAAAGGTAAACATTTATTCATTTACTCTCACTGTTGCAATGCTACCATTCTCAAACTGAGTTCAGAGAATGAAAATTCTTCAGGATTCTGAAAAGTCTGACCTGATGTCATTTTAAAGACTTTTCCTATTGGAGGAACCTCATGAGAGTATTCTGCACAGAATTTTGGAAGTAAATTTTTTTCTTGTCTTTCATTAATATTTGCCTCTGGGAAACTAAGGTTTAACACATTCTATACTATTAAGAAGGTTTAAATTAGAAGCTTGAGACTTTCATTAGGATCTGGTTTACCCTTTTTTCAGTATCTATTATGTAAGAGAGTAATTGGCATTAAAAGGATGAAATAAGACTGATAAACTTGTTAGGCCGCAAGGTTGAAAAATCTTAATCTCTAGATGTAGCAAACCTGGTTATATTAAAAAAAAAATTTTTTTTTTTTTTAAGATAGATTTATGAACAGACAATGTACCTTAGAACTTGAAGTTCCCGCTGAAGGCTCTGCTCTGTCTCAGCTCCTTCAGGAACATGTTTGAGAATCTCAATCTTTGGGCACAATAAAAAGAAGACAAAGTCTGACATGGAAATATGTTTTATAAAGATACACATTTTCAGTAAAGCGTATTAAAAGCTGGGTTTTCAAAAGCACGTAAGATATGAGTACATATCTATCATGTTCTAGTCACTATTCATTCAATAATTTACTGAGTGCTGCATGCCAGGCTTTGTCCTAGGGCACAGGGAACACAGTGATGGCAAAATCTCTCCTGGCATGTTCCTATGGTCCTTATGTACTTAGTGGGGGAGGAGACAAAGACACATAGTAAGCATCTCATGTGATAACAGGGCCAGATGGAAGGAAGGGCTATCAAGAAAAATAACTCAGGGTAAGAGGATGGAGAGTCATGGAAGGTGGTAGAGGGTTAAGGAAGTTCTGAGGAGCCCCCGTTTAAGCAGAGACATAGGGAGTGAGCTATGAGAATATTTGGGTGGAGAGTGTTTTAGACAAGAGGAACAAGTCCAAGATTCTGAAGCTTGGGTTTGGCCTGTTCAAAGGACTGAAAGAAGGTCCATGTGGCTAGAATACTGTGAATGAGGGGAAAGTAAAGATGAGGCTAGAAAGGAAACCAGATGCCAGACCATGTAGGTCCTTACAGCCTATGAAAAGTACTTTAGAATTTTATTCTGGGGTAATGAGGAACCACTGGAAGACTCTGAGGATAGGATGCTGTGATTTTCTTTATGCTTAGAAGGATGACTCAGCAGCTATGTGGAGAATACATCAGGGATAGGGAGAAGGAAAAACAAGGGAAGAATGGAAGCAGGGAGACCAGTTAGGAAATTACTGGAATAGTTCAGGTGTGAGAGAATAGCTCAGACTAGACGGACAGTGTGGGAGGTGCTGAAACATCAGATTTGGGATATATTTGGAAATATAGAGCTGATGTGATTTAATGAAAAAGATAATAGGGTAAGAAAGATAAAGAATTGATAATCCAAGGGTTTTGGCTTAAATGGTTGAATGGTGATGCCATTCACTCTGATGGGCCTTTTAGGGAAGGAATTATCAAGGAATTATCTACAAAAGACAATGCCAAGGAGTGGCTTGATATATAATAAGTTTATTTTCTCATGGAAAGAAAAATTACTTGCCTGTTGCTCGAGGTCTTCCGTGTATTTCTTAGCTTTTTGTTCCCTCTCTGTTGCTTGCCTTACAAGCTGTTTAAGATCAGTAAGGCTTTGGGTTTTTTTGGCAATATCAGTCTCCAGTTCTTTCAACTTGGTTTCGTACATTCTAAAAGTGAAGGGAAAAAATAGTGTAGACATGGAAAATAATTTCTCTCATTTAAAAGCCAATTCGAGTTACTGCACTAAAATAACTATCTTATACGGTTTCCTCTAGTCAAATTCTACGTATTTAGCATTAGGTGACAACAAGGGATAAGTATCCCTAATTAACAGGCCAATTAAAATAGAGGATTTAGGGGCACCTGGGTGGCTCAGTCATTAAGCGTCTGCCTTTGGCTCAAGTCATGGTCCCAGGGTCCTGGGATCGAGCCCCGCATCGGGCTCCCTGCTCCACGAGAAGCCTGCTTCTCCCTCTCCCACTTCCCCTGCCTGTGTTCCCTCTCTTGCTGTATCTCTCTCTGTCAAATAAATAAATAAAATCTTAAAAAAAAAAGAGGATTTAGGTGTTTCCCAAGGTTATAAACAAGGATGGAGCCTGAATTTGGCCCCTATCAAAAAGAGTAAAATTAGTATCTTTTTCAGTCAGAGAACAAAAAAATAGTGCAATTCATCCAATAGAATATCAAATTCTGTATTATTGGGTACTCTTAGAGATATATTTAAAGATCACAAATTAAAACATTTCATATATACATCATGTATACACACACAGAAGTATACAAAAAAAAAAGTATCCAGGTAGAACAAAACCAAAAGGACACTATTGGGAGAAGAAAAAATGTGCAAAAGCATGGGTGAAAAAAATGGCATATGACATAAAAATCTGAATAGATTTGTAACTTTTAAAGAAATGACCAACAGTTCAAAAACAAACAAAAACCCAGACTCCAAAAGAAATTTTTAAAACATAAAGCCAAAATGATTTTATAAGCATATCATTCCACCTTAAAGGGAGACAATGCTTATAATATTCAAACTTCCCCAGAGACAAGAAGAAGAATGCTTTGGCAACAAAACCAGGTAAGGACAAGACAAGGAAGAGAAATTATTATTTCAATACTTTCAAAGTTTTTGATAACTCTTAGAACCTATGATTAGAAAGGAACGTTCTTAATCTGACAGACTGTCCACCAGAGAGGTCCAATACCAGAAGCTTACTCCTACAATTCTCTGCTCGAATGCCCCACCCAGAGGGGCCTTCTCTGATCACCCCACATAAAATAGTGCTAGCACCCCCAGCCTGTCTCAGCAGTCAGCGTAAGGCGTGAGAAGAATAGATGTCATTAGTGTGTTGAGTAAATAACAGAGCGACTCTTAGTTCAGCATGTGGAAGACCTCATGTGTCAACGGGTCCCAAAGAGATTGCTAAACCACTTTACTGAGGTGGGTGTACAATGCCAGCGGCAGATCTCAGCAAGTTTTTTGTTGTTGTTTTGTTGTTTTTTTTTTTTTTTTTGGAGTTAGGGAGGCTTGAGGCCAAGGATCAGATTTAGCCTTCACTCTGTCAAGTGGGTTCTACAAGGACTTTGTAACTTTTTCAAAAGGGTTTACCGAAGGCCTACCCTATGCCCAGTTACCTGTTCAGTTCTCAGATTAAGAACACACAAATTATGTAAAAGGCAAAGTCATCTTCAGTTATGGTTAAATATTAACCCTCTCAAATGTTCATAAACTTATAAACCCTTTTCACGTTAATCTTTTCTGTAGCTTCTCAGAGCCCTTTTTGAAAAAAAAGAACAGGGATGATCATCTCCATAAATTAAAAAACAAAACAAAACAAAACAAAAAACACTTGAGCTCACAGAAGAGGTGTAATTTACTTCAGGTCACAGTGAGACTTAAGTATTTCTAAAGCTATGGAAACCACCTGGCACCACGGGAATGAGGCAAAGTAGGCCATGTGAGGTACATCTAACATGAAGCAGAGACTCTGGCATGTAGCATGAACTGCGAAGTAAATCTCAAACTAACTCAAAATCCTTTCTGAGTCTACATGTGATTGTAGAAGGAAATAGAGGACAATCAAGCAGTCCACTGATGGAGTTGCTGGTTGAGAGCCTCTGTTGGGCTCCAAGCAGACAAGAGAGACCCCTTTTCCCTGATATTATCACGTATTATTTCATTTAAGCCTCACACTAGCTGTCTGAGTTAAGAGAGAGCTAGAGGAGGGAGGCGTGGACTCTGAGTACTCTCAGTATGGTGTTAGGACAGGGACCAAGGACCCTTCTCTAGGACAGCCTGGCCATCTGGGCTGCCTTCTAATCTGCCTGCATAACCTTCCTCCTTGGACTTGGTGGACGGGGAAGTACAGTGCAGCAGACCTGGCATGGGGCTTTGCGCTCAGCAGGGAGTTTGCTTGGGATTCTCTCTTCCTCTGCCCCTCCTCCTGCTCATGCACATGGGCTCTCTCACTAAAAGAAATAATCTTAAAAAAATAAACCTCCAAAATTGCAGCATAGCTCAGATCTAGTATGCCACAAGTTGTGACAAGACAGCTAAACTATTCCTGGCTTATACTTGAGGTAGAAAATGAATGTAATACAGAAGTTGAGTCGTAGCGGGAGAAAAGCAGCACCCAGGAGAAGCTGGGCACCATTGCTCTCGGCTCGTAGATGTCAGCTGCTTCGTGATGCCCACCCAGCTCACCCTTAACACCCTGGGCCCAGCCCCAGCTCTGCTCTTGCCTATGCACTGCTGCCCAAACTAGTTCAGAATTTGAAGGAAGAAAAAACACTTTTTTTCCTGTCCTGGCACTGCCAAAAAGTATCATGTTAAAGCAAACCACCAAACAGTTCATCAAGGAAAGAACTAAGTTAATCAGCGTAATGTCATATGCTTTTAGAACAATAATGACAGCATTAGAACTGATTAAACTTTATGCAAGATTTAAACTATTTGTTCCTACCTTGTAACAACAATTGATTTCCAGCTTTTGCTGTCAGCACCTTCAAGCTGTGGGCCTCTACTCTCTGCCAAGTGTAATCTCTTACCAGTCTCTTCTAGTTGAACTGTCATCTTCTCATTTAATATCTCTAAATTATTCTTAGCTATCCGCAATTTTTCTGCAGCTTCAGTCTCCTATCATTAAAGACGAATTAGTACAGGATGACAAAGCAATACTGTTCTCATAGATGGAATATATTCAAAATCACCACTACAAATTAGAAAACAAAAGTAACCTGGCAGTCTAAATGCTGATTAAAATTCCAATAAAAATCCAATGTTTTCTTTATAACAGCAATATGATCATAATAATTAGGACAACAGATCATGTAAACGAGGTTAGAAAAAATACATTGCAAGTATTTTACTCTAGTGGTTACTTTCCATTTGTCATCTTTGTAGTATTCATGGATAATGGGATAGTTTATGTCTTAATACACTTAGAAGATGTTTTGCTTTGACCAATACTTGAGAGACCTAGCTATGAGCATCAACTATGTGTAAGTACCATGAATTATTTCCACTGTTGAACATCCATTCAAAGCACACTGCACTCTTGTCTCACAGTATATTCCGATACTATTCTAACTAGTTTAAAAACCTCAATTTCAATTTATTCACTGGATCATCCATATAAGTAACAACACCTATTTGTGGGGCAAGGAATATATTTTGCAACTTAAACAGAAAGGAATCTTATTGTTTAACAAAACAATTTCATATATTCCTTACTTTGTATCAATCATCGTTCTGAGCCATGTGCACAAATATTAACTCATTTAAATCCTACAGCAGCTCTGTGAAACAGATATGTTTATTATGCCCAATATTATAGATGAGGAAATTGAGGGACAGAGAAAGGTCAGTAGTTTGCCCTTGTTTCCACAGCCAGTAAGTAATAGAGCTAGGACTTGAATCCCAGATGTGTAGCTTCTACATTATACTGCCTCTTAATTTTTTATTTTCAATGTGCCTCATGGTGAATGGATGGCAGCCATAAAAATACAATCCCTAAATCTCTTAACATCTACTCTGAAGAGACACTCTCATCAGCTTTTCCATTCAGTTTTTCAGACATATTAGTTAACATAAAAAGTAATTATTAATCAGTAATGAAAGTCATACTTTTTTAAGTTCTTTACGAAGCCTTTCATTTTCAGCAACAATCTTCTCTGTGCCTTTGGACTTGGATTCATAGTGCATGCTCAACTGATGTCCAAGATGAACTTTAAGTTTTTCTAATTCAGCCTAGTAAAAAACAAAAACAAAAAAGCACCCCTATATATTATCAAAACCAGGAAATAAAAGATCCTATAGACTCATAAAACTTAATTCAAAGCAGTTTTAGAGCCCATTTTTGATAGAATGAACCTTCCCTTTCATATGTGTCATCTAGAGCAGAGGTTCCCAACCTTGGCTACACAGTAGCATGAGCTGATGACTTAAAATCAGAGTATCTATTGGAGGACCCACCCCAAAAGATCAATGTCAGGACTGGGGGCTTATGCATCTGTATATCTGAAAACAGACACAGGTAAGGATGCTGCTGAGTGAGAACCAGTGGTCTTGAAATAAAACGACCAGTGGAGCTACTCTAATTATTCTTAGCCTTGCTTCCAGTAAGTTTTTCCATATGTGTAAAACAGTCACTGCATCCATTAAAGCCATTTTATATAGTAGGAGTATACTTAAAATCTTCCTTAAAAAATAAAAATTATAATAGTAAAAACATCCCATGCAAATGATTGCATTAAAAAAATTACCTTCAACTTTTCATTTTCCAGCTCAATATTAGCCATTTTTTCACTGGTCAGTATTCCTGATGCTTTTTTCAACTGTTCATTCTCCTTTTGGACTTTTTCAACTACTTTTTTCATTAAAGCAATGGTTTTTTCTAGTTCTGGGATTGTCTTTCCACTTCTACCAGACTACAAAAGAATATATTAACTTTTTATCTAATCAAATATCTGAGAGAGTATAATATAAAACACCAACATAAAAGGCTCATTATTACACTCAGTGTTGATTCCTAACATTTGAAGCCAAAACCTGTATTCAGTTCATCACTACAATAACCCTTTGTGATAGGAATTATAATTCTCACTGAAAATCCAAGCAAATCAAGACTCAGAGAATTTGATATTCCTAGTCATGCAGCTAATAAGTAACAGTTCAAATACTCCAGCCTTGATGTCTGTTCTAAATGAATAAACCTAAGAACCTAAATAGTCTATTTAGCTAAGGTTCTTTCCTATATACCAGAATTTTCTTTATATGAAAAAAAAAAGTCACAAAAGAAAAGTTGTGTCATTAAAGAATTCATGAGTTACCAAATCTGAATTGAGCATAATAGAGGTGATTTTCTCTAATAATAGCCATTGATCAGAAATTCAGTTTCTGTCCAATATAAATATAAGAGACATCTGAAATGAAAAAACCTAGTGTAGCATTATCAATAGAGATGGGTCGCCAATTAATAACTTTAACTGCCTATGCTTTATATTAAGGTTTTTTAACAGCTGAGCAAAAGAATCTGCTTACTTTTTTTGCATTTTAGTCAGTATTGACACTGCAATGAATAACCCTATAGTACATGATTTTAATATATACTTTCACCATTAGAAAAGGTCAAATTAACATTTTTATTTATGAAATTAATATTGCTGTCAGTGAGATGTTTGTTCTGAATACTTTTCTAATAATATTTTCACCAAATCTGTCATATATTTAATATTATTACTTGAACAAGTTTTTATATTGATTGCTTCCGTTGTGCCACTTGCTAATGAAATCATTAGGGGCTTAAATCTTCGGCCAGGGCCTCATAAGCAGCATTTATTAAGTGTAAAAAGTGAATACAAAATAACATGGGAAGAAAAATACAAGAATAAAAAAATTGGGAAACATATTTACAGAGCATTATACTAAGAAGCTGCCAGGGAAATCATGGGGCGCCTGGGTGGCTCAGTCGTTAAGCATCTGCCTTCGGCTCAGGTCATGATCCCAGGGTCCTGGGATCAAGCCCCACATCGGGCTCCCTGCTCCGCGGGAAGCCTGCTTCTCCTCTCCCACTCCCCCTGCTTGTGTTCCCTCTCTCGCTATGTCTCTCTCTGTCAAATAAATAAAATCTTAAAAAAAAAAAATAGTTACAAATGTTAGAACTGGACTAAGAGCAGTTAGTAGTTACCTTCATGAAAAGAAGGAGGATTCCTAGAAGTTAAGGGTTTTCAAGGAATGAAGAAAGATGATGTGGTGTCCCAATTGAAATAAAGTGCGTGTAAGGTGTGACAGATGATAAAATACATTGACTTGAAACACAAAGAAAAGCTTTATGATGTTTTACATTGTAGATACAGCAATATAAAAACCAAGTCTACAGGCACTAGTAAAATCATATCACTACTGTTATGACGTATCCAAACTTGTTTTTTCATTACCAACTTATCACTTCTGAAACCAAAACAAATGCATGGAATGTTCTCACACACTCACCCCTCTAACACGACCAAGTTTCCGCTCAACTTCTGCTTTTTCTTTCTTAAGAAATTCACACATTTCTTTCAAATCCCTTACTTGACTCTGAAAAATTAAAGCAAACATATAACAGTTTAACACAGCTATTGCCGCTGAAAAGGAAAGGCAAATAATTCATGTGACCTATCAATTTCTTCAACTCTCTGGCCAAACTGAACAAGATGGTCTCCACAGCAATAAGGATTTTGAACTAAGACATATGTTGAACTAACGTTCATTAATACAAGGATATTTTATATATGAATTTCAAGAAATATTTTCCACATTACTGCCTTAATAGTTTAGAACTGATTTTAACCGCCCCATAAAGTACATATGCAGACCCTTACACAGATGGTAGAGAGGAACGGTACTGGTTCTAACAATGTAAAACTCAGAATGTTCTAGAACCCAGGGCATAATTATATCATCACCAGCGAAATTAACAGATTGCTAATATTCTAGGTTAGAAAACAGAACTGAAACAATTAGCCAGCCAGAAGAAAAAAAAGATTCCCATAAATAGGATGAGATTTGGAAAACCAAAGATAAACTTACTAAAAACATCAAAATAAAATCCTAAAAGAGATAATTATCCTAATTTTTTAAAATGTAAACACTTAATTTAAAAAAAATCTAATATTTTAAAGAGTGATGATTGTTAATGAAATACACCATCCATCCTCTTGCCTCAGCGCTTTGAACTTGCCATTTCTGTTGTCTGGAACTCTTTTTCTAGTACCTGTGTGACCCACTTCCTTACCTGTCCCCTAGCTCTCTGCTAAAGTATCAGTTTATTAAGAAAGCCTTCCCCTATTACCCTAACTTAAATAGCAATTACATACACTCCCAAACCACCAACACACACACACCTTTCACACCAACTGTTTTTTCTCCTTACCATTTGACATCAGTTGACACACTATATATTGACATTTTACTTATTATCAGTCTTCCCCACTAGAATGTAAGTTCTACGAGTGCAAGAAATTTTTTGATTGCTGTTTCCTAGCACCTAGAAAAGTGCCTGACAACAAATAGGCTTTCAACAAATAATTGTTACGTGAACAAATGTAGGAAGTGTAACACTACCATAAAATTTTATGAATGTGAGTTTCTGACATCCACATTAACTAATATGAAGAGGGACAAAAAGGCTTTCACGCATTAGACTTCCTAACTAGAGTAAAGAACATTAAATTTACCTTTAATCTTGGCAAATCTTTATTTGCTTGTTCAAGCTGAAATTTTAGTTCAATATTTTCAGATGACAACTTCAAGTTTTCCCTCTGAAGATCCTGTTCTCTTTGACAATGATCATCTGACTCTATCTCGGAAGTCTTCAGGAAAATAAAGTGAGAAATATTTTTAACTTTAGTAACAAAAGTGGCATGAGACATAACGGGATAAGAAAACACTAGCTAACAGGGAACATTTTTCCTCAAAAAAATATGGAAAACTGGAGAGCTCTAGAAAAAATTGCCTCAAATAAATAAATCAGAATATAAAAATTACACGAGAAAAGGTAATGCAGTTTAATTAATATAGAAAGCAAAGTCAAGGATGTCTTAATAATGTCCACACACATAATGTCTCCATGTATACTCTCATAATGACTAAACTAATTCGTGCTAGTTTTTCCAGTCTGAAAGTATGGTTATTATTTGTTATGGATTATATTATGCCCTAAACCCTATCCTACCCTCAAATCCATATGTTGAAGTCCTAATCCTAGTACCTCAGAATGTGTCCTTATTTGGATATAGGACCTTTTCAGAGGTATTCAAGTTACAGTCATTAGGGTGAGCCCTGACCCAGTATGAGTGGTGTTCTTATGAAAGAGGGAAATTTGGATACAGAGATATGCATAGAAGGGAGGTAATGTGAAGAGACAGGGAGAAAATGGCCATCCATAAGCCAAGGAGGAGGGCCTGGAAAAGACTCTTCCTTCACAGGTGAAAGAAGTCATCAACCCTGCCAATAACTTGTTTTTTGGACTTCTGGCTTCCCGAACTGTGAGAATAAATTTCTGTCAAGCCACCAAATCTGTGGTGCTTTGTTACAATAGCCCTAGCAAACTAATACACAAACCTATAAAAAGAAGTACTTTAATTTCTTCCTCCTTCTTGGGAAAGCTCTTCTTCATCCCTTGAGCAAAAGCAATCATTCCCTCCTCTGAAATCCAGTTACACTATATTTGTATTTCTCTTGGCACAAATCCACCTTGGGTTATTATTTATGTTCATTTTTACTTCTCATTCTAAGCGACAAGTCATTCAGAAGAGAAATATGTGCTTGATTACGTTTTTACTTATCTTTCTAAGCGACAAGTCATTCAGAAGAGAAATATGTGCTTGATTACGTTTTTCTATGCAGTGGATAGAATACCACCTGCCTCGTATGAGTGTTATGAGCATCATATGAAATAATTTTGTTCAAGCACGCAGCATAGTTTTAGTTTGTCCTCCCCCATCCCTTTCTCTCTTTCTCTCTCGGACTATCAAGTCCAGAGTTATTACTCCACAGACATTAGAGTTTAAAAAATATAGTATTATACAAATATATCCATTATACATGGCTCTATACCATCTTTTTAATTAGTAGTAGGTTAAATACGTCACATTCTGATACATTTACCCTTAAGTAATAAAAACAAAAGTAAAAGAAATTAAAGACATTAAAAAATAGGATAAGAAGAGTAAAGAAATTCTAGGCTGTTGGATTCTGACCTGAAGGCACAGAACACTAGCAGAAAAACAGCACGTGTCCCCCTGCATCTGTTTGTTCAAAGCAGTGTGTGTGCATACGCATGTGTACAGTGGCACGAGAAAGCAGACAGACGTATTTGTTGAGGTCTGTACCGCAGGAATATGTCTTTGCTTATTCTCTGTCAAATCACCCAAGTATACATTCTGATTCTGCTGCTATTAGGTTAACACTAGGCAAATCATGCCACCTGCAAGGTCCTCAGTTTTTCCAGCTTACAAATGAAGACACAAGATGGGGTAATTTTTAAGGCCTCTTCAGACACAGAAATCTGTAATGCCCTGTCCCAGAGCTCTTCTGTCACCCTCACTTCATCTCTTCTGTCTCCAATAGCTATTTAACAAATGAAAAACACCTATGGGCACCACTGATAGACATAAAATATATTAAGTATCACTCATAGAAGACTACTTCTACCTTATTTCTGGCTTATGATCTCACATCAGGTTTTTTTTTTTTTTTAACAGTTCTCTCCTCACTAAAACATGGAGGCAATTATGTAAGTACATATGGATCATTTCCCCCCCATTCTCAAAAAACAAAATTAAAAGTATTAGTTGAAATTGTCCAAACTTCTGGAAAATAAATTCTAATGAAACTCTGTTCTATAAAAATAATATAAATAAAATTCTTACATAGTGAATTTTATGAGACTTCCAATTCTTGCATAGAAGAGGAATCCTGCTAAAAGGGATACACTGCTAGGGGCGCCTGGGTAGCACAGTTGGTGAGGTGTCCAACTCTTGGTTTCAGCTCAGGTCAGGATCTCAGGGTTGTGAGACTGAGCCCCACACTGCTCCGTGCTCAGCACGGAGTCTGCTTGAGATTCACTCTCCCTCTCTGCCCCTCCCCACTGTGTGCTCTCTCTCTAAAATAAATAAATCTTAAAAAAAAAATACAAAACACGGGGGAGGGGATACACTGCTAGAAACCAAATTCTTAGTGGATGGGAGTTAAACAAACACTCACTGGAAGCCTCCTAAATTAATTACTATCAAAAAAAAAAAAGCATTATGAACCTGGATAAAGAAATAAGAATTAAGTCACTTTCATCCATTTTCCCTTCACATTTAAATGTTTGCTTTTCGTGATGTTTTTAGGACTCGGGTGACTGGAACATCTAGGTGGAAAGGATAAAAAAAAAAAAGATAAATGCTATTTGATTTCATCTGGGGGCAAACTTGTCTAGTCTGTACTGCACTGTAAATGGACCAAAAGTAGTGCATCACAAGAGAGATCACAGAGTTAGACCTGTGGTTAGATCCTGGTTCTGCATCACTAGAGATGTTACTCATGCTCCAAGCTTCCCATGTAAAACAGAAACAGTCTGCAAAGTGCTATGAAAATTATACCTAGGCACATCATAGACAACAACACAGGCAAACTCCCTTTTTTCACTATAAAAAAGTATTTGTCATATACTGTGTAGCAAAAAGATGACCAAAGAATGTCACACAGTATCAACACATTTTTACTCACAGTAGTCACTGTAGTAGAAGTTTGTGATGAGACTTCAGAGCATCCTGAATTAGAAATTTCTAAGGCAAAATTAATACCTCTAAAGAGCCTGATTTTTGTCACCCTGTTATCGAAGCTAATTCTTTTTAAGTGAGTACCAGTGGTAAAACAGTGAGTACTAAAATGAATTAGGAAGTGCATAACCATTAATTTTTGAAGGAACTAGTCAAATATTAGAGCTTAAGACACATTTCATGAATAGTTAATTTTTTTACAAATCCTATACAATTTATTTCCATTTGCACCACATATGTACACCACTTGCTAGAGAAGAATTCAGCTAACACACACACACAGGACCGCCATCGACTCAGACCTGGGACACTTCATCTCTTGGCTGGACGGGTACATCGGCGTCAGAATCTGCCTGTGTGACCTCCTCAGCACACTGATTCAGGGTGGCAGCAACTGTAGCATAATCAGGGTCCTCTCTGGCAGATTCTTCTGGATCCAAGTGGTTGTTGGGACTCACATCTTCAGCTATGTGTCCCTTTACTTCATCATTCTTGCCTAGCTCATTCTCTTCCTTGTTCTTATGTTCCTGTTTATTATTTTCACAACAATCTTGATTAATTTTCTTAATTTCAGGATCCGGTGCATTTTCAAAATTGGACTTAACATCTGCCAAGATACCATTAGTTGACCTAAATGGACTTGACTTATTTTTTGGTCTTGTCTCAGATTTATTTAACTCCATAGGATCTACAATATCTTCTGCTGTGTGTTTTTCTTCTTTACTGTAATACTGTAGAATATTTTTAGGTACCTGATGATATAAGTTGTCACTGGCATCTAATCCCTTCCCATTTTTAATTCTGAAAACTGTTAAGGGTTTTTTTTTGTTCCGGTGTAAAGTGTTCTTTTTGTGAAAAGTATTTTGCCTGTATTTATTAACACGGGTAGCAAGGGTAGAAAGCGTAGTTGTGTCACATAACAGATTCTGCTTGAAGCAGAAGAGAAGAAACATGAAAAGAAGAAGAAAAAAATAACAAAAATATACACACTATTTGTTTTAAAGTAAGATACAACAAACAATATTAATATCTTTTTATAAAGGAAAACTAGAAATATATAGCATGTTTGAATGGAAACAATGCTATGACATACTTTTCTAATTCACCCAATTGTATGTTCTTGCCACAGCAAAACTCAAAATGATAATTTCATTTAAAATCTCATTTGTAATAAAGTTTTATGCAATGCATAAGAATCTTAAGTTTACTTATGTAAGAGGATTAAAGAAGTTCATATACACCACACCTGGTAAAAATAAAAGTTGGATTTACTGCATTAATATTATAAGAAGAATCTAAGGTTCTGGGTCAGGTAAAGGTAGAAGTTAATATCACTTTTAAACTTTAAAAACAGAAAAACAAAAGGTGTGCACTTACTGAAGTTCTAGAATATGCCCCCTTTGAAAACTGTTTTTCTAAAACATGAAGTTTTTCTTGGAGGTATCTATTTTGTAAACGTAAATCTTCTATGACAGAATCTCGAGGAAGAGCTTGGCGGGTCCTATGAGAAACAACAACAGACTCTTAACTATTCAAACTTCAACTCTCCACAGCTTTACTATATCAAAATACAGAAAAGAAAGAAAATATATATTAACACTGTATTTATTTGAAATTCCACAAAACTTGTAAACTTTACAAAAATCAGGACACGACTATTTATAGTATAAAGTGATCTTATACAGAGGATTAGCTGCAGGGCTCTTTTGAATGATGAGTTAACAAGTGTATTTTGATTTACAGAAATCATCTTTAAAGAATATGCATCTATTTATATGGAACTGTATAAGACAAATCAAAATAGCCACTATTTTTAAAACATAGAATTTAACTTCATAACATCTGTGTGCTTCTCGAGAAGCTCAAGGATTCAAAAAAGGCTCTTGGTGATGCCACGGAACAATCTGTTACTCCGAGTCTCATGTGCATGGCCTACCCTAACTGTCCAGGAGTCTACCTTTACTAAGGCAAAAAAATCTACTCTTACCCACCCATGAAAGCTTCACCCCTGCCACTATGTCTCTGCTAGGGTTCTGCTCTCTTGGAATGTCCCTCCTCCCTTTAATATCTAGCTCTGATTCATTAAATTTAGAAATTCAGGTTGAACTGAGAAGGTAAGTTCCATCTTTTCTATCAAATCTTCTCCAATTACTTCAGCCCACATATATTCACCTTATTAGAAAAACAAAAACAAAATACTCTAAAAGTATTAGGTTTCAAAACTAAAATATTTTGATCCTTGTGAAAACTGCAAAGGAGAAAAAAGGGTTTGATGTTGTTCTGAACATATGTTTAGATCAAGATAACCAAGGAAGGGAAGGAGCCACTGGTGGGATCAGATGTAACTATATAAGAGGTGTCAAAAGAAAGAATTCTTCAATCGCTTTTTTCTTCTTCATCACGGAAAGTTCTGAGGGATTTAAGAAACAACGATTTAGGAAAAAAGGAAAGGAATGTAGGTACTCAGGAGTGTTCCTTTAAAGGAGTTCACATTACATTAACACTGACACAATCACAGGCATTAATAAAGCAATAATGGTATTTTTTGAAGATTAATAGAAAGGGGAAAAATATGATAAATTTAAGAACAGCAAGTATCCTCATATCCAAATATGACAGGTAGGTACCAGACTTTAAAAATGATCATTAAGATGATCTTGGATAGCTTGTCAAGTATTTAGTAGGGGAAGTGTCAGATTATATAAAACTAACTGAAGTTCATCTAAGAAGAAATGAATGAAACGTTATTACAGTTTCAGTTGTTAGGATATGATTTTATTTTGCTTTGCATGACTGATTATATCAGAAGACAGCTTGGAAAGAGGGGACGAAACAAAAAAATTTCAAAGGCTCTGCTAAAGAAATGGCACAGCATGTGGCGGGGGGGTGGTGTGGAGGGGGGGATCTGATTCTAGGTACGTGGAGTAAACATATCCAATCTTGTCTCTCCCAAATGCATGGAACAACTATTTGAAAACTTTGAAAAGTAAATATTTTACAGATTGGGACAGCATACCAGAATTACCTATCAGCAAATGGGCAGTGATTTACCTCTCCTCTTCCTCTGGTCTTTCTTGACCTGAATACAACATTGATTGAAAACTGAAGGTGAGTGTTAGTACTGAGGAAGAAAGCCCCAGATTTCGTTCGAAGTACCAAAAGGGGGAGCCCTAGGAAAACGGAAAGTATCAGGGAGATCACAGAAAGGGAGGAACTCAAGAAAGGGATCTTGTAAAGTTGTCTATGAACTTCTGGGCTCAGTGCTGAGCTGTGTGTGCACAGATCTAATCTTAGAGTAGCAAAGACTCAAAGAACTGAACTAACAAACCAAAGACAGCCCATGTACTAGACTTCCAAACTGGGAGGGGCACAGGCAGGACAGATCCAAAGAGACTGGAAAGGCTTTGAAAACAAAACTGATACTAGAACCACAGCCCACAGAAAGCAGGTTGGAACTTGAGGCCTGAACCTATCCAGACTGACTGCCTGCTAAAACAAAATTATCCACATTTTCCATAGAATTTAACCAAGATCCAGAGTTTTACCACATAATATTCAGAAGTTCAAGAATACAGTCCAAAATTAGGTGGCATACAAAGAACCAGGAATATCTTAACTCACATGGGAAAAGACAACAGAACCCAAGCCTAAAGTAATACACATTCATTATATCAGTTACTATGGGTCAGTTTTCTTCATTATAACGGGTACCACATTTTCATGAAACAGCCTACCTCATATATGAAATGTCATTTTCTAAGTCAAGATTTCTCTTTTTCAATTCTTCCAACTCTTTTTCTGACTCCAAAGCTCGCACTCCCATAACTTGATCAACAGTAATGCCGGTTGTTTTTAGTTTCCTCTGCAAAGTAAGTTTCTCTTTGTCAGCTCTGTGGGATTTAATATAGCATCATGAAAATATATAATTCACTGTTTTGCGTTCAGTTTATTAAACCACAGCTTACTCAATTACAATACCAACATAAAAAAATTAGACCTTTCTGTATTTGCTATAAGTTAACTTATTTCAAAATTATAGGAACTCCATTTATAAATTGTTAAAATATTTATTTTTAAGATTTTATTTATTTGGGGGAGAGAGCATGCACACAAGCATGGGGGAGGGACAGAGGGAAAGGGAGAAGCAGACACCCCGCCAAGCAGGGAGCCAGATGCGGGACTCGATCCCAGGACCCTGGGATCATGACCTAAGCCGAAGGCAGACACTTAATCAACTGAGCCAGCCAGACACCCAAAGTGTTAAATACTTTTAAACACATTTTAAAGAAAATAAAAAGTGAACCATAGATAATAAATGATAATTAAAACTAGGAAATTTCTCAAGTATGATATCAAATATGTACTATCAATTACAAAAAAAAATGACAACTTCCAAATCAATTAAAGACTTTGCACATAATTAATTAGGCTTAAATTTAAACTCACTTGGCAAAAAGATCCTTCAAAGTATTCAACTGCTTTGTTAGAATATAGACTTCCCCCTCTTTTTCTTTCAACTTGTTTCTAATACCCTCTATTTTGGTTTGCCATTTTTTACCTTCTTCCCACCTAATTAATTCTTCTTTAGCACTCTGTAAACAATAACAAAGGAGAAAATTACCAATGTTTTTAATTTCAAGATTTATCAATTACAATTTACTAGAGCAATGATAAATCAGTACTTCTTAGAGAATATGTAAATACATTCATTTTGCTGTGTAACTTCTAGAATCTTTAGACATGCCAAGCTATTAGCAAAAATGCCATTCAGCTTAAGCGTTCTGTGTTCTATTACTTGACAGATGATATTCTAGGGAACAGTCTGGACTAATGCCAACAGACTTAGGAGTCTTTAAGATTCTAATAAAGCTGATCATGACCAAAGTAAGCTTCTAACAAAGAATGTATATGTACAAAGGACCAACTCAATTTTAACCAAAATAGCTATCTTCTAGCATCATAGCCCCTTCAAATTTTCAATGCACATGATTTCTCTTATTCAATAGATGTTTATATAGTGCTAATCATCTGCCAAATACTACTCTAGGCACTAGAAGTAGAAGCAATGAATAAACCAGAGAAAAAGTATTACAGTCTAATTTATGTTGGTTGGGTGGATTAGGGAAAGGGAGCAAAATATAGACAAAAAGAAAGAAAAAAATATTTTGTAGTAAGTTAGCTGGTGATAAGTGCTAAAAAAAAAAAGAACAGTGAAGAGAATTAGCTAATGGCATTAGCAATGCTATTGGGTCATATAAACTGCCAATAGAATACATTTGTATCAGTCTGCATTTGTAGCTCTGAATTCCTATTAATGCTACAAGACTACTTCATTATGTTTTCTAGTGTAGTATGTCAGAGCATTTCCATATTGAAATATGAGAAATATCTATTATTTTTATGTTATTTTTTGTTTCGCCTTTATATTTCATTTATAATGATTTTTTTGAAATTACACACGTAGGTAGTTTCCAGTAACCATAAATTTCATATGGAATAGTACAGAGGATGTTATGAAACACTGTATTTATTACAAAAGGCAATGTTGGGGCTGAAAGAGTTAAAAGCCATAGTATAAAGTCAAATGCCCAACTAAGATAAGTTGCCTTTATCAAAACCGTCTTCTTTCACACTGGCCAATTTTTGCCTTATTTATTTAGGTAACAAGTATTCTTTTAAAAAATGTAAAAACTTCAGTGTTTGATCATTATTAATTTTTTTCTGAATTTTGTGACTTCCAGAAATGTAAGTATTAGTTTGGGCATAATGGTATATAAGTAAATAATTCTGCAACATTGGAGTGCTTTGTAGGGATTGAGCAATTCTAACCATCTGACATTATCCTTTGAATTAAGACTGAGCAAAACAAGGCTGAAATAATTTAAAAATGAACCACAACAGCAAAGCAATAACAAAGGCAAATGTCACCAAGGATCTGTTCTAGACTGGGGGAGAAGAGAGGATGCAGAGAGAAGTTCTCTTTTCATATTTTCTGTACCAATAGCCGCTCAGGCATGGATTTCAGAATAATATAACTGTATTTTAAATTTTTCATTCATTTAACAAATACTGAGCATCTAATACATGCCAAGGACTGTTGTAGGTGATGGGGATACAACAATAAACAAAACAGGCAAAATTCCTGCCATTAAAGCTTATAGTCCAAAAGATGAACACACAGATAAGTAAATCTCTAGTATGTCAGATAATAATAAATGCTATGGGGAAAAGTATAGCAGCTAAGAAACAGGAATACAAGGCATGGGGGTGGGTTTTGGTATCTCATATAGATAGGCTATAAAGAGTTGACAGAAAAGGGTGTAGAAATTTCAATACAAAAGCATTTTTTGAATATAAAAACATTCATAAATTACAAATGCCCCATACTGTGGAATTTGAAATAATCCTTTCGCTAGATTCCTGGATACAAATTTGAATATTAGGGTTGCTCTTTGTGTTCGCTTTTCCTAATTAGTAATAATATCATACAGTGGTATTGACTGGATGGCTTACAAAAGACCTGCACATAATGTTTCATTCGATTGTCAAAATAATCTTGGGAAACTGGCAATGCAAGTTGTATCATTTCTATTTTCAGGAGAAATAAACTGAAACACAGGTTATGAGTCCAGGCAAAGCCACAAGGCTACTGAGGTATTCTGCTAGGAATCAGGTTAGGAACATTAAAGGCGGGGAGGCAGCAAAGAAAGCAATCTGGAAGAGTGAGGACATTTTTATCTTAGGATTTTTACCAGCAAAGCTTCTGACTGCAAGTATGTTGTGGTTCAATGTATACAAATGCAAATATTTTAATAAAAATTATACTAACATTGGTGAATTTCCATAGGTAAAATGAATTTTGGAATATACTCTATTGAGATATTTTAATTCCATTACTAATTTCTATTCAGTGGCATTAAAAATACTTTCTTTTTATGTTCATGCTATTGAAATTATTTTATAGATATTGAATATTTTCTGGGTAAATTTTACAAAAAAATTTTTCCTAATCTTAGCTCCTTTGTTGTGATTTTCTACAGGGGCAAACATTACTACTAACACCTATTTCCCAGGTCTCTCTTGATACTTCCAATGTTACTGATACAAATCTTCAGTTTATTATTTGTAATAAATTATATGCATTTTAGCAAATTTTAGGGGATTTGATGGGATTGATAATTTCTGTTAGTAATTTTTATTACAAAATAGTTTATTAGTTAACCTGTTAGAAAATTTTAAGCAACTTTTCTCACATTTCAGAATCAATTTATGAGTAGTTTGGTTACTGATTACTACAAATATTGATTTTATTCCAAATCACTTTGTTTACCCTGAACTAACAGTCCAGTCTATGGAAGGATAAAAAGGACACATTTGGGTCAAGGTAGCAGACTAAAAATGCCCAACTTTCTTTCCCAAAATCAAAAGCACCAATTTATGTAAAAAATTAGGCTGGGGAGAAGTTGGACAGGGAAAGTGTGAGGGGATTTTAGAGGTAATACAATGTCAGGAAGAGGACATTCTAGTAACTTCTGAGGAAGAGTTACATTATAGGAATATCCTGTAAATTCTTAAAGGACAGAAAGTTGTCTTAGACTTCTCTATATTATTCGATACATTTATAGTATGTATTAGGTCCTCAAATTAATACAGTTGATCTTCTGTTCATCAGTTATATAATTTAACTTAGTCTATCATTACCTTTTTTTTTTAAGATTTTACTTATTTATTTGAGAGAGAGAATGGGAGAGAGAGAGCATGAGAGGGGGGAGGCTCAGAGGGAGAAGCAGACTCCCCGCTGAGCAGGGAGCCCGATGTGGCACTCGATCCCGGACTCCAGGATCATGACCTGAGCCGAAGGCAGTCGCTTTACCAACTGAGCCACCCAGGTGCCCAAGTCTATCATTACCTTAAACATATTAATCAGTATGTTTCTTCACATACCTTTTCTTTCACAGGCTTTATTTCTGCCTCATCCACCTTTCTTTCCACTTGGCTTTCTAGCTTTTTAATTTTCTTTTGGAGTTCTTCAATTAAACTTTGTTTATTATCTATTAGAGGTTTCCCCTGAAATATAAGATGTATTTTTACATTTTACAAGTAAAAAACTATCAAACAAAATACACAATATTCCAATTACAGAAACTTTCCAAGGCTATAGCCATCTTTTCTAAATGCACTATTGATATAGAACATAGTAGCTACTTCTGCATTTTAAAAATAAACTACTCTAAAACGACAGATATGACAGAGGTCACTGAAGGAATTAGCTACCTTAAACAAAGTGATCTGAAAGCTAGTTTTAGCAAATAATATAGATGAAATTAAAAAGTGGGAATAAACCACTACCTATATATTTTAAATCAAAGACATTATCCCAATTAAATATAAAATCACCTGTAATCCACTGGTTAGTCTTTTAATTTGCCTTTTCAGTTCATCATTCTCTTGATCAATTCCATCTTTCTCTCTAAGCATTTTATTATAGGCTTTTTGTTTTTTTTGTAGTTCATTGGTTAAATCATTCAAATTATCAGTGAGTGAGTTTTCTCTGTTTTTGCTTGTTTTAAGAGCTTCTTTCAATTTTAAAAGATTTTCACTTAAATCGTCAATTTGTGACTGCAAGTAAAGAAAGGTTTAGTTCATAAATCTTCATCAAATATCAACAATAAAACAATACATCTATTACTTAATAAAAAGGAAGTTTCTATCTAAATTTTTATTAAATTAAATTATTAATACTTATTAAAAAGGTTTAGTTAATGATTATTAAATTAAAACTTATTAAAAATAAAGTTTCAATCTAAATTTTTACGTTCATGGGGGAAAAACCCACTAACAACTTGATTTAATGCTGGCAATTTTGGAAACAAAAATTCTAAGTAAAATGTTTCTTAATTCTATTAGGAAGAAGTAGTTAGTAATGGTGTATCCTTTGCTAATCTCTAAAATGATAACATGAATACAATCAAAACATTTATATTATAAAAACCACATGTTTTGTTTCAATATCCAAGTTTAGATATTTACTTGAATTACTCCTTAGTACATACTTCTGTACTTGAAAGTTTGAGCCCCACAGTGGGTGTAGAGATTACTAAACAAAAAAATAAATGAAAAACAAACAAACAAACAAGCCTAAGTACAATCCAGTCCCTACAGAGATTAATGGTGGTGAAGAGGACATACAAATAAACTGAGTAAATCAAAATTATAAACATATAAAAAGTGGATTTTTCATTTTATGCAGAATGTACTACATGAAACTTTGCGTAAAGAAATTTAAAACTCATTATGAAACCTATATGTTTTGTAAAAAAATTTTAAATCACCATATCTAATGACTGATCAGAAATGAAAACAAAGTACATTGCCAAAAAATAAATAAATAACTTAAAAAAAGGCTTCTGCTGAGTCAGGCAGCTCTATGGATTGATTACATGTCAGGAACTATATAATCCCCCTAAATTATTTCAGGGAGAAAAAAAGGAAAGCTAATTAACTCATATTATAAACTAGCAAAAATTAGAAAATTCTGATAAAGCAAAAGAAAAACAAAACAATGAAATCTACACACCTATCTCACTTATCAACATAGAAACAAAAATTCTAAGTAAAATGTTTCTTAGTTCTATTAGAGAGAAGTAGTTAATAATGGCATATCCTTTCCTAATCTCTAGGATGATAATCAGAGTGAGTACAATAAAGATTCTTATTGTTCAAAACTGAGGGACGCCTGGGTGGCTCAGTCGGTTAAGTGGCTGCCTTCGGCCCGGGTCATGATCCCAGAGTCCTGGGATCGAGTTCCAAATCAGGCTCCTTGCTCAGCAGGGAGCCTGCTTCTCCCTCTCTCTCCCTCTGCTTGTGATCTGTCAAATAAATAAAATCTCTAAAAAAAAACCAAACCCCCCAAAAAAACCCAAAAATCAATATATATATATCCACCAATAATTCATTAGAATAACTTCCCTATTCATTATCAAAATTACTATATGTCAAAGTGGATCCTCTTCCAATAGCAATTATAAGGTATTTTGTTATATTGATGCATGTGTTAGGTTCACCTTTAGTTCTTTAGTATGTCGATCAACAATTTGTTGAACATTGAGATTTGCCTCTTTCTGAGAAGTTGCAGAAATAATACGTTCTTCTGCTGCTGCTGTCATTTCTGCCCGGAGTTCCAAAAGTGCTCGACTAAGTGCCTGAAAATTAAAACATATGTACTTTTTAAGAAATTAGTATTTTATACGAGCAACATGTAATACAAAAAATTAACATGCTTTATTACTTTTAACTCTTTCCTAAAATACCATGTGTTTATGCAAACATAATTCACAACCTAACAGTCCAAATTTTTCAAATGAATTTCCTTTAGTAATTGCATTCAGTTCTTTCCAAATTGAGTGTGAGAGACTTCAAAATCTTGACAATAGTAATTTTGAGAACCCAGCATTAAATCAAGACATTTATATTATAAAAACCACATGTTTTGTTTCAATATCCAAGTTTAGATATTTATTTGAATTACTCAGTACATACTTCTGTGTGAAATTAATTGAATTTATACAGACAAGGAAAATTATAGGATTAGAAAAAAGGCTTAAAATTTGCCAATAAATTTCCTAAGCTAGCATAGAAAAACAGCAGCACCTTCTAAATCAATTGAGTATATCAAATCTGAGATAAGCTTTAAAAACTAATACATTAGATAATCCACTGACCAACTGCTTCTCAAAAAACTATCTCTGTGACCTCCTTCTTTAAACTTTCCTCCTGTCATATCTCCCTCCTGCTCCCCAAAATTGTTCAATTATTCAAATTGTTCAAAATAGCCTTAGTAGCATAAAATCCCAGTTAGAAAAGGAGAGAAAATAATAGGATTAAGATTTCCCCTTATTTCCTATTGATAACTCACAAATCAAACTGATGACAGCATAAAAAAATTTGGACTATATCTGTACTTAAAAACACCACCAAATGGCTATTAAAATGAATTATCTTGAAAAATTCTGCTTAACAGCATAAGACAAAGCTCATACTTTTATTACAACAGAGAGATATATGCTATCATCTTTTACAAGTCTTCTCTAAAAGCAATCTATTACCACATATATTTCCTAAATATTGGTAATAACTCTGTTGTTACTCACTTTTTGTTGTTTCTCTTTCAAGGCTAACTGGCTCTTTAGCCGTTCTACTAGATTTCTCATTGTAGTTGTTGGAGCTCTTGAATTTGCTTCTTTTTGAGCCTGAAGTTCAGATTTTAAACTCTGTGACTCCTTTTGTGAGTGGGCCAGAAGACACCTTAAATCCTCGACTTCTGCTTTCACTTTTTTCACTTCATCTGCATGGTTTTCTTGGAGCCTAACGTAAGCAAACGTATGTATTTAAGGGAGTGGTTGCTGCAATTAATACTTTGATACAAATTTTATAAAGAGCAAATGTTTGGTCCTAAGTATCCTTACAACCTAAGTCTTGATTCAAATCAAAACAAGAACAATTCTTTGTTCACATCATTTAACTCTTAAACTTAACATAAAATAGACTTTTCCTTTTAGTTTGTATACTACTGTTGACAACGATCACATGAAGTAATTTTGTGGCTCTAGACAATATAATGAACAAAATTGCACTTTAAATACTACGTCTCCTGCAAGCTATACCAAAAACTGAGGTTACCTCAAATAATCAAATTACAAAAATAGGAGGTTTTAGTAAAGAAAACACACAGATCTAGGATTTCCTAAGGCACATTAAAATACACGTATCAATGTGCACACTGAGAATAAAAGTGTAATTTTAGCGAGCATGACATGATAAGGTAGAAAACAATGACTCAAGTATTTTATGTGGCAAAAATTTATATATACAAGGTAATTTCAAAGGATGGTTATTTTCTACACCCAGAAATTATATTCAAAAGCACAAGCATTTTATATACCAAAACATGACAGAAACTTACTACACCAAAAATAACATTTCATGTATAAAATTTAATACAATGGGGAAAATTAGATTGAAAAGATACCAAATAGGGCGCCTGGGTGGCTCAGTCAGTTAAGCATGGGATTCTTGATTTTGGCTCAGGTCATGATCTCAGGGTCATGAGATCGAGCCCCATATCAGGCTCTGTGCTGGGCGTGGAGCCTGCTTAAGCTTCTCTCTCTCTCTCTCCCACTGCCTACCACCCCACCCCCCACCCTGCCCGTGCTTGGGTGCAGGTGCACTTTCTCTCACGCGCACGTGCAAAAATAATAATAATAAAAGAAAAGATACCAAATACTATTGCTGATTCTCTTTTCTTTTAGAGAATAATTTCTTAAAGTGGTACCTTCTTAATAAAGCAAAAGTATTAATTTTATCAGAGATATATTGGATAAGTAGGTTAAGAATAAAAAGTTCTACTAACAACTTCAGAGCTGGAATGGAATTATAAAGTCAAGTAGTTCAACTTTCCCCTTTTTTCAGATAAGAAACTGAGGTCCAGAGAGACAGCTCTGTTAGGTAGTAGCCAGACAAGAGCTGTGGAAGGAACGCCCTCAGATAGAGTCCCAAGTCCCTGAAGGGGAATAACAGAGATGTGAGCTGGGGCAAGGATGGTGATAATAATAAAAAAACAAAACAAAACAAAGCAAAACAAAAAAAGTTACACATTATAAGCCCGGGAGCTCAACATCCTGACTTTGTGGCTTCCAAGGCCTTGGGCCTGACAGATCACAAACCACAGGTGCAGAACCTGTGCTCTCTCCTTCCACCTCTTCCCAGGGTAACCCCTAGACTCACTATAATGTGTTTGCACTGTGGGCGCAGCTTCCCCCCAACCCCCTTGAGAAGGACTGCTAAGATGGTTCTGGTACAAACCTTGTAGAGTCAAAAACTCCTCCTCCCAACCTGCAGGATTTTCCCAAATGACCGGAAGTGGCCTCCATTACAGACCACCCCGCTTATGTCACAGCAATTCCAAGCCCAGAGAAACCCAATAGTATCATTTCAAAACAACCTAGGGGAACACGCCCGTTCTCCCACTTTCACTTTAATAAACTGCTTTGTGCTTGCTACTTTCCTTCTGGCAGTCTTTATTCAAGCGCTGATCCCCGTGCAAATATCTTCTTTTTTTTTTTTTTTAAAGATTTTATTTATTTATTCATGAGA